>NC_137461.1:90828426-91240053 GCF_964235325.1 Thermobia domestica
TTAGCTCGAGTGTGACGTCTTCAAATTCGAATTTTAAGTAGCTCAGAATTTTGTCCAATTTTTGTCCATTTTTGTCCACCCAAGAAAAAATTTTGTACCATTAAAATAAACGAGGGAGGGCCATTTCAAAATTTGGCCGAATCATTTAGCTGTAGTGCGACATCTTTAAATTCGAATTTTAATTAGCTCAGAATTTTGTCCAAGTTTTGTCCATTTTTGTCCACCCAAGAAAAAAATTTGTACCATTAAAATAAACGAGCGAGGGCCTTTTCAAAACTTGGGACATTTCGATCACCTGTAGTGCGACATCTTCGAATTCGAATTTTAAATAACTTAGAATTTTGTCCAATTTTTGTCTCTAGTGCAGTTTCAAAATTTTTCCACTTGCATCACTTGTAGTGATAAAGTTCGAATTCTAGTTTTAATTATTTAAAATTTAGTCTAGGTTTAGTTCACTTTTGTAACACCATGAAAAAATTTTGTACTATTCAATTTAAGAATAGAGGGCAATTACAAACGACGGAGGGTCATTTCAGGATTTGGCCAATTCGATGTCTTGTAGTGCGACAATATTTAAATCCTAATTTTAATTAACTCATAATTTTGACAATGCGTGTACGTTGTTGTAGAACCAAAAATAATTTTGTAATATTTAAAAGAACGAATTAGGGACATTTTTAAATTTTAGCCACATGGATTATTTGTAGTGCAACATCTTTAAATTAAAGCTTTTAACAAGCTTACAATTTTGTCTAAATTTTGTACTTTCTTCTATCACCAGTAAAAGATTTTCAACAATTTAGATAAACATCAAGGGGTCATTTCAAAGTTTGGCCTATTCGAACACCTGTAGTGTGACATCTTCATAGTGATATCAACCTGTTCGGCTCGGCAGGAGCCATCTCGGTTGCGATAAGCCATCGGCTCAGCTCAGACGACCCATCGGCTCGACTCAGGTTAGCCACGGCTTGGGTCGGTTCGGCTCACGTGAGCCAAGGGCTCGGTTTGATTCGGCGGAATTAAGTCATCAACTCGAACCGGCTCAGTTGCGACGAACCACCGGCTCAGTTCGGCTCGGCTCAGGTGAGCCATCATCTCTCTTTTTCTCGACTCGGCTGAGCTCATGTGAGACATCGGCTCGGACCGGCTCGGTTTTGAGATCTGTTGGCTCGGCTCAATTCTCGGTTGGGCTCGGTAGTGACTTAACCGTGAGCCGAGCCGCTCGAGTCGTTAACAACACTATCATATTCGAATGTTATGTAGCTCAGAACTTAGGGAATTTTTACTATCAACAAAACTTTTGTAAAATTCAAATAAACGTGGAAGAGTCATTTCAAATTTGGCCAATTAGATCACCTGTAGTGTGACCATCTTCAAATTCTGAATTCAAAATGCCGAATTACCATTAACTTGGAATGCCACCAATTCGTATTAAAGAATTAAGAACAACAGCGTTCTCTACGAGTTTTGCACCTTCAGAAAATGTAGAAATTTTATTTTGTACCCTCGCCGTTAATGAGAAATTCCTAATTAAAAATGGGGAATTACCATTAACTTGGAACACCACCAGCGTCTTCTACGAGTTTTGCACCCTCCGAAAATGTCGTATTTCATTTTGTACCCTCGCCGTTAACGAGAAATTCCGAATTACCATTAACTTGGAACGCCACTATTTTGTACTGAATAATTAAGAACACCAGCGTCTTCTACGAGTTTTGCACTCTCCGAAAATGTCGATATTTCATTATGTACCCTCGCTGTTAATGAGAAATTCCTAATTCAAAATGCCGAATTTCCATTAGCTTGGAACGCCATCAATTCGTATTGAAGAACCAAGAATACCAGCGTTTTCTACAAGTTTTGCACGCACAGAAAATGTTGATATTTCATTTTGTAACCTCACAGTTAATGAGAAATTCCAAATTCAGAATGCCGAAATAACATTAACCTGGAAAGCCAACAACACATTTCGAAGAAATAACAACATAAGAGTCTTCTGCCGTTTTAGCATTTTCAGAAAATGTGAATAATGAGAAATTTAAAGTTCAAAATGCCGAATAATCATTAATTTGGAATGCCACCAATTCGTATTGCAGAACTAAGAACACTTCTACGTCTTCTACGAGTTTTATATTCTCTGAAACTGTCGATATTTCATTTTGTACCCTTACAGTTAATGAGAAATTTTCAATTTAAAGTGCCTAATTATCATTAACTTGAAACAGCACGAACTCATTTTGAAGAAATAAGATAAGCGTTTCCTATGAGTCCTGCTCCGTCAGAAAATGCCGATAATTCGTTTTGTGTCTTGTCAGTTAACGAGGAATTCAAATTCAACATGTCACAAATCACATTTTGTCTACAGTAAAACAACATATTTTAGCAAAAGGATAGTTTAGTAATGAATAATTAATTAAACTGTACTAATACGTAGATATTATGTTACAAGATAGTTCAATTAATTACGTTAAAATATGACTAAGTATACTGATAAAGTACATTATTTTATTATTAGCATAGGTGAAAGTGGATCTGAAAAGGAAGAGGACACATGAGGTCTCGCTGTTCCCTGTACCTATCCTTGTCAATTGTATTTTTTTTTTTTTTTTTTTTTTTAGGAAATAGAGAGTGCCATAGATATTGTCATTAACTTTTAACGCCATAGATAGTTTTTGGAAGCGGGGTAACGGCGTCCACTTGCGTTCCCCTTCACTTTTACATCCAATTGTTTGCTCGAAGTTATTTCGATGTGCAAAACTCGTAGAATAAGCTGGTGTTCTTAATTCTTCAAAATGAGTTGGTGGCGTTCCAAGTTAATGGTAATTCGGCATTTTGAATGTTGAATTTCTCATTAACTGTGAGAGTACAAAATAAATTATCGACATTTTCTAAGGGTGCAAAACTTGTAGAAGACGCTGGTGCTTTAATTCTTCAGTACAAATTAATGGCGTTCCAAAATAATGGTAATTCGGCATTTTGAATTAGGAATTTCTCATTAACTATCGGGGTACAAAACGAAATATCGACATTTTCTGAGGGTGAAAAACTCGTAGAGGACGCTGTTGTTCTTAATACTTTAATGCGAATTGGCGGCATTCCAAGTTAATTGTAATTCGGCATTTTGAATTCGGAATTTCTCATTAACTGTCAGATACAAACTACATATCGACATTTTCTGCGGGTACAAAATCGTAGAAGACATTGGTGTTCTTTATTCTTCAATACAAATTGGTGGTTTTCCAAGTTAATGGTAATTCGGCATTTTGAATTTTAATTTTCTCATTTACTGGGAGGGTTCAAAATGAAATATAGACATCTTCGGAGGGTGCAAAGCTCGTGGAAGACGCTGGTGTTCTTAATTCTTCAGTACGAAATAGTGGCGTTCCAAGTTAATGGTAATTCGGCATTTTGAATTTGGAATTTCTCATTAACTGTGAGGGTACAAAATGAAATATCGACATTTTCTGCAGGTGCAAAACTCGTAGAACACGCTGGTGTTCTTAATTCTTTGAAACGAGTTGGTGGCGTTCCAAGTTAATGGTAATTCGGAAAATGAAATATTGGTATTTTCTGAGGGTGCAAAACTCGTAGAAAACGCTGATGTTTTTAATTCTTTAATACGAATTGGCGGCGTTAAAAGTTAATGGTAATTCGACGTTTTGAATTTTAGATTTCTCATTAACTGTGAGGGTACAAAATGAAATATCGACATTTTGTGAAAGTGCAAAACTCGTAGATGACACTGATATTGTTAATTCTTCGAAATGAGTTTGTCAAGTGCCCCAAATTTTGAAATGGCCCTCCCTCGATTATTTTAATGGTGCAAAATTTTTTCTTGGGTGGACAAAAATTGGCAAAAATTGGACAAAATTCTAAGCTAGTTAAAATTCGAATTTGAAGATGTCGCACTACAGGTGATCGAAGTACCCCAAATTTTGAAATGGCCCTCCCTCGTTTATTTTAATGGTACAAAATTTTTTCTTGGGTGGACAAAAATGGACAAAAATTGGACAAAATTCTGAGCTACTTAAAATTCGAATTTGAAGATGTTGCACTACAGCTAAATGGTCGGCCAAATTTTGAAATGGCCCTCCCCATTTATTTTAATGGTACAAAATTTTTTCTTGGGTGGACAAAAATGGACAAAAATTGGACAAAATTCTGAGCTAATTAAAATTCGAATTTGAAGATGTCGCACTACAGCTAAATGGTTCGGCCAAATTTTGAAATGGCCCTCCCTCGTTTATTTTAATGGTACAAAATTTTTTCTTGGGTGGACAAAAATGGACAAAAATTGGACAAAATTCTGAGCTACTTAAAATTCGAATTTGAAGATGTCGCACTACAGCTAAATGGTTCGCCCAAATTTTGAAATGGCCCTCCCTCGTTTATTTTAATTGTACAAAATTTTTTCTTGGGTGGACAAAAATGGACAAAAATTGGACAAAATTTTGAGCTACTTAAAATTCGAATTTGAAGATGTCGCAAGACAGCTAAATGGTTCGGCCAAATTTTGAAATGGCCCTGCCTCGTTTATTTTAATTGTACAAAATTTTTTCTTGGATGGGCAAAAATGGACAAAAATTGGACAAAATTCTGAGCTACTTAAAATTCGAATTTGAAGATGTCGCACTACAGCTAAATGGTTCGGCCAAATTTTGAAATGGCCCTCCCTCGTTTATTTTAATGGTACAAAATTTTTTCTTGGGTGGACAAAAATGGACAAAAATTGGACAAAATTCTGAGCTACTTAAAATTCGAATTTGAAGATGTCGCACTACAGCTAAATGGTTCGGCCAAATTTTGAAATGGCCCTCCCTCGTTTATTTTAATGGTACAAAATTTTTTCTTGGGTGGACAAAAATGGACAAAAATTGGACAAAATTCTGAGCTACTTAAAATTCGGATTTGAAGGTGTCGCACTACAGCTAAATGGTTCGGCCAAATTTTGAAATGGCCCTCCCTCGTTTATTTTAATGTTACAAAATTTTTTCTGGGGTGGACAAAAATGGACAAAATTTGGACAAAATTCTGAGCTACTTAAAATTCGAATTTGAAGATGTCGCACTACAGCTAAATGGTTCGGCCAAATTTTGAAATGGCCCTCCCTCGTTTATTTTAATGGTACAAAATTTTTTCTTGGGTGGACAAAAATGGACAAAATTTGGACAAAATTCTGAGCTAGTTAAAATTCGAATTTGAAGATGTCGCACTACAGGTGATCGAAGTACCCCAAATTTTGAAATGGCCCTGCCTCGTTTATTTTAATGGTACAAAATTTTTTCTTGGGTGGACAAAAATGGACAAAAATTGGACAAAATTCTGAGCTAGTTAAAATTCGAATTTGAAGATGTCGCACTACAACTAAATGGACCCTGCAGAATAACATGAAAAAAATTCAAGTCAAAGAGCCGACGCCTGTCACACAGAAGGGTAAGATTAAGATCCACCCTTATGTCTGACAGGCTCGCCCATCCTATTTCTTTAAATTTCCGTTTTAACCAGGCTAGGAATGAATTTTGAACTGATTCAATTGAGGAACTAAAATATTTTGCTTCACTATTCCAAATTACCGTAGAATATTCAAGATGAGACCTAACATTGCACATATAGAGAATTTTACAGGTGTTAATATTAGCATTCGACATAACCATTTCAACATTGTTAAACTCTTTCTAGCTTTGGAGGTTGCAACCTGAAGATTTTTCTGAAAAAGCAATTTTTCATCTAATATTACCCCTAAATCTCTAACATGCTTGACGAATTGATTTCCTATCCTGTATTTGAAGATTAAAGGGTTAGCTTTCCTTGAAAATGTTATTCCTTGCGTTTTATTAAAGTTTAGGAGTAGGGAATTCTCTTCGGACCATTTCACTATGACATCTATATTTTTTGCAAAGTATCTTAATAATAATAATAATAATAATAATAATAATAATAATAATAATAATAATAATAATAATAATAATAATAATAATATAAATGTGTCATTAGATTATTGCATACAAAGTAGTCCCAGAGCCATTAAATTTTGCTTGATGATAGATCTTGAACAGTTTTTATTTTTCGATTTGCATTTCGAAGACAGCGTCAAAATGTAGGCTCGTTTCTCAAGAACGCCTTCTCTGTATGCAACCAACATTATACATTTGTTATTGGGTTTACATAAAAGGAGATGATAAACGCGGAGACGGTTGTGGGAATATTCCCTTTAAAACATAGGGCAGCGGGGGGCTCAGTAGTAGAGCGTTCACCTCTGGTGCATGTAGTCCTTCGTTCGATCCTAGCTTGCGCCAAGTGGCTTTTGTGGTGAACAAACACTGTGTGCGTGGGTTTTCTCGGGATTCTCCCATTTGCTCCTTCTTTCTCCATTCAACCATTTTCATTCATCTCTCTTCAACGTCTCCTTTAGCCTAGCCGGCGTAATCGTGGGACGTAAAACGTAAAGATTTCATTTCATCTTTTCCCTTTAAGACATTCTTCTTCTCCTTTATTTATCCAGGTTCTGAATTAAAACCCGACAAAGAAGGGTACTCACAGTTAGTGTTAAATTATTCTTTGCTCTCTTTAGCAGCTGAAAACGATTTTCTCCTTGTTGTCTGAAGCTAGGGCTATCACTTGTCTAGTTTTCCTAGGCTGAAGTTTTGCGTTGGTAAACTTATAGGTATTTTTTTTTTTTTTTTTTAATGAAGCGGTATATCTATAGCGATGTTACAATCCTCGAGCAACACTTCTGCATATTTCATGTTGGTATTGAGCCTTACGCTCGGAAAAAAATAAAAATAAACATGCTACCGTTGCACCTAAACAAGCCAGTTAATGAAGACATTTGGCGTTACACAATTTTGTTCTTTTGTTAAGACAAACAAACATATGATTTACACACTTCTTTTCCTTTTTATTTACTATGTTTCTACCCAAGAGGAATATAATTAATGTGTTTGCATACTTACGCTTTTAATAATGCAAACAAAATATGTTATTAGCCTTCGATACACTTCTAATTATGTATCTATGAATTGTGTGACGTACAAAAGGAAATAAATATGATATGTTGTTTGATGTAAATACCTATAAAAGGAAAAGCGGGTGGGAATGTGACTGTCCTCGTTTTTTTCGCCCACATTAACCGATAGAAAGAGAAAAAGAAAAAGAAATCCAAATAAACGACCGATAAGATAATACATTGAGATATTTTATCAGTTCACACAGCTGACGGTTCATTCCGCTATTATTATTTTTATACATGGAAGAATTGCCCGTCACCCTCAAAAGAGAAAATAACATACATATACACATACACATGCACATTATATATATATATATATATATGTTATAGAGTACATATATATACGTACTCCATAACACATATAGAACCAACCAACCGACCCACAGAGGAAAATAGCATATCAGAAGCGGCCACAATAAACAACAGCAGTTCTGGCTCTGTGTCGATGGCTGGGGTCCCGTGATAAATGGCAGAACGGGAGTAAGCAGGGTTTTGGTACGATCTGACAGACCGAACCATTCTCACACCAATCACTTGGCTTGTCATGTTCCCGCGATAGTGCTGCGGAACTAATCAGTCATTTGTCACTAGATCGAAGTATAATGGATGGGACGGGAATCGAATTTTGGCATTGATCTCCCTATGCAAGGTAACGCAACTGGAATTGCGTTCGAAATTCATACACACTATATGTTTACTAGTTCTATTATTATTATTATTATTATTATTATTTTGTACGAATAAATAACAAATGGAACCTCTATAAATGTGATAGCTATGCAACTTGTTTAGCTTGCTAGATATGCACATTGCCGCTTTTCAAGGATATATCATTAAATATTCTACTGTATACTATACGGTATGATGAGGGTAGTAAAATAAGTAGCACTGTAATGCGTAATTAGAATATATAAATTCGAAGTCTGGTTAATAATAATTCTTCAATAATATTACCTGTAATGATAAAAAAAAATCCAAAGAGAGATATATATTCTATATTAACTGAGAGACCTTATTGAACTGAACAGAATTATATGCGTCAGTATAAATTGTTATGCGTAGTTTTCGAGAAAATCGACAACAAACTAATTTGCATGGCACTAAAAATAAGTAATTCTTGGCCAAAACTAACATCTATCTTGGTTTAATTCCCGGTGGAGCTAATATGATTCACATGAAACGTTAAGTTGTAGATCCATGTCTTATATAACCTCGCTGCTGAAAGGGATGCAAAACTAAATCAATCAATCAATAACAGGTTCAATAATACGCCACCCATTAAGGTGAATTCATTATTACATTAACAAATATATATATATATATATATATATATATATATATATATATATATATATATATATATATATATATATATATCTTTCAATTAATATTTTCAGAGTTAATAAATCACTTCAAGAAACTGCATGATTGTGTGCCATGTTGCACAAGAGATGAAACAAGACACTAAACAAGAATCTTTCTTGTCATCTCGATTCTAGAAAGATTTTCCCCTCTTGTTTTGCAAATTTATGCTTTTTTTTTTTGTTTGTTTGTTTATTTCACCTAGAAGTTAATTAGAATCCTTCCGTCTGCGAAGTAGGCCCGTAGCCATCTCAAAAATGTAGGGGGCGCGGCTGAAGTTAGGGGAGGGGGCGATCCAACCGTATTGTAGTTCATTTGCAAGCCTTCCGTGAAAATTTTAAGGAGCCAGCAAAAATTTAGGAGGGGGCCTAGACCCGCCTGGATAGGGGACCTGTTACGAAGGATGTGATATAAAAACACTTAAACCATATTTACTGTTGGAGTATATTGTGTAACGACTTGCGTATCTTTAAAATTTGATAAATGCTCTTTATTATGTTCGTGCAATCACTTTATCTGTTTATAGTTTTTTTTTAATTAGGAATCATGTAACACTAAAACAATGTTCGAGTTTTAAGGCTTGGGTCAATTATTATTCCCCAGGAGACTCGTGAAATTTTTCGTCTCGAAAATGGGTTAAGAAAGCCAGAAATATTAGCGTTAACTCGTTCACTCCCACTTGACTCCATATGGCGTCATTCATACCTATTGCTGTGTACCATTAAGAGTCTTCATCCCGGTGAAATTAAAATACCGCTAATTTTACAGTAATTATGTGATATCTTCAAATAAATAAAAGATAGTTGAAATATAGAACAAGAGCGCCCTAGACAATATTATTTTGCGTGAGGTACCGTTATCACAAGTCACCTAGTGGCTTTCCGTTTTCAGCTGTTTAGAAACGCGAAAATAAATGCCGATTTTCAAAATGGCTCGAAATCGAAAGCAGATAAGTGAGTAGTGATAACGGATTCTCATATAAAATAATATTGTCTAGGGCGCTCTTGTTCCATATTTCAATTATCTTTTATCTATTTGAAGATATCACATAATTACTGTAAAATTAGCGGTATTTTAATTTCGCCGGGAGGAAGACTCTTAACGCCATTTGGCGTCAAGAGGTAGTTCTCATTCTAGACATTCTCTGTAAAATGGCACGCAGGTATTAAGAGGTCTGCACTTCGGACCTACAAAGCATTCGCTGCGCCTCGAAGAACCACTATGTGTTAAAGCCACAACTTTTCAGGAGAAGCAAAAAACATTTCGAACTCTTTAAAATTTTGCCAAACACACACGGAAACACTAGAAAAATATAATAAAATTGGTTCTGCGTATATTATGCACTGGATATTGTTGTAGCTTGCTTCAACAGTATTAAATTACTATTTCTGTTTTCAGGTAGCACCTTTTGCATCTTTACAAGAACATAGAGGATTTGTATATATTAATCAATGCGTATGTGATAAGAATATTTCAATTCAATCTATAATTTTTCATTGTTGTGGCGAAACAATTGAATATTAACTTATGACATTACAAGGAACGCTGCCTGACAGCTTTGTGGTTTATTTGCACGACATAACTCATTTTTGACAAAAATGTCACATAGCAGTTCTTCGAGGCGCAGCGACGATCGGGCCCTGGCCGGGCTTGGGCAGTAAATTTTTAAATATACAACCATTTTTCTCGGGCCTAACTTTGTAAATTTTCTGTACAACGATATTTATTGGACCGTTCTTCCTGGAGAACTTTCAAAGCACAACTGCAAAATTAAACCTCTAATTGCTGTAAATAAAAATGCAATTTTGAGTTAATTATTAAGTTTCTGTAGTTCGGGCTTATTTCGGGCTCATTTGATTATCACACGAGCTTGGGCCTAAAAGCTAAAACATTTCAAACTCGGGTCGGGTTTTACATTATGAATTCACGGGCCGGGCAGGACCGAGCTAAAAATTCCGGCCCGTGCCGACGTCTAGCAGATATAGATCTCTTATACTCTGGTGATACACAGTGTTGGCCTGGTCATTTTCTGTAGTGTGCTTGGTTTCCGCTAGATGTAGCTAGTTTGTTGCAATAGGTGGCACATTGGGTTGGGATACTGAAATCAAGGTGACAGCAAAAGAGTTAATAGTTTACGTACTCCACCATTTATCATGTAGTTGAACGTTCATGCTAGCTATCAAGTTCCCGTCATGAACTGAAATAAATAAATAAGTCATAGTTTAAACTATCAATACACCAAAATGTTAAATTAAATTATTCACTTTTGATTTGTTCATCAATTTTATACGTATTTGGAATTATATGTGACGAAGTGATTAATGTATTTTCGTTTTTGTTGCACAAGACTTGGATATTTGATTCTTGGTAGTAGCTTATATGATTCAGTATTCAACGTTAATGTATGGACCCACAATTTTGAGGTTCAAAAGATATATTAAACTCCCAACAATTTTTCACACTTCTAACCTTATTGCCAAATATTATACTCAAACCTACCATATACCAAGTGAGGTACGTAGAATTTCATCAATGGATAGTTCATTCTGCCAAGTTCATATCGTTTCATGATTTTTGTATACGCATTTTAACATAATAAATGCTTATTGTTTTATAACATCTTGTTGAAAGGAGATTGAAAATCGGACTCTCCTCTGCGAAAGCCACTGCATAAATTAATTTACAACATCTGAACAACTGTAACATACAAGTATTACATAAAACAGTTATTCCTATGAATTTCGTATAAGCAAGCATTAATAATTCGTAGCCATAATCCGCTGAGCTAGTGGCTAGTGCATGTCCTTTTGGTCCAATTGGTACTAGGTTCGATTCTTGACGGAAAAGAACAAAAATAAAGGACCCCGCACTTTTCTTATGGAAAGTGGCTTTCGGCTAATGTTGTTGAAACTTCGCTGGTTGATAGTTCTTAACATGTGGATCAAAAGTCTCAATGGGCACAAAGACCGAAATCCACTCCTTCCCCCCAAAAAACCGCCTCCAAGTAGCTGGGGGGATTGAACTGATTTCAGCATGTAAAACAATTTGTTGTTTTAATCAACTCAACAAGGACCCCAAACAACCACATGTTAGACTATCAAACTACCCCACTTGACACCGCCCTTTTCCCCCACATATTTCCCCCCGCGAATTACCTTACGGATGTTCCATATTACTGTCGTTTATAGTTGCGCGTATGTGTTGAAATGCCTACAATTTTTGTCTCACCGACGATATAATGGGTTTCACGTATCACTGATTACGAATCTGAGGTGAGAGTTCTAGAATTCAAGATGGAGGATCAATATGGCGGATCAGAAACACAAAACTCCTGAATGTAGCCACAAATAGCTGTTTAGTAGGGTATTTTGGGTCGTTGGTTACGAATCTGAGGTCAAAATTCTTGAATTCAAGATTGCAGATCCAATGTGGTGGATAAAAACGTTGAAGCCACAAATCGTAGTAGATTAGAGTGTTTTTAGATCGCTGTTTAAGTACGCAACATTCCTTGATACTTCAGCCACCATGTAGAATTATTCTGCACCCTTGCCCTTTACCAAAACCCACCACAGATATCTTAATGCTGAACGGTGTTAAAATAATTCATCAATTATCTGTTCATTATTTTCATCATTTCGGTTTGCAGCATCTAATGTGGTACTTAGCAATGAGTCATCGGGATATCTAATATTCTGTAAATGTCGTGCATGGCCTAAATACCACAAGACACTTGCAACGTGCGCACATGTATCTAATGTACGAGCACCGCTTTGACATATACAGTAGTAACCTTGAATAACATTTTTATCATAATCCTGGTCATTGTGTTTGTAGACGGAAGATACCGCGATGCAATTCCTTTACTGGAATATTTAGGAATTGATCATAGAATGCCCGCACTCCTACTACCACGTGAAAGACAACTATCAACAGAAGATGCGAATACTTCTCGACTAGTTACTAAAAGACGATGGATAGTCGAAGCAAGAAACGGGCATCTAAGGTTTGTTTTTAAGTTTCTAGCACAAACATTGAATCTGCAACATGCAAAGAAACTGAATAGTTTTTATCGCATAGCTGGAGCTATTTTGAACAGATACCATCCCGTTATTTTCATGCAAGATGCAACCATTGAATTAGCTAGAGAAATGAGAAATAGGTCAATCATGCCGAACGTTGTTAAAGCAAGAGTGGAGGTAAATAATCTTATTAGAAGTAACGGTCAATGGGTACCGCTGAATCATCAAGGCCTAATTGATTTCTCTGTACTTAACTTAAACTACTTACGAGATTTGACTGTAGGCACATATCAAGTAGATCTCTCATCCTCTTACGTCCAAGATAAACTAATACGAGATAAGGATGAGCAATTCCAGCTTGACGAAAACGTAACTGAACCGGGATTCCTGCGCATACGTCTCTACTCAAGGTTCCGCAATGCAACTAAGCATCAAGTTTTCATAGCATATGTAGCCAATGATGAAGATGACCAGGATTATGATCAAAATGTTATTCAAGGTTACTACTGTATATGTCAAAGCGGTGCTCGCACATTAGATACATGTGCGCACGTTGCAAGTGTCTTGTGGTATTTAGGCCATGCACGACATTTACAGAATATTAGATATCCCGATGACTCATTGCTAAGTACCACATTAGATGCTGCAAACCGAAATGATGAAAATAATGAACAGATAATTGATGAATTATTTTAACACCGTTCAGCATTAAGATATTTGTGGTGGGTTTTGGTAAAGGGCAAGGATGCAGAATAATTCTACATGGTGGCTGAAGTATCAAGGAATGTTGCGTACTTAAACAGCGATCTAAAAACACTCTAATCTACTACGATTTGTGGCTTCAACGTTTTTATCCACCACATTGGATCTGCAATCTTGAATTCAAGAATTTTGACCTCAGATTCGTAACCAACGACCCAAAATACCCTACTAAACAGCTATTTGTGGCTACATTCAGGAGTTTCGTGTTTCTGATCCGCCATATTGATCCTCCATCTTGAATTCTAGAACTCTCACCTCAGATTCGTAATCAGCGATACGTGGAACCCATTATATCGTCGGTGAGACCAAAACTGTAGGTATTTCAAAACATACGCGCAACTATAAACGACAGTAATATGGAACATTCGTAAGGTAATTCGCGGGGGGGGGATATGTGGGGGAAAAGGGCGGTATCAAGTGGGGTAGTTTGATAGTCTAACATGTGGTTGTTTGGGGTCCTTGTTGAGTTGATTAAAACAACAAATTGTTTTACAAGGTTAAATCAGTTCAATCCCCCCAGCTACTTGGAGGCGGTTTTTTGGGGGGAAGGAGTGGATTTCGGTCTTTGTGCCCATTGAGACTTTTGATCCACATGTTAAGAACTATCAACCAGCGAAGTTTCAACAACATTAGCCGAAAGCCACTTTCCATAAGAAAAGTGCGGGGTCCTTTCTTAATCATTCACTTTAATTAATCAACCATTTCCTTTAGCCTAAATATCATAACCGTATCGATGTTGTCCACCACAAACTTACCTAGCCGGGAATCGAATGAAGGATTCCACACACTACAGGTAAGCGCTCTATCTAACTCCGCCTTCCTCCATCGGCATCATAATGGAGTTAAGAGTCTTCCTCCCGGCGAAATTAAAATACCGTTAATTTTACAGTAATTATGTGATATCTTCAAATAGATAAAAGATAATTGAAATGTGGAACAAGAGCACCCTAGACAATATTATTTTACATGAGAAACCGTTATCACCACTCACTTATCTGCTTTCGATTTCGAGCCATTTTGAAAATCGGCATTTATTTTCGCGTTTCTAAATTGCTGAAAACGGAAAACCACTAGGTGACTTGTGATAACGGTACCTCATGCAAAATAATATTGTCTAGGGTGCTCTTGTTCCATATTTCAATTATCTTTTAACTATTTGAAGATATCACATAATTACTGTAAAATTAGCGGTGTTTTAATTTCGCCGGGATGAAGACTCTTAAGATTCGTGTTAACATCGTATATTCTTTGCAGTTTGAATCACAAACACTTTTAAGAACGTTAGCATAGTTGGGAAGATTTGAGATGAATTTTATTATCACATTTCACAGGGACACATGGTTTTTTACTTATGCGTGTTTAATTAACCTCTTCTACGCTCTATCATTATTACTATTACTATTATCTTTTCGGTCCTCTTCTATGTAACTGAACTATGAAAGGTTCTCGAGCTCACCAAATATAAAAAATTGAGGGGTTCCACTCTAGAAAACTGTTTTTCACTTGATATATGCTATAAGCCCACAACTTAGTTTTGTTTAAATACAGCATTACAGCAACTTTGAACCACATCAGAGGAAAAAAAAAAGTACTCAATTTTAAATAACCATAAATCTATATTGATTTCTCTTCTGTACTTCTGTACAGGAAATTAAAGAAGAGAAGATTATTTTAACCTACCCTCCAGTACATGTGGCTGCAACATGAACAATATAGATGTAATTGCGAAGGTGACAAATTTTCGTTGAGATCTTATTCCCTGTCTCGTGGGAAACAAACTGATCACCGTATGTGTCTTTATACATGTAGATACTTTGATTCCCCCCCCCCTTCCCTCTCTCTGAATGAAGTGACCTCTTCATAGTTCTTCTCCCCCTGACATTGTGCCGTGGCCCATTGTCCTCCTGCGCCAGGCAGTTTCTGCATCCGGTGACAATCGAGGCTCCAGCGTGATGTATGGGACGAGAGCGATGCGGTTGGTGCAAGGTGATTTGCGCCATGCATACATGAATATTTTATGTGGTACACAGACTACAGCGTGACAGCAACGGAGCGAGAGCTGGACCATATTCCAGATTCAAGTGGGATAATATAAGCACGAGGGAAACACTATTATAACAATGATATCGTTTAAGAGTAAAAAACGTAATGCACGTGTAATAAACGTAATCATATTGTAAAGTTAACAAGCTTACAAACATACAGTTGTTAATTATGTTATTGTTTTATTTCCTGTAAAACACAGCGTTGTTTTTTCGAGAAGGAAGAACATAAGGCTCCTCGCTATGTTCAACTATCAATTTTTGAATTTTATTGGTGAATAATTCGTGTTATTATTCAGTTCAATGTCTTTTGTCGTCGCGAATGCTGTCGAGGAATTTGAAACTTAAAAACGATAATCATGCCTAATGTTCTGTATGGTTGCGAAACATGGTCGCTTACTCTGAGGGAAGAACGTAGACTGAAAGTACTGTATTAGAGAATAAAATCCTAAGACAAATATTCGGACCCAAGAGGAATGGGAATGGGGAATGGTGGAAATTTCAAAACGAGGAACTGCATAGTTTATACTGTTTACCAAACATCGTTAGGATCATCAAGTCTACGAGGCTCAGGTGGGAAGGTCATATTACTAGAGTGGAAGAAAGTAGGAAAGCTTTCAAAGCTTTTACTGGAAATTCAATCGAAAAATGTCCATTAGAAAGGCCTAGAAGCAGATGGGAGAATAATATTAAGCTGGATCTCGCAGAAATAGGTGTACAAAGTAGAAACTGGATCTAGATGGTCAAATGATAGAAGTCAATAGAGAGCTTTCGTGTACACGGCATTGAACTCCCGGTTTCCGTAGACCAGTTGCTTAATGATGAACTTAAATAAAGAACATCGAAAATCTGAAAAATTAACCAGATAGTAGTACCAGATAAATATTATTAATTAAGCTGATAACTGTTTCCAAGCACTTTTCTTATAGGCTAGAAATTTGTGAGTGCAGTTCATGACTTTGTAAGTGTTAAGCACTCAAAATGTTTGCACTATATGAAAAGTGTAGAAAGCAACAATTAGTGGTGTCTTCCTGTTTGGCCTATTCCTGTTTTCCCCTACTAGTTATGACACTGGTCACTGGTTACCTTGGTCACTTGGGTCACAATTTTTGTTCGTGAGAAGGAGACCTGGGACTGGGTCTCGTTTCTCAAGTTCGGGGTGTGATCTGATGATTCAGGATTTGACCCAAATGAAGCGAAAATCACGTGGCTTATATTCTTTCCAGCAATTAAATGCGAGTTTTCTGTACCTAAGGTGGGAATTTCATTACATCCTGTCAAAAAGTTATATGGAAGATAAATTCTAAATAGAACCCCGGTTTGCTTGCATATGTTCACACAAGAGAAGAAAAGAACTACTGCTCACCTTACTAAACTTTATTATAGTCACCACTTTATACATTAAATCATGTCACTCTACTTGTTATTGAAATATCTAAGTGTTCAAGCAATACGAACAATATTAATTAAAACTTCCGTGAGTTAATTTCTAATTAATAATTGTTAAATAAATTCGAAACTATTGAAAAGTTAATCGTTATTTTTTTCTTAAAAAATATATGTGAATGGATATTTTGTAAGGAGATAAAAGCACTGCCATCAACGGCGTCGACTTTATAAAATTTATGTGGGTGCATATCAATGGCGGAACGTATTAGTCTATATGTTTTCAGGGATATTTGATTTAGTTAAAATCTTTTACGAACTCTTATCATAAAGGGCTGTGCTGTGATAAAGTAAAATAATCCGGTACCATAAGAATAAGTTGGGTCTGTCCTAGCTCAGTTGGTAATGCGGCTGAATTAAACGCAAGACAAATGGGTTCAAACCCGGGTCCAAACTAAAAATCTTGTGAATATTTGTGTGGGTGCCGGAGCCCCGGAGCATAGTCGGCGCACATGACTGTCATGATATACATTATCCACTGTAACTATATTTTAATACTATACATAAACAGTAACTTTCATATTAATAGTTTACCCATATCCTTAAGTTTATCAACTAAATTCTAAATTAATTTTAACAACTCAAGACAATTCTCATTACATAGTAGTGGAAATTGTTAATTTTAACTTTGATCATTCTTTTCTGTAGATAGAGAGAGATACGGTTTTTTGGAATCCATAAAGCGCGCCAAACATGCATTAACAATCTATCCTTAACTCTCTACTAAAACCGGAAGTAGACTGAAATCCACTTCAACATTTGGTTTCAATATGGGTCTACATAGAACAAAAATGATAAGAAATAGCTAGAAGCTGTTTTTTGGAATTGATTTTGTGTTCTACGAATAGGTCTTAATCTTCTATTCAAACAGGAAGTGGCACAAATCAAACCACTTCCGATTTTAACATTGATCGCCATAGAACAAAAATCGTAATAGATACGAAGAAGAAGCATTGTAAATATATATTCTATCCCTACTGTAATCCGTCTACTAAACCTGTTAGTGACAGAAATCATCCCCTTCTGGTTTTAACGTTGATAGCTATAGAGTGAAAACGGTATTAGATAAAGAGAAGCGGTTTGCGGCAATCGATTAAACGTCCCAGGAATACAATTCATTTCCATCTTTAAATATCTACTAAAACCGGAAGTGGTGGAAATTCATTATGATTATTGGTTTCAATATTGCTCTACACAAACTAAAAATAATGAGAGTCCGGTTTTAACGTTGATCGTTATAGAGCAGAAACAGTACCAGATTGCGACAAACGGTTTTCTGCAATCGATTAAGTGTCCCAAGAATATATATTCCATCTCCAGTCTAATCTCTCTATTAAAATCGAAAGTGGTACAAATATACTATCATTTCCGGGTTCAATAATAATTAGGGATGCGCACGAGACGAGTCGAGACAGGATTTTCCTGACAAAATTCGAGTCGAGACACGGCTCTTCCAATAGAAAAATATACATTTTTCGAGTCGAGACATCACTTTTACAGCACATTTTCGAGACGAGACAGCCACAAATCTTGTCTCGTGCACATCCCTAACAATAATTGATAAAATATCACACCATTAAAAAACCAAACACCTTTTTGTGATGTACATATGAGATGCCTAACTGGTCTGTGATTATATCACAGTTTTCTTTGACATCTCGTGATGCGAAGGAATTCTGTTAATTTCTAGATAAAATTAAGAAAAAAAAAAACAATCAGGGCTTAAATTTTTGCATAAATTTACCGAATGAGACGAGACAAACTTTTCGAAAATCGAAGCGAAACGAGGGATTTCAATTTCTCGTTTCGTTTTACCTAATATAGGCAACACTTAGTTGTGACGTAGTTTCGTCGAAGTTATTTCACTCCCTTCCAATTTCCCAACACCCTCATTGTCTTGCGTTCATTATCTGCCATCTTTCAGTTCATTATCCGTAATCATGAGACGT
The DNA here is from genome assembly GCF_964235325.1 of Thermobia domestica. Classification (NCBI taxonomy): domain Eukaryota; kingdom Metazoa; phylum Arthropoda; class Insecta; order Zygentoma; family Lepismatidae; genus Thermobia; species Thermobia domestica. The sequence continues at coordinate 90,847,016 of NC_137461.1, forward strand.
TCAATCCAACACAGTAGAGCCCCAAAAACTCGGCCTAATGTTGACCGAAGGTTGGCCGAGTTTGTGAAAATGTCAGGTTATCGGGAATGGTGTTAAAAGAGAACAAGTACGAGTGTTTCCTCGGAAAATACAGTATTGTACTCATGTGTATTGGTTGCTTGAGAATACAACAGAGATTGAATTGTCCAAATACCTTTAAACAAAGGAAAAGTACGTATTTTTATGAAGACATAGAGCAGCATTTCCCAACCTTTTTCAACTTGCGGCACACTATGGGTGTAACTTGAATTCTCGTGGCACACTCATATTATTATTATTATTATTATTATTATTATTATTATTATTATTATTATTATTATTATTATTATTTGCAAATATAAAATACCATGGTAATTTTTTTCTGTGATTACTGATCTCCTTCTCACAGAGATGAAAGCTTGATCACTGATTTTCCTCCATGCTAATTCATTATGCTTATTTTTTATTCTAATTTTAAAATAGGGAACAATTGCAATGAAATGTAGAACTCATATCGTTAAAAATACGCTTTCTTTTTCGAAAACTGTATCCAACCTTTCACTAAGAACGAAGATCACTAATAACGAACGAACAAACAAATGTCTTGTACTTTTAACTTTGCTGTTTTAACCAAAACCGGTGCATATTATTGCAATCACACAGCTTGCGATGCGTCGAAGTCAAAACACAGCTGTTGAACGAAATGTTCTGTCATTCACGTGCTCATGAGTGTTCTACGAACGTTCACTTGACGCGTACCGTACAAGTGCTTCCATTTCTCGGTGTTAGTATGACTCTCAATTGAAACGTAACATAGCAGCTAACCGTGGAAATGTGTACGAGCCGAAATACTGTCTGCTACACAGTAATAGATGTAGAATAATATATTACAATTACAGTAATTTTTTCCATGGTAGAAATTCATAGTAATGTGAAATACAAAAATATACATTTTTTCCTATGTCTTACAATTTGGTTGCTATGGAATTAATAATTTTGTTTCGATTTCCTCGCGGCACACCAGCGATCCATTCGCGGCACACCAGTGTGCCGCGGCACACCGGTTGGGAAACGCTGACATAGAGGTTTACTATACATTAAAATGAAAATTGATGAATTCACACTGTACAGTAATTTACCTGATAAGACAGATTTCAGAAAAATACTTTATGAAGGCTTAAAGCTGTGTATAGTGAAAATTAACTAGCCAACTTTGCAGGGAACCGACTACTTTAAAAAAAAAAAGAAAGAAAAATATGTGGCAGGGTGTGGCCGAGTTACCCGTATTGCCAGTTTATCGAATGCCGAGTCCCGGTGATGGTACTAAGTGGCGTATATTGATTTTTATAATATTACAGAGGAGTAATTTAAATTTTCACGTTTAAAAATGTAGCGTGCTACTTATTTTGAAGATACGCAATTTTCAGAAAGTTAATATCTCTGTTAATGTAAATAATTCAACTATGAGTGTTTTATTTATAAATGAAATGAAATGAAATCTTTGAGTTTTACGTCCCACGATTATGCCGGTTAGGCTAAATGGGACGGTGATAATGAGAAATGAATGAAATAAGTTGGAGGAAACGGGAGAACACCGAGAAAATCCATGCACACGGTGTTTGTCCACCACAAAGTTCACTTGGGCGGGAGCTAGGATTGAACCCGGGACCCCTGCACCAGAGGTGAACGCTCTACCACTGAGCCACCGCGGCCCTCTGTTTTATTTAAAGTTTATAGAGCAGGTTAAATAAGAATAGATAGTGTTCATAATTCAAATTACGATTTTACGAGTTACGCCACTTCGTCCCTTCACCGACGAAATTAGTCAGCTCGTGAATTTATTTTAATAGTTGAATGCTCAGGATTGTTTCAAACTGTCACAGATTTACATTGCGTATTAAATAATTTCAAGCTTAAAATCATAGTATTTATGGTATACTTATGAATTTCCTTTTTTCTTATATATATATACACATTTATACACATATTAAGCATTACTGAAACACGTGTAACGGTAATGGAAAGAGACGCTTTTTGTGAGCTATTCCTTCTATCTGAAAAAAAGTTGGGATTGATGATGATGTTTAGAGTTTTTTTTTTTTTTTTGTTTTTTGTTTTTTGTATATAGGCAAAACAAAATGAAAGTTCGATTTTCCACCTCAGACTCTCCTAATAACAGATGAACTAACAGTTCACTGATCAAAGCGAAAAATTCATGAAAGCAGAATACAAAAATAAAACGATTTTTGCGTTGCTGCTTGTCTATGCTGAAGCTGATTATACGTTTATTTCACTGTGTGTGTGTCTCTGTCTCTCTCGTAAATGAGGAAAATAAGCGAGTCTAGTAAAAACAGCAAATATTACACCTTCACGCTTTTTGTTTTCAGCAATATAACACAATGATGCAACCATATAGTCGTAATATTATGCTGCTTTAGACACGCGGAAAAAATATTTTTTTATGTAATACAAGCTTTCTTCTTCTGTTTTTTCTACAAAGAAGATTTGCTTATTTACTTAATATATGGCTCAATTAACATATTTTGCTGAGTATAATGCTAAACCTGAATTTCAGGGCCAAACTCCTAGGAAGAAGTGGAGAAGAATCTTAATGGAACGCTAGTTACCGCTTAAAGCATACATAGAGAAATATCGTATCACATATTCTGTGGCGTTTGTACGATATTTTGGCCCACAACAACAGCCGCGGTGGCTCAGTAGTAGAGGGCTCATATCTGGTGTGTGAGGTCCTTCATTCAATCCCAAATCGCGCCAAATTGGCTTTGTTGTGATGCACAAACGCCGTGTGTGTGTTTTTTTCTTTCAGGATTTTAGGATTTCATTCACTATGATCTGTGTCTGTTAGCCTCGAAGCATGTGGAACGCTAAACTAAAGGAAGAAAGTAAGTAAGTCCAATAAGTGCAATGATTGTATTCTACGGATATGGTCGTGTTTTGTAGAGGATGCTATTGATTTGTAGACTAAAAGTTTTAATAAATAAACGCATAAAAATGAAAATTACGAAATAACACTAGAACCACCTAAAAGCACAATGCAACTTATCTATTGAATACGGCATTTGTTCATCTTTAACTAGTTTTACTACTCGTCTCGATTTTGTCGGGATACTGTCGATTTCTGAGAAAATGTTTCGTGTTCCAGTGTCTCTTTGTCGAGACTTTAAAATGTTCTGACTTTCATGTTTGTTGATGATCTTGGCTATTATTATTATTATTATTATTATTATTATTATTATTATTATTATTATTATTATTATTATTATTATTATTATTATTATTATTATTATTATTAATAATAATAATAATAATAATAATAATAATAATAATAATAATAATAATAATAATAATAATATTGGAATTTAGACTCCACAAAATAAAGTCTGAGCTATTGATTCGAATTTCATTACCTCGGTAGGCGGAAGGCGGGAAGCGCTGGTTATATCAGCAACGGAATGCTAATCTGACCAACCATACAGTTTTTTTCTGGTAATTCGTGCACCACACTAGCGCTTTTACGATGTTTCCTCGCGTTCATAAGGCTCTGCATTTTGTCAATAATATTTCTAGATCTGAATTGTTGGTTACTTAAAACTTTTGATTGAGCTGAAACAAATGACAGTGTATGAGTTGGATTCATTTCCCGTACTGCAATCAATTTAAATGACTCGACGAGGACAAAAAAGTTTCGGTACAATGTTAACAAGTAACAAGTTACTGTATGTGCAGGGGTGTAATCAGGGGAGCAGGGAGGCAAATGGCAGCCCAGTCCTCCAAACGACTTCCTGTTCCCTAAGTGGAATTTGTCCATTAAATGTTTAGTTAAACATATTTATTGCAGCAAATTAATATTTATAAGAGAACAAGTAAAATGACCGTTCTCCGCACGGGAAGAATAAGGTTAATGAATATAAAACCGGAAATTTTAATATAGTAAATATTGTCCCCCCCTCTTTTTCCTTTTAGAAGCAGTTTTTCCGAAAACAGTGCAGCACATGTTCACTAATTCTCTATTATGAGTTTATATATAGAATTTCACACCTGAACTTAAGCGAATCCTCACATTAGGCATTTTCTGAATAAAGAGTAGAAAATTTTAATGCTGGAAATTGACCCCTTTAGAAGTCAAATTTTTGACAAAGCTGAAGCACGTTTTTGATTAATTTCAATTATGTGTTTATATATCGAATTTCATACCTCCAACTTAAACGAATACTCACAATGAGTTTTTTCTGTATACAGAATCAGACATTTTGATTTCACAGGCATAGAAATTGCTCCCTTTCCCCTATTAGAAGAGGAATTGCCTAAAATGTCATCGAAACATATATTCTCTTATTTTAATTAAAAGTTTAAATACCAAATTCCACATTTCTAACTAGAATGAATCCTCACATTTGGCTGTTTCAGAATAAAGAATCGAATTTTATAATATAGAAATTGCCAAATCTTCTCCATTTACGAGTGGAATTTCGTGTTCAATTATTTTTAATATGGAGTTCATATGCTAAGTTTAATTTTCCAGCCTGAGAAACTATTCTTGAAATAAAGATTAGAGCTCCCTTTAACTTTGTGGCCCCGCGTAGAGTAGTCGCTAACGCTCTCGCCTTCGGTGCTAGCGGTCCCGGCTTCGATTCCCGGTGGGGGCACTCGGTCGAAAAAATATGAAGTTTTTTCGGGTCAGCCATCCTGAATGAGGTTTTCCTGGGTTTTCCTCATTCACACCAGGCAAATTCCAGGATGGTACCTAACTTAAAGGTCCCTGACCGCTTCCTTCCTTCCTTTTCCCCAGATAGTGTGCTCGCTGAGAGACGTTATCCCTCATATACGTGACGGGCTAAATGGCCACAGATGCCGAAAACCTAGAAATCTAAAGCCAGATCCTATTCCCTTTAATTTTCCTTAAGATAGGTATTTTCAAAAATCCGTTAAAAAAAAATAACATGGAAACAGAAGCTTCCTGTCCAAACATAATATTTCTAGCTATAGTAGTGTTGTCTATGGTGATAATTGAGTCTTGTAATGGTATAGATATAAAAGAATAAAGTTTTAACCTATAAATTACGGGATATTTTGTTTTCAAAATACCCTGTTTCTTGTCTCAACTACGGATATTTCGATTTCGAAATGGTACTACAATAACTTTTGTAACACGTTTTGTTTCATGTGTTTTCGATAAATAGGAGTGAAGAAATGGACTTCTTTGTAAACCCTTACGAAAACGCTTTAAATGTAGTTTAAAGGTTAAAGGTAATTTACCTCCGTAGTTTAAAAGTTAAAGGTAATTTACCTCGGTAGTTTAAAAGTTAAAGGTAATTTACCTCCGTAGTTTAAAGGTTAAAGAATTTACCTCCGTAGTTTAAAGGTTAAACCATATTAGGACATTATAATAATTGCGAACTTTCCAAATGCATAAATTAAAATTAGTATACAATACTGATCACTGACAAAGCCAGAAACACATCATAGAGGACAATAGTAATTGTCGTAACGAAGAAGCTCCCTTTCATATACACGTATTACCAAGCATTGTGTGGCGTCACTGGTTTAAATGTTGGCCATATGGTTCGACAAAAGTACTTCATAGGATCTTGCAACATGCAGTTAAGTATTTTCAATATACAGAGGTGAGGCGAATTGCGGGAGAGACAGATAAGAAAAAAGTCACATTCTTGTCAGTTTGCTTAGTTACACAGTATTGAAACATTGATTAAATTTGCTAAATAGTGTTAAATTACAATTCCTGGCACCACAGTCCATGAAAGGCTGTGACCACTCAGATGACTTATGTTTAATTGAATGATGTGTGGCCATCACATTGGTTTCAAACACCGTTATTTTTGGCTTTCTGGATCATAGTTCGTTACCTCTTCATTCAGATTAGTAGACATTTTTTTTCATGTAACTTCCCAATTACATCATGATGCTGGAAAGTTTTAGTGCTCCCACCGGGAACAGAACCAAGGGCTATGCACGATAATAATTCGGTTAAACAGTAGGTAAATAATAATAATAAAATTTTGAATATTCATTTTCTTTTTAATGTTGTCTATGCGTACCCACAGAATGGTAAATTTTGATGCATATGGTAACGAAAAAGGGGAAGAATAGAATGCATAACTAATCTGATGAAATCTTGAGTAGGGTTAACCCTTAAAGGATCCTGGCTTTTTGGGCTATTTTTTAGACTTTCAGTCAAGCAGCTACTGTATCGTCACTATTTATCCTAGGATCATGGTTCATACCTCATTCTCTTCAAAATAGAGCTGGCTTTCAAATGGTACCACTCATACCATATACCAGAAGCGGGAAAAAATGTCAAAGTGAAAATTTCGGAGGGAAAATTTTTTTCTCGAACTTTGGCCCCCCCTGGACCCCCCCTGTTTGATCGTAGTCATCTAAAAAATCTGATAAATAGTACTTGGTATACTGAATGTGTGTGCCAAATTTCAAGTTTCTATCTTGAATAGTAAGGGCGGGAGAATTTTTATAAAAAATTCCCACAATGCCCCAAATTACCATAAAACACTATGATCTCAGGGAAAAAAATTCCTGAGACATCCCTAATTACCCTAGGACTATAATCCGCCGATCATTCTCTTCAGAATAGAACTGTCTTTCAGGCGGTACCATTCACATGTCTCGATCATGTATCTAAGGCGGGAAATTCCTGAAAAAAGGGATTTTTTGGGCAAAATTTCCCTTTTGTCATCTTTTGCCCCTCTGGACTCCCACTGTTTTTACGCAGAAATCGGAAAAAAACTTCTGGTAAATACTACTCGGTGGACTGAATGTTTGTGCAAAATTTCAATCTTCTACGTGAAAAAAAAGGCCCACCAGAAAAAATTTCCCTACCATGCCCCACTTTTACCCTATACAGAAGTATATTTGGATAAAAATTCACTGAGACGGCCCTAATTATCCTAGAATAATAATTCGACTGTCGTTCTTTTCAGAATGGAACTGCCTTTCAGACGGTATGACTCACGTGGTCCTATCATGTATGTGAGGCGGGAAAATGACGAAAAACGGGATTTTGGGGGTAAAAAATCCCTTTTTTTACCCCTTTGCCCCTCTGGTTACCCCCCTGTTTTAGCACTGACATCGGAACAAAAATCTGGTAAATACTACTCGGTGGACTGAATGTTTGTGCAAAATTTCAATCTTCTACGTAGTAAAATAAGCCTGCCAAAAACTATTGAACATAGGCTTAGAAAATGAGAAAAGAAATTTTTGACTTATGACGTCATCACCTCCTATGTCTGGACGCAGGACGGTCTGAAACCATACGTAATGTCTTCTACAAGACCTCTGGACTTGGAAAACAAAAAAAAACCCGGACGAAAAAGCTCAAATAGAAGAGAAATAACGCAATGTACCATGAAAAACGCGTATGGTACAAATTGTACCATAGGATCCCCAAAGGGTTAAAGATAGAGTTTTCGGTGAGTAAGATTCTTACTGAACATGACTACGTCGTAACATTGGGGATCACAAACGGAACATAAGTACGTGAAAGCAGAATCCGTTTTGGTATCACTGTACGAAAGGAGGAGAACTTGAGCCGAGTCAGCTTCTGTCTACGCTACTGTTTGATTAATCATCGATTTCATTGGTCTCATTTAACTAACTAGCTCCACTGGCACTGGCTTTAAGAAAAGAATACTCTTTCAAATAATAATAAAAAAAAATCATTAAAATCGGTCCACCCAGCGCCGTAACTTAGATTTTTTCTGGTGGGGCAAGCATTAATACGCGTATTTCAGCCTCCTAGAAAAGTTGTTTCTCTAATTCTTGGGCCTCCTCTTTCAATCTTTCTCTTACTCTTTATGGCCCCCGGAGCCTGTGGGCCCTCCCGCATGTCAAGGCCTGTGGGGCTATTAGTTACCCCTTTGGGCTCTTTCCATACATGACAAATTAATTAAGGGGACAATTGACAAATCTCAAAGCCACACGAATAAATATTATTTCTAGGGTTTCTAATTGTAGACACGCGGTCTAACTCCAAAGACTATCATTATATTATGCTTAAATTTGTATGGCACGACAGGTAAAGTATGCTCTTTTAAAATAATAATAATAATAATAATAATAATAATAATAATAATAATAATAATAATAATAATAATAATAATAATCATCATCATCATCATCATCATCATCGGTGTAGATCTATGTTACAGTTATGCGTAACACAATATAAACGTTCGAATTGAGAACCTCCTCTTTTTCTCTTTTTAAGTCGGTTAAAATATAATATTATATTCAGACACAGTAATGTACTAGTATTTGCAATTTTATTCCTATACTAGTACATAACTGTGCCTGAGTGTAATCTTATTTTTTGACCGACTTAAAAAACTTATATAGTTACTGTATACTGGATAGTGGATAGTATACAAAACTGTATATAATTACCTATATTATAGAACTTCTAATAAAACAAAATACATTCCCCAATACACACGTAGGCACCAGAGTATCCCAAGGTAAATTTATGCTTTGAAAAACCAACAAAAAATTCAATACAACAAAAGAACGTCAGCACACTAGTATAGTCCAGTCCCTGTCCATAAGACCCGTAGGAATTTTGAGGTGGACTAAGTTTCTCTTCAGATCCAAGTAAGACACGTCTCAGTGATGGAAAAAATCTTGGGTGATCATCTGGCAACCCGGGCATAAGTTGGCAAATTGGATATTCAATATGGCGGCCATGCGAAAATGCCATATTTACCTAAAACACGAATATCTCATCATTAAATGAAGCTAAAAACTTCATTCTTGTACCGAATTCAAGATAATGAACACTGTAATCAAGAAACATTCGTAACGTTGAAACATAGTGCCGCCATTTTTAAATATGGCGGCAGGTTTTTCGAAATTTCGATTTTTTTCGTACAATATTATCATTTATTCGAAGGTAACTACGAAACTATAAGAGATACCATAAACATACCTGAAATAAACGGGATAGAGCATAATGAGAGCTTTCCAACGGTACCAATATCTTTTCTCTATCTTTAAATTTGTCGGAGTTATTGAAATTTTAGTAGCTCAAGGTGTTTGGCTTCAGATTAAGTTAAGAAAGGTTAAGCGCTAAAGCAAAACTATCCATGATTTTTCTGCACAAGTTTTAATGCTGATAAATTACTCTAAGATCTTACAGTGAGATTTCTAGGTAAAAGTGCAAATGGTTAATAATAATAATAATAATAATAATAATAATAATAATAATAATAATAATAATAATAATAATAATAATAATAATAATAATAATAATAATAATAATAATAATAATAATAAATCGTGGTTGCTAAAATAATAATTCAACAATTTCAGTAGAAAAAATCAATATAATTAAAAGTGATGTAAAGTTAGTACACTAATACAAATAATAATAAAAGCACCATATTTATAATATAACAAAACTTTATGAAATTACTTGGTTTTGGTTTTCTTACAATCCTGTGATGAAATATTTTGATCAGTCTCGTTGAGGGCAACTAATTAAATGTTATTAATAAGTTCGTTGCATATTTTGTCTACATGGATTGAGTTACAGTTCGTAACGTTACCGATTATTACAAATCATTTTGCACTTACAGAAGGTCGTACAACTAACAATTTTTTTAGGCATTTACATCGTCTTGTAGAACAGCTCTTGCAAGTACATGTTCGAATAACATCTTCTGGTAGCTCATTAATGCTTGTATCCGGTGTGAGCGATGAATCATCTGCATTGTATGTCCATCCAAAATCCGTTGGATCTAATGGTTCTTCTGCGCCTAACACTGTAGAATACGAATACACCATGTAAAAGGATCTTTTCAGGTGACCCTTGTGTCGCTTAACTATAAAACACATATATAATTATTCTCTATAATATATATAGTAGATAATATATTATATATATACTTTTAAGTGAAAATTTCGCTCCTTCCCGGTCTCATCCGGGGAAAAAAGAATTAAAAAAAAAATCCTAACGGTTTCCTTGAATTGAGCTACACAAGTAACAAGAAAATTATAGAGACTATTCAATAACTTGTGAAGAATATTTTATATTTGCGAAAATTAAACAAAAAATAATTATCTTGGTTTTAATTCTTTAATTTGTTTCCTTAAATACTTTACAAATTTTTGTACATTTTTTATACAATATTAATATTTGTGATTTATTAAATTTTATTTTTTGACCTATTATTTTTTAGGCCGTCAGTTCATTTAGCCGAGCGGCCAATATCCATTTTGGAAGAGGACTCATTTGATCCCCGACCGAAGCAAACCTAGTATTATATTTGTTGCCAGCTTACTCGACTAGACGACTGTTAAAAAATGGGACCTAGTAGAAGACTCACTCGATCTTTTACAGGTTAAAAAAGAAATTACTCTTTCAGCTTTAATTCAGCTGTTCCTACTTAAAATTTTTTAAATAATAGAAAAAATCCGCAGCTATTCATCACTCAGATAGCTGGGTTAAAAAAAATCAGAAATGTCCCCTCATTTAAGAGACAATCAAAAATGTTTATCTAAATTGCCCCCTCATTCAAGAGACAATTAAAAAATTAAAACTCTAAATGCCTCCTCATTCCAAAGGCAATAACAACTCAGTGAATGCCCCCTCATTCAAGAGACAACCACAATATTCTTTAAAAAAAAAAATTTTGCAGCCGACATCATTCAGGCGACTGGGTACTAAAAAGCAAAAAAGAACAGCGCCTCCTCATTCCGAAAGCGGTTCCAAAAAAAAACCTTTATCTGGTTCGTCGTATAACGACCGCCATCACCTATTAAAAAAAATAGCTAAATTTTATTTCTATCAAACCCTTTTTTAGGCTCACTTATCCCGAAAAAAGAGTTATTATTATTAACTTAAAATGAACAGTTTCTATCATTTAAGAGAGCTGCCCAAATAAAATTAAGCAAAATATTTTAAAAATATTACATCAAAAAATAAAAGGTAGACTTCCTTATAATAGGAATCTAACTAAAAATTCTTAATTTATCCTATTTAAAAATATTTTAATTTCCTAAGATTTAAAAAGAAATGATAGGGTATATTTTAGAGCCGACTACTTATTGTGTAAGTTTGGTTGAGTGGTAGAAAACTTTATCCCTGCGTCCCTTCACTATTGGAGGCGCAGAGGGGTAAGGATTTCTGGGAGATGTGAAGAAGTTAGTGGTTGAGAAGAGAGTGCCTTCCCCACACAACATGGACCGTATTTATATGATCAGCTTCCCAGCTTACCAAGCATCCATATGTTTATAAAAAAAATCTTTTCCCACGGCTACTTTTTCTAAGGAGAACAGTAACTAAAGTGTAAAATACTGTATGTGAAAAATTTTAAAAAACAATTAAAAAAATTCATGACAATTAATATAATCAATATACTATAATTATTTATGTAAATTATACAAAAATTAATGTGTAGATTTTTTATAGATTTTTAAATTAACACACCCTGTAATGACGAACTGGTGCAAGGTAATTCCTGTAAGCTATGAAGACTACTTTGATTCATAATTTCAAATCGGAGAGTGTCAAATGTCTTAGATCTTGAGCCTGATTTTACAACCCTGACCAAATATTCTTCAGCAAGTTCCAAGCACTCAGCACTTGGAGGAAGACTTCGTCCAAATTTGTACAGATACTTGTCCGGTTCTGCCTTAAGAGCGGATATTTTGTTACCTATCTTACTGGTAACATTAGGCCCTGTAAGAAAGTGTGCTTCAAGAAGGGCATCTGTTGCTGCAAATATTTCGTTGACAAGTGTGAGAATTGGTATAATATCGGATCTCGATTTTCGCATCCATAATTCTGAAAGTCCATTTTCATGTAGGATCTTGTAAAAATGAATCAGTAAAACAAACACATCTGTGTCATTTGAGAGCACTGCAACGCGTTGCATCCCATGCTTAACCGCATGGAAAACGTGAGGGATAATGCGTATGCCAGCCTCCTCAACAGCTACTTTGAGAGTTCCTGATATTTCCGTGAATCTCTTATCTTTGATTGATACAGCTGGAGCAGGACCACCGTCAAGCAAGACGCCACTGAGAATAGTTTCCCAATCTCGATTTATTGTAAGTGTCTTCAAAAATTCAGCCAGAGCAGCCTGAATCAAAACTTTGTTCTCAGATGATGCCCAAAATCTGTCCATCTGTGCAGGAAGTGTTGTGGTAGTGCTTATTGATGTCAATGATAGTGGCTGTACAGATCATCTTCTTTCCCTCTCAGCACTTTTGATTGATGTTGGAAGATAGCTATCAAACACATAGTCGACACGGCTGAATTTGCAAGCATTATTTACAATGGTGTCAAGTGATGTGAACAAGTCTTTAAATGTAACATTTCCTTTAACTTTCAGTCTTCGAAACTGATTCATTACATCAACTACAACACAGGTTTCGAGAGGATCATTTTTCTGGAAATTTATGGCCGTGGTATCTATTCTTTTTATCAAAATATTCATAAGCTGAGACTTTGAGGGTTTCGTAGTGGCGCCGTTCTCATCTAGTAAGGGTGAAGGTGAAATATCATAACTAAGAATTTCTGCCATCGACAATCCTCTCTCCTTGGCAATTTCTACTTTTCTTTGAACCAGTAATTGATCCTTAATAACGCTTCTCACAGTTTTCTTTTTCATCTGCATGCTAGGTTGTGTTATATTTCGAAATGTACGAAGATTTTGTCTGTGAATGGGTGCCATCAGTGATTTCGAGCGAGATATAAACCTTTCCTGTCGGAATGTGGGAAAAGCTTCTTCGGCAGTCATCAAAAATTGTAAAAGTTTCTTAGCACTTGATTCCGGGACACACTCATTGGTTAGAAGGTTGTGAAGCTTCAGTTCGCCATTCACAATATATATGATTTTTTTCTGCTCTCAATGTACTGGAACATGTTTTGGATGCTTTCTTCCATTTTATTTCTGAACCTTCCCATTAATTCATGATGCATTTTTAACTCATAATCACACAGTATAGCACTAAGAACAGACTGAAATGTTTTTTCGTATGAGCAGTACTTCATGGTAAGCAAGCTCCCATTCTGCAATATATTCATTCCTTTTTGTTTGGCCAATAATCCCTCCAGCTGATTTTTGAGAACGATTTATTGTCTGTTCGAGAGCCATGTCAATACCCACAGCGTTAAATTTTCCACTTGTCCTTCGTACAAAAAATGTCCTTGTTTGAACTTGTTATATATTTCAGGATGGCGTGTTCCAAGATTCAGCATTTGCTCAAAGAATAGTGAACCCAATCTCAAATAGTTTATTCTGTCAAATACCTGAAAAATTGGAAGGATATCTTTTAGTGTTTGAAGATAGAGACTCCAATTACCTTCTCTGTCAGCTCTTATGAAGTTCTTTAAAACACTTATTAGATGTAAGAACCCCTCAAGGAATTGACACTGCTCAGACATCCTCATCTGCTCTTCAGTGAAAACATTTAAGGCTTCCAAAACTTCCTGTGATGCTGCAATCAGCTCTTTAAACTTTGCTTGCGCATCTTCTGTTGTTGAGTGATTCATAGCAGTAAGAACTTCTGCAACTCTTGTAGATAACTGATAATCATCGTCAGAAGTATGCAAAAATGCTTTCCACTTTAATCTCTCCACAACTTCTGCTAACATTAACATTCCTTTGAGTGACCTTACATAATTACTCCCTTGAAGGACACTTTCAGCAACTTTAACACCAAACACGTGATTTTCGATGAGAACATTTTCTAATCAACTCCCATTTATGTACTTATCAATACAAGAAAGTAAAATTTTGGTCATATGGAAAGATCCCAAGAGCAGCAATAGGTTTGGAAATTCATTTGAAACTAACTGAATTTCTGCTGCAATATGAAAAACGCCTTCATCACATGAAATTGGCAGAGCTGGTTGATCGAGAACTGAAAGCAAGCTTTGAAAGTTTTTCATACATGAATATACAGTATCATAAGATGTTACTGGATAAGGCAAAATAGGGAGAAAACCAACTTGTTGTAGTGGAACATCAACTTCTGAAATAACAGCATGAATTCCAGACCATGTAAATGTTTTTTGTTTGTCAATCCTTCAACAGCTTGCAACATACTTATCACTACCTCTTCTTTCTTGATCTCATCACACGGCAAAGTGTAAGCATCTTCAATGATTTTAAGATCCTGTGGAATGTTCAGCGGTGTTGATGGTTTCTGGTAATCTCTAATTTGTTGACATGGTAAAAGGACACCAGTTCGTTTTCTGAGTTTGTTAAGAGCTACTTCAGATAGTGGTGGCTTACTAGGATTTACACTTGGAGTTTTCTGGAATAATACCATAACATTATAATACGTACCCTGTAGACCGGAAAGGCTTGCCTCTTCGTGGTCAAAGTTATCCATAGCACCTACAGTAAAGTTACTACTGACAAAATGACTTGGAAGTGCAAGGTTCTGTGAGCATGCCATCATAGTGTATTGTGCAAGATTATGACGAGATTCCATAACTTCATTATAGCTGACTGATAACCCAGCTTTATTGAATAATGTTATCAGCTGTTTGCTCTTACATTTTTCATGAATTGAATGGCCAGTCATTAAATGCAAAGGGGTTTTCCTTTTTCCCTTATGGACATTATAAAACATTATCTGGAAAAGGACTTTAACTCGATTTGTTATAGGAGTTCCTCTTCTATCGTTGTTGTCTTCAATTTCACTGCATTCTGCTTCTTCTTCGTCTGAGCTCATAAATGCTTGATTGTTATCATTGATGTGAGAAAACAGTGTCAATTTATCCACGTTGAATACATGAGAGAAAAAGTCAATTAGCGGTTGGGGAATAGGTGTTGTCTTCCATGATTTTTCTAGTTGATTCGCATCTTCAAATTCATTGTCTAGGTTGAAGTCTGTTTCCAGAAGTGATTTTCTAATTAGCTTTCCAGCCTCTCCGACAGAAGAAACAGAACGTAGTTTGTCAGCTATTTCATCGATAGTGAGGTTTGATGAATAAACAAGTTGGGACTGGTTTTTTTGTAGTGGTTGGCAAAATTGAATAGAATCACCAAATATATTTTTCATGCATAGTTTGACCTCTTTGTTAGTAATTAAATTCTCTCCAGCCTGCTTGTTAACATAATCAGGAATCTCAGAAAGGGTTAGGCCATAGCCATTATTTAGAATGTTCTGAAAAAATAGTCGACTATCCTCCATTAATTGACTTTTTGTTTTTTGGTATATATTCTTAAGGCAGAACCAGAAAAGTATATGTGCAAATTTGGACGAAGTCTTCCTCCAAGTGCTGAGTGCTTGGAACTTGCTGAAGAATATTTGGTCAGGGTTGTAAAATCAGGCTCAAGATCTAAGACATTTGACACTCTCCGATTTGAAATTATGAATCAAAGTAGTCTTCATAGCTTACAGGAATTACCTTGCACCAGTTCGTCATTACAGGGTCACCTGAAAAGATCCTTTTACATGGTGTATTCGTATTCTACAGTGTTAGGCGCAGAAGAACCATTAGATCCAACGGATTTTGGATGGACATACAATGCAGATGATTCATCGCTCACACCGGATACTAGCATTAATGAGCTACCAGAAGATGTTATTCGAACATGTACTTGCAAGAGCTGTTCTACAAGACGATGCAAATGCCTAAAAAAATTGTTAGTTGTACGACCTTCTGTAAGTGCAAAATGATTTGTAATAATCGGTAACGTTACGAACTGTAACTCAATCCATGTAGACAAAATATGCAACGAACTTATTAATAACATTTAGTAAGTTGCCCTCAACAAGACTGATCAAAATATTTCATCACAGGATTGTAAGAAAACCAAAACCAAGTAATTTCATAAAGTTTTGTTATATTATAAATATGGTGCTTTTATTATTATTTGTATTAGTGTACTAACTTTACATCACTTTTAATTATATTGATTTTTTCTACTGAAATTGTTGAATTATTATTTTAGCAACCACGATTTATTATTATTATTATTATTATTATTATTATTATTATTATTATTATTATTATTATTATTATTATTATTATTATTATTATTATTATTATTATTATTATTATTATTATTAACCATTTGCACTTTTACCTAGAAATCTCACTGTAAGATCTTAGAGTAATTTATCAGCATTAAAACTTGTGCAGAAAAATCATGGATAGTTTTGCTTTAGCGCTTAACCTTTCTTAACTTAATCTGAAGCCAAACACCTTGAGCTACTAAAATTTCAATAACTCCGACAAATTTAAAGATAGAGAAAAGATATTGGTACCGTTGGAAAGCTCTCATTATGCTCTATCCCGTTTATTTCAGGTATGTTTATGGTATCTCTTATAGTTTCGTAGTTATCTTCGAATAAATGATAATATTGTACGAAAAAAATCGAAATTTCGAAAAACCTGCCGCCATATTTAAAAATGGCGGCACTATGTTTCAACGTTACGAATGTTTCTTGATTACAGTGTTCATTATCTTGAATTCGGTACAAGAATGAAGTTTCTAGCTTCATTTAATGATGAGATATTCGTGTTTTAGGTAAATATGGCATTTTCGCATGGCCGCCATATTGAATATCCAATTTGCCAACTTATGCCCGGGTTGCCAGATGATCACCCAAGATTTTTTCCATCACTGAGACGTGTCTTACTTGGATCTGAAGAGAAACTTAGTCCACCTCAAAATTCCTACGGGTCTTATGGACAGGGTCTGTATTAGTATATTGGGACATCCACAAAGAATTTTTTTTAAAAAATCAGGTCGGAACGTACAGTGGTAGTGAATCAGTAGGTAAACAGCGAATTTTTGAGGTATCACAGCACTCCGGTATGTATTCAACAGTTAACTATTGCTTTGTTGTTGTTGCAGTGTGGACTTGTATGACTTCATACTATCTTACAAACTCTGCTGTCACATAGAAGTTTGATTTATAATATTGATTAAATAGAATTTGGTCTTAGTTCATTTCTATCAAAGGAGGTGTGATGTATAAAATATTAATAAATAGAAAAATAATGATGTATTTAGATAGACTAGTATTTGCGTTAAATTGGTTATTTTTTTAAAGCTAAAACATAATAGTAAAGAAAAGAGAAAAAAATTAAAAGCAAAGCATAATGCGGATTGATCTACTAATGAAATATTGTAATGAAGTGGTGCCTGTAGCTTTATGCAACCCTTTATACATCTTTGCTTATTTGGTTTCATAACATCTAATGTCAGATGGTTCAGATGAACAAATTTAACGAGTGTGAACTTAGCAGGACCACTTTTGAAAACTATAAATATTTTCACATCATAAGTTTGTACTGTGTTTGTACCGGTTTGTACCGTAAAAATTTTCGTTTGTACCGGTTTCAAATTCGAAAAAATCGAAATATAAAGAGGTCCTGCTAAGTTTATGTGAACATAGCAGGACCACTGATAAATTTCTAAAAATTTGAAGATTTTTCTGCACGAATCGTTTGGACTGCGTTTGTACCGGTTTGTACCGTAAAAATTTTGGTTTGTACCGGTTTCAAATTCGAAAAAATCGAAAAATAAAATGATCCTGCTAAGTTTACTTGAACTTAGTAGGACCAGAATACAAATTTCTGCAAATCTGAAGATTTTTCTGTGCGAATCGTTTGTACCGGATTGTACCGTAAAGTTTTCGATTGTACCGGTTTCAAATTCGGGAAAAACGGAAAATAATGTGGTCCTGCTAAATTCACTTGAGAATAGCAGGACTATTGACTAATTTCCTCAAATTTTAAAAATATAAATGTTCAAATAATAATTAAATAAGAAGTCAATGGATACAGAACACAAAACAAACTTTATTTATATTGTAAAAGTAAGACCTGTTTTTACATCGACTATGCTTAATAGTATGTCTTACTTGAAGTGCAAACAAAATTAATAAACTAAACTGAAGGACTTATACACAATAAATAAAACAAATAAATTCACATCTAACATTCGATATAAGTAGCAAGTAATAAACACTTAGACAGGTCCTTTAGGGAACTGTATGGAATATCTTCCTATACGCACCAAAAATACATGTGCTACTTATTCTCTGTTGCATGCATTTAGTGCTCTCTATTGTGACAGTGAGAAGTTCAGGGAACAAGTTGACAGTGTTGACAATGTAACTCCAGACACAAATTCGGTTTGTATTATAAAAGTAATGTCAAGTAAGGTTGTTTGTAGAAACGTATATAAGATTATGAACAATGATTGCTAAGGAATATATTGATATGGAAATTTTACAAGGTGGCATTTGCCTTATCAATTGTGAAAGTACTGTTTTTAATATATTAAAGCGAATCTTTTATTATTTTCCATCCTGGACAGAAAAAATAACTTGCAGTTCTCTCACTTACTGATAATTTTCAGATCGCATGTTTTAATGCCAATATAATGCCAATAATTGTTGAATATTGCAACAATTATAAGGATGGTTATCGAAATTTTAGGATATATCTTATCTATAATCCTAAATTCATGAAAATGCTTTTTGCAATCTTTCAGGACTTCAGGATTGAATATGTGTATCAAGTTCTTTTAAGCATCAGTCTTTTGTCTGTTTCCTGAAAAATCATTTCACTATTATATTCACTAATATTCAATAATTTTCGATTCCTGAAATCGCTTTTTAATATGAACTTCTCTACATTCACAGTGTTGGCATACTGGGACGATATAATTTCAAACAAATACAACAATAATACCTCTTAAACATTACAAATGAAAAGTATTAAACAGTAAAAGTACGAGTGATTGATTCATCTTTCAAAATTCCAGCAAGTCTGTATTTCGAAGAATTCCAAAACTGGTTAGTCTTGCTCGAGAAACGAGTAACATATCTTCCACCTCTATTTCCGAACAGTTTGTACACAGTTTATTTACAGATGAATGTTAACTAGTGTGTATATATGTAATGTTAATTCAGTGTTTCAATAGAATTAATAGTGCATTTGCAGTGTTCAATTGGAAGTTGTAAGTGCTTTGTAATCGCATTAAAAAATTCCCCTGGCAATTCTCTTCCATTTAAGGTTTAATTTATGTATACCTTTTAACACACTAAATAATGGAGTGTGATGAAAATTATTAGAATTGTACACTTCTTTTTATTCAAGTTGACAACTAACATTTGAGTTTAATGTAGTGATCGGAATTCAAAAACATTTTGAATCCCGAATTAAATAGTTTTTTTCTTTTCATTTTAAAGGTACGAGAGCTAAGATGAAGTAGAATTTTTATTTTAGAGTATGATTAGACTTCTTATAAACGATAAACATGACATAAATGTTTACGTTAAAATATGTGTGTAACGAATAACTAATGTTTCTGTTGTAAGAAAGATTATACGGTATGTTTGCATGAATTATGTTTTATGTACATTCTATTACGTTTTGAGCGAATTTGGATTTAAAGTAGTTTCTGAAGGTATGATGATTATTTTTTTAAAGTTTGCTTAACTTCCTTCTCTCTTTTTTTCTAAATAGTAAATAGTTGACAAAATAGTTGACATAACTGAAAATTTCTAATGTAAATTTATTTATTTTTATTTGTTGTATATGAGTCTTTCACTGTATTTTATCATTATGAATTGTTTGCACTTTAAGTAAGACACACCATTTAAGCATTTTAAATAGTCGATGTGAAACAGGTCTTATTTTTACAATGTATTCGTAAGTAGAGTTTGGTTCATGTTCTGTGTTCGTTAAAATTTGTACAATTATTATTAAAATTCACATATTCTCCAAAAGTAAGATACTAGTCCATAGTTCATTGTTCACGTGAACTTAGCAGGACCCCTTAATTTTTTGATTTTTTTTTTCGAATTTGAGGCCGGTACAAACGAAAATGTTTACGGTACAATCCGGTACAAACGAAATACAAACGATTCGTACAGAAAAATCTTCAGATTTGTTGACAGGACCGCTTTATTTTTCGATTTTTTTGAATTTGTTGCCGGTACAAACGCAGTACAAACGATTTGTCCAGAAAAATCTTCAGATTTGTAGAAATTTGTATTCTAGTCATGCTAAGTTCACGTGAACTTAGCAGGATCACTTTATTTTTCGATTTTTTCGAGTTTGAGACCGGCACAAACGCAGTACAAACGTATGGTATGCAAATATTTATAATTTTCAAAAGTGGTCCTGCTAAGTTTAGAATCGTACAAATTTAGTAGTTACAACTCCGAAGAAGGGACCACGAAAAATGTAAAAGATGTTATACATGGCGATAAATTTACTACCACATGCATCAAAAACAAATTAAATACAAATTTAATCAGAATCCATCAAATGATCAATTTGGATCCTAAAGAAGAAGACGAACAACTTATCCAAGTTAACGAAGTTGCATTTATAAAGCCTGGCCGAGAAATATTTTTACATTCAATATTACATTACACCCTGTATTATCAAATTGTCTGAAGGTTAATGAATGCTGTTGTTATTAATATTAAACTGGCAGTAATGTTTTGCTTTGTAATCATGGTGCAATTGATACTTCTGGCCTCATTGTTGTTCTCTGATGGCATAAACAAAAATTGGGCCAACAGTTAAAAATATATTTTTTTCTACTTCAAGTTAGTATGAATTATTATGAGTGTACGCTACTATTTCCTGTAATTGGGTGTAATTTTCAATTCACGTAATTTACGTAATCTTGTTTGATATTAGTTTTAATCTGTTTTAGACCTAAATCTGCTCTTCAGGTAAGTATTCGTACAGCCTTAAATACGTTCCTATCATGATGGAACATAATAAAATGTTGATAAACAATCAACATGGCTGTTACCCGGGATTGAACCTGAACTTTTACAGATTGGAAGTGAGCACACAGAAACGAGCGGGTAACATACCACGATTGTGCTATTTAGATGAGTGTATAAACATTAATGGCAAAATAGGGTTTTAAAGAAGTGTCCTGCACAAGATTGATATGAAACATATCTTTGCTTTGGAGGTCAGGTTATCGTATACCAAAGGAAGCCAACCCCCTCCTCCCAGGAACCATGTCTGGAATATATACTGGTGCTGGCAATTCTATTCCTATCTTCCTTCTCTCCCATGATAATAATATAGGGTGGGATAGAGCAACTTCCTTTATTTAGAAACTCAATTTAAGAAAAGTAATATATATATATATATATATATATATATATATATATATATATATATATATATATATATATATATATATATATATATATATATATATATATATATTCTTTGAAGAGCATCAAGTATAATATTTAAATTTCATGTTTACATAGTTTTAAAGATGTTAGGCAGACAGTTTCAATTATTCTCAATACATTGTGTTAATTGTACTCGGAAGTTTCGTTCAACTCTTTCCAGCGTATCGACGGATATGTTGGAGACAACTTGACGAATATTGTTCTTCAGCTGAGTCAGAATCCTAGGACGATCGTTGTAAACAAGTGGTTTTTCAGATACCCCCAGAAAATATAGTAACAGGGGCTAAATCAGGCGACCGTGCTGCATATTCTAGAGCAACCTAATCGCGATGGATTAAGTTCTGCACAACGGACAATTTGTAGGGTTGAAATTTAGTTCTTCATGAACAATACGCCTCACAGAACCCAACAGCAGCTGCATGCTTGCGGACAGAACGCTGAGGGGATCACAAATTAGAAACCTTTGCGTCAATGTTTTGAGGTGGTCTTGCTGTTCGTGGAAGCCCAGGGTTTTTCTTCACATAACCAGTTTACCTGAAGCTGTTAACCCATACCGGTCAGAAACACGACTATAGGGTGCAATATTGAAATGGGTACGGAATGCACGTTGCGTGGTGATGATTGAAATGTATACCTTGACAGTGAACGCGCGCTCCACCTTCGTCCACTCCATGATGCTAACTAAACCAACGGGACTACGACTTTACACCCCCTCCCTAATGTGCCTCTCCCCACCCTTCTTGGAGCAATTATCGCTTCAGATCGTCAAATTCAAATAAGCAACTTGCTCTTCCCCACCTTGTACATAGCGTGAGGTCATTTATAGATTATTTTCAATTTGACGGGAATTGGTCACACGATATTAAAAATCATTTCATAATTCTTTCTTTAGTATCAGAATACGTGCAACCCTGAAGATACGAGATGTGTGACTTCGACTTTATATGCGCCTTTATCTCTGTAACACACACATACACAAAATGTTTATGGTCAAAATATTTAATTGAAATGATCGACTTCTAGTTGAAAATCATAATGTTCGAATTCTGATTAGGTAAAATAGGATTTTAATATTTTTTCTCTATGCAATGGAATTTAATAATACATTCTAATTGGGAAAAAATACCTCGTTTTGTGCCTTAGAAAACGTTAATTTAGCACAGGTCATGTATTGCATAGAAACTGAAACTAGATTTAAATGGTGATTCCTGGTGAGACTACTAGTAAATCTCAGAAAAAAATACAATGATTTACGGGAATACAACTCAAGAACAAGTTTTCTTTTCTAAGAACAAAACACCAGACAGAACGAGAAAATCTGGAAAAGGCGAAATACTGCCTGCTGCTTCAAAACTTACTCATCTGAGTGTCTTTTACGCACGGGTTTTACGTCAAAAATTAAACAAACTAACTTCTGCATAAAGAATATTACGGCCGTACTTTACGGAATCTCCCATCCACTATCCTTACGCTTCTAACAAGACTAGCGTAAGGAATTTTATGATTACGTCCGTAAACACATGGTAGTGTACGTTTCGCTTTAAACGGCGTTACGCTGTCTACTACAAGTGCAATGTTAGAGCTCCCATCTTAACTACCAATGATTGAAGGCAATAGAATGGTTAAAGAAATTAGAAGGCGTTTACTCAGATTTCAAATCAAGTTATTATTATTATTCAACTTTTGCAAATTTTCTTTCCGCCTTACTTAGTACTAAGTTTTCATCCAACGTGCGTCTCTAGTCCAGGGCCTAATGGTAAATGCGACCCTGACTATGGTTAATGATCGTTGATTGCATAAGATGGTCATAGGTGTCATTTCTTTATATGGGGCCTATCAAACTCGATGTTATTATATTTTGAAATCAAAATTACTATTAGTACGTTTTCTACAATTATAACAGAAAATACCGGAAATTGTACATCACTACTAAATATATTGTCTACATCATTTTAGATCACTGTCTAGGTGCTCTAGTAGATTATAAAGTAATCAACAATTAAAGGCAATCAAATTGTTGATAAATTTGAATCATTGGTAACAACATACAATCTATTCTTTATATTATTTTTTTCCTGCTCTTAAATTGGGGAAACTTGGTCATGTCTGATGGGTACAAATTTAGATAGAAAATGTGTCAAAACTTGCAGTTAATATTGATTAACGAACTCACAAGTAAACTTGTCACTTTATGTACCAATTTTTCGTTAACGCCGATTAAAGATGGGAAAGAAAGTGACGACATACAACGGGCGAGGGGTTATTTTCAACAACTGCCAAACACTGTTAGAGAAGATATTTTGTATAATGGCTTAAGGATGCTTCCTGCCTTTAATTTACTTCCAAATTATACTTTCCTTTATTTGACGTTCATGTTACTGTCATCAGATACAGACAAAATATGTTACAGTAAAAGTTTCAGAGACACAATTCCACGATCTTGTGTAGTAGACCTTTTACAGTTACTGGTCGAACTTGAGTTGACAAACATCAAGATTTTAATTCTTCCTCAGGTACGAAACTGCTACCAAAGTATGAACCGTGTTGCAGAGAAGAAAGAAGATTTTTGGCTCCAGAAATTACTTAAAAAGAATAACTCTATTACTCATCTTGATTTGAGTTATGTATGTACTAATAATTTTTTATGGACAATTGGTGAGAATTGTTCTTGTCTTCAATATTTGAACGTACATCACTCTTCATCCATCAGTGACATTGGTCTCTGCTATCTGACTCGGCTATGGAACCTGAAGAAATATCCTTTCGTACAAGAGTTAGATCACAACTCAATGCAACGGTATATATTAAATACAATGGGAGTGACTCAAAAAGGTGCAAGATCACTTAAGTACACAGATTTCTTATCCAAAATTCGAAATAATTCATCCAATCTTTGTAAAACGTTGAAAGTTATTGATTTACCGGGAACTTATATTTCAGGTGCTGGCTTGTTGGCGGCAGTGATACTTCTTGAAAAGCTGGAAAACTTGACGACCCCTTTAGACAGAGTATTTCAGTATCTCCATGAACAATACTTAACAAAGGAAGAAGACTTTCGGATTGATAGCTTGAATTTGCGATGTGTAAAGCTTCATAGAATGATTCGAGAATATGTGGAAGTTCTGCAAGCATTATGTCCAGGCATTCGGGAATTGGAAGTAATTTCGCTTACTCAGCATCAGTTAAAATATTTCAAAAATTGCATATCAATTATTGGAAATAATCTGACAAAATTGGGGATCAGTCTTGATTCCTGTTCAATTGACTTATCTAATTTATTAAAACAATGTCGAAATATTGAAGAACTAAATGTGTCTTCGTATGATGAGAGCTTATTATGTTGGGATGAAGCAGATGAATCTCTATCATTCCCCAAGCTGAAAAGAGCAAAATTCTCTGTTCCGTTAACCTCAAACGCAGCATGCAAGTTTCTGAAAAGTGCAAATTCATTGGAAAAGTTATGGATTGGAAAACACATGGCTAAACAGGACTTTCTTTTGATTTCCTGTCAAACATACACACCTAAAAGTTTGACACATTTTTACACTCAACACGAATTCATAAACAATCCTCAGAATGTGTCTGTTTTTTGGCAACATAATCAGCACATAAAAGTTATCGGATATGTTAGTTTTGGAGTTGAAGCGTTGGGTTTGGGTAACAATATTGATCTTATTTTGGAATAACCTTATGCTCCAAAATGCCGTTTTCTTCTTCTTTTAACTATTTGTATCCATAAAACATACCTGACTTCATTTTACTTCATGTAATTAACTTTTTTAAGTGAATATTATATTGATAGAAAAATAAAAAAATATTTTGATTCTAAATTTACAAATTTTACATTTTGTTATAAAAAAAAACAAAGAAAACACTTGGCGTAACAGCCCTTTTTGAGAGCCTAAACCACTCCAACGCCATCTGTTAGCGACCGGCTGAACTACGTTCCAACCTAGCGACAAGCTGCGTTGTCCTGTCTCTAACAGGGGTATCATAAGCTTTCTAGACCTAGCGGCCGTCATGTCTTTTCATTTACGTCACTTCCCGGTTTCCTTCACGACTCTGGGTGGACGCCGGAAATTGGGAAGCACCGGCCGGGAATCGAACCTGGGAATAGCGGACATGAGTTCAACGCTCACCAGACTGCGGTGTCCCCTGCGGTTTTGTTATGCATTTGGCTAAAAACTTTATCCTTCTGGTAATGAACTTTCCGATTGCTAAAAGAAAATAATGCTCTTCATTGGCCCTATTTATTATAAATATGCACTGCGTTTACTTAACGTATTGCCTCAAATTAAAGTTTAACATGTTCCTTCTATGTATTTTATCTGTATTTTTCATATTGTTAATATAGTATTAACATTCTCATGCAGTATTATACTATTCGTTACGTAGATTATTTGATTTTTATCTAGATCAACTGGAGTGAAACAGAAAATGACAGCGATGCGTCATATTATGGTTTCAATCACTCTGGAATATTGTGCTAAATCCACTAAGTTCTCTGATTAACAATAAACAACGTAATGCACCATGCAGTTTGTTCCAACCTGATTGTTTTCATACTCAGGTTGGCTTTTACTGAAATATATAAATGTGAAAATCACTGACTTTGTTCAGGATTCTCGTATATCGTAAGGTGTCTTCCCATCTCCAGATGTTATTCGTGTTAGACAAACACAAAACAATACTAGAGACAACTTGTAAAATAAGTATTTGCGTCAAGACGTTTGGAGTTAGGTTAAGAAATAGATTTCTGGGCTTCCGGCATACTGTATATAACCATGTTAGCTCGTCACACATTTGAGGGATGACGTCCCGCGGCGATCACACTGCCCGGGGAATCGGAGAGGAAGAAATAAATGAAGAAAGAAGAAAGCGGCCTGGGACCTGTATGTGAGGAAAATCTCACTCAAGGTGGTTGGGTATCCAGGTATTTGCCTAGTGTGAATGAGGAAAATCTCACTCAAGGTGGTTGGGTATCCAGGTATTTGCCTGGTGTGAATGAGGAAAATCTCACTCAAGGTGGTTGGGTATCCAGGTATTTGCCTAGTGTGAATGAGGAAAATCTCACTCAAGGTGGTTGGGTATCCAGGTATTTGCCTAGTGTGAATGAGGAAAATCTCACTCAAGGTGGTTGGGTATCCAGGTATTTGCCTAGTGTGAATGAGGAAAATCTCACTCAAGGTGGTTGGGTATCCAGGTATTTGCCTGGTGTGAATGAGGAAAATCTCACTCAAGGTGGTTGGGTATCCAGGTATTTGCCTAGTGTGAATGAGGAAAATCTCACTCAAGGTGGTTGGGTATCCAGGTATTTGCCTAGTGTGAATGAGGAAAATCTCACTCAAGGTGGTTGTGTATCCAGGTATTTGCCTGGTGTGAATGAGGAAAATCTCACTCAAGGTGGTTGGGTATCCAGGTATTTGCCTAGTGTGAATGAGGAAAATCTCACTCAAGGTGGTTGGGTATCCAGGTATTTGCCTGGTGTGAATGAGGAAAATCTCACTCAAGGTGGTTGGGTATCCAGGTATTTGCCTAGTGTGAATGAGGAAAATCTCACTCAAGGTGGTTGGGTATCCAGGTATTTGCCTAGTGTGAATGAGGAAAATCTCACTCAAGGTGGTTGGGTATCCAGGTATTTGCCTAGTGTGAATGAGGAAAATCTCACTCAAGGTGGTTGGGTATCCAGGTATTTGCCTGGTGTGAATGAGGAAAATCTCACTCAAGGTGGTTGGGTATCCAGGTATTTGCCTAGTGTGAATGAGGAAAATCTCACTCAAGGTGGTTGGGTATCCAGGTATTTGCCTGGTGTGAATGAGGAAAATCTCACTCAAGGTGGTTGGGTATCCAGGTATTTGCCTAGTGTGAATGAGGAAAATCTCACTCAAGGTGGTTGGTCTGTAAAAGGTTTTACACATTTTCGACCGAGTGTCTCCACCGGGAATTGAACTCGGGACCGCTCGCACCACACTACCAAGACGTTTGATCTTCTTATGATTTGGTGCAGTCCCTCGTGGTGACCAACCTGAAATTCCGAAAAAAAAAACTGAACTTTTGGCACAGTGATAAATGCTGCCACCTCAACCGGAAGAAGCTAAAGCAAATTCCAAGTTTTATACTGTCAAATGTTTCTTCTATCCTGAATTTCTATTACTATATTCCAAATTTTAATTAATTTTATGGTTCATTGTCTAACTAAATTTTAGATAAGGTGGAAAATGAAGGTACAAGGAGAAAAGAATCCACTCTGTTTGCTAGGTTTTATACTTAAAATTGCATTACTTAAATCGTTTTAGTCAATTTTCATATAAAATCCTATATTTATAGGTTACGTTCCTTTTGTAAAATATAGTGTATTTTCAAGTTCCAAACAAGTTCCGTCCTCCCCTCTATATTTTAAAATTTCTGCTAAAAATAGGTCTACTAAATATATATAATGAAATCGACGTTACTTTATTTACGTTCTTAAACTTTCACTTCTCTAAGATTCCTAAAATATATGTGTTTTATGAATAATTATTTTCTTCTGACGATTTCTTATAAGATGTAAAAAGACTGATTTTCCGACTACACTTTTAAAATGTTCTCGAATGAAACTTTACAATAAAGAAATATGAATTAATAAAACAAAGGATACAATAATAAAATTGAATATTATGAAAAATAATAATATGTCGTGACCTGTACTAATTGAGAATGTGCGGGACACTACAGCAATGATTGTTGTATTAAACATATTTAACTTAACGGCCTTTTCTACACTTGGTGTGATCTGTCATCGTGAAGCTTAGGCTCTAAACCAATCATAGAAATATTTTGTTTGAGCTCCAACCCATCGGAAAACTTTGGTATAATTCGTGGAGCCGCTTCCCGAGCACACACTTGGGGAAACGTAAAACAGCTGAAATTCACCAAGAATGTTGCCAAACTTTGAAGACATAGTAAGCGACTATATAAAAAAAAGCATTTAAAAATTACCAATAATAACACTGCACAACAATAACTACTGTAACAACTATTCTAAAATGGTAACAATACCACAAATAGTAACAACGAAAATATAACGCAACAAAAAAGAATTAACAAAAAGGAACTTGACGCCAATCCGACAACACTGCACTCTCGAGACATGTTTTCCGTGTAGCGCGAGAGACGACACTGACAAAATTTGATGGGTGGGGGTTGACGACTGGAACACACCCTCGCGTTCTATTGGGTGGTGAAATCGGTAGATCTAGGTCAGGCTTCACGACTCGGCGCGAGTACTATAATCTTCTGTACATAAGTTATCAATTGCTTTGAAGTTTTCTTGAGAATTATACTACCTTCCCTTATATTCGAGTATGATAACCAGACGCAGATCTAGAAGGTAAAAACTGGGGGGTTAGGCAGCCAGAATCCAGACTATCATAGGTATATCATGTTTACTATAAGCTTTCAAAAATATATAAAGAGTTGCTTAAATTATTTTTGTTACTCAGAAAACTGGGGGGCCTAGGCTCCCCCCGACCCCGTGCTAGATCCGCCACTGATGATAAATTTAGCTTTTGTGAAAATTGAGCAAGATCGCTGCAGTTGAGGAACCAATAAATGTGATACAATAATAGACTTAATCTTAGACATTAAACTACTTTTGCAGGTAAATAATTTCCTAATATCTACAGGCGTGTTTAACTTAAGTATGACAATGTGTTCATTTTCTCTTTTAAATATCTCTGTACAGTAGAGACCTGCACGGTCCGGGCTTTGGCGGGCAGACTCTATTATTTCTTTGGGCCGGGCCGGGCTTGGGCGGGCCGACACTGATTTCTCTTCAGGTCGGGCCGGGCTGGGGCCGATTAATTGCAATTATTTAATAATTATTGACTTTTGTTAAACGACAATTAGAATAAAGGCAAACGACGAAGAAATGTGCCCGTGAAAAATGTTACAAAATGAAGCTTCGAAAATTTATCGGGACCGGGCCGGGCTCGGGCCGAAAATCTCCAAAACTTTTCGGGCCCGGGCTGGGCCGGTCCTACGTACATCCGGGCTGGATTGGGCTCGGGCCGAAAAATTCGGCCCGTGCAGGTCTCTACTGCACAGCGATAAGCCATACAAGAAATCGGGGACTTTCTCCAAATAAATGTCATATCAGAACACACAATGCTACCCAAGCGCGCTTTCGCCGTACACCAGTGCGGTTGGAAGAACAATGCGTTTGCAGCGCCAATTGTGCTTCTAGTGGAAAGTTTAGTAACTCTATGCCAAATATGCATGGAAATCTGAATGGTTTAAGGCGTTTGAATTTCACCTTAAACTTCAGATCTAGTCTCGGTACTGAAAAAGAAACTAAATTCCAATCAACCAATTAATCAGCTTTTTGTTTAGAGCGTGTACAGCCTTCATTTTTATTTTCGTTTAAATTTATAAATTCCACTGTACTTCTCTTAGAGCCCAAAACATTGAATATTATTCCTTGTCACGCAAATTGAAATAATTAATTGTGTCTAACAGATATCGACAGAAAATTTTGTGGTGCACAGCAAAATATATTTCTGCGAATACCGTGACTACGAAAAAAAAAGTCAGGAGAGCATTTTCTAAAAGGAAACACACGAGGGACTTGAAAATATCTGATCCATTTTATCCCATAGATACCTGAAAATTTCGATTTGGGCCAATGATTCTTAATACCCCCCTCCTTTGGGCACGTCATTGCTCCCAGTCTTCTAGTTCATAGACGCATGAGTTGTTAACTCGAAAACTGGAGTTAAAAAATAAGAGAATAACAAGAGAATAATTTCCCGAAAGAGAAAATATTACACAGACACAAGATTGTGAGAAATTATGTAAAATTACAGTGCATTATTGCCAAACATATCACTGTTAAATTATCGCTGACCCTGAGGAGAGGGAATCCATTGATGCTATTTAAATATATAAATATTTAAATATATAAGGTTTATCATTGTTATGTAAATATTAATCAATATTTTCTCCTTTGAGCATTACTGTAAAATTGAATAACGATAAAATAGCAAGTTGTATATTAGAATCTTGTTATAATTCACTGAAAAATCCTAAGATCTCATACGAAGTTACAAATATCATACCCTCCTTTATCTGAGATATCATTATATTTAAAGAGAATGGAAATTACGTATATTAAAATAATTACACAAAACACATTATCATTTTTTTAAAGTAACGAAACTGTATCTTTATTTAAATCTTTTTATTTCCAACTAACAGTTCCAGATGGGGTTGGTAAAACTATTTTATAATTAAATAACATTGAAAGATGAGAAGGGACAAGATCAGTAAGAGTGCATATTTAAAAATATGTTGTCATTCCTTTGTGAGAATTAAAAGGGAAGAGAGGGAGATTATATATCGAAGTAGAAGATTGTTTATATACCAATCGAAAGTAATAACAACACCTATTGGGAAACTGTAATAAAAAATTTCCGAATGCATATACTGTGCGAGTTATAGATACACGGTGTCCAGAAAATCTGTTTCAACCCCTAGAAATCGCAAACGATGAGACAGATACCAAAAGAGGGAAACGCGTGTTTGATCACTTTAAAAGTACAACGTATAAAAGCAAAAAGTGTTGTCCCAAGGCCACCCGCAGGGTCCCAGGCGGTGTCCAACTCAAAAATTGCAAAAGGTAAGAAGGTCAAATAGCATATCGTTCGAAACCTGTTGGGAAATGAAAAAGGACGGAACAAGTCCCGTGTCTCTGAAATTACCCTGTACAAAATAGCGGCCGGTTAAAATGTCAGCAAAAACGTCATTGTAAAGTCTATGGCTACCCCCAAAAAACCTGACAGTTTCCCAACAGTTTCCAACAATGTGCTAGTTGACCTCCCTTGCCATTTGAAAATTTTGAGTAGGACCCCGTCTGGGACATGTGGAAGACCTTGGGACAAATATTTTTACTTTCAATCATTGTACTTTTGAAAAGATGACAGATATGATTCTCCTGTTTTGACATCTGTCTCACCGTTTCAGGTTTTTTGGAGATGGTCATAGACTTTACAAAGACGTTTTTGCTGACATTTTGACCGGCCGCTAATTTGCACATGGTAATTTTAGAGTCGAGACTTGTTCCGCCTCCTTTCATTTCCCAACAGGTTTTCAACGATATGCTACTTTACCCCCTGACAATTTGCAATTTTTGAGTTAGACCCCACCTGGGACCCTGCGGGTGGCCCTGACACAACACCTGTTACTTTTATACGTTGTACTTTTAAAACAATCAAACACGTGTTTCCCTGTTTTGGTATATGTCTCATCGTTTGCGATTTCCAGGGGTTGAAACGGATTTTTTATACATCGTATATATTCATATAACTCGCACAGTATATGCATTCGGAAAATTTTTATTACAGATTCGTAATAGGCGTCATTACTGCTTTCGATGATTGGTATATAAACAATCTTTAACTTCGATATGTAATCTCCCTCTTTACCCTTGTTAGGAAAAGACCTAGAGAAATCCTGCTCAGAATCGTCGTCTGGAGATTCGAAGCCAGTGTGTTTGGGTTATGAAACGGTAGCATTATCTGTTTACGTATGTCTATATATTTTTCTTAAAGAAATAAATCATATTTAAATCTTATGTTCTGTTATTTTTCTACGTTCTTATTGAAATAATGTTTTGTGTTACGTGTCGTATACTATATGTTACTAGTTAACTTTCAGTTCGTAGTCGCTAATGCTCTGGTTTTTGGAGCGAGCGGTCCCAGTAGAGACACTCGGTCGAAGAAGTGTAAAAGCTCTTTCAGGCCAACCATCCTGAATGAGGTTTACCTGGGTTTTCCTCATTCACCAAGCAAATTCCGTGATGATACCTAATATACTGTATAGTTCCCAGGCCGCTTCCTTCCTTCCCCCAACCTTTCTTCCTTTCCTTTCCTCGGATAGTGTGCTCGCCGAAGGACGTCATCCCTCATACGTGACGAGTTAACATGACCAGAGATGCCGAAAGCTCAGAAATCTAAATTCTAATCCTAATCCTAAACTTTCTGTTAAAAGCACGGTGGCTTAGTGGTAGAGCCCAAATCATATGAATTTGTAGTAGACAAGATTGTGTCTGTAGTTTTTCTCGTTGTTCTCCCATTTCCTCCCACATTCTAATTCCACAAATTCATTTTAAAATCATCCATTTTAAATGATCATCTTTGTTTTTTAGCCTGGAATGTAAAACTGAAAGATTTTTGTGTACTTAAATATGAAATGAAATCTTTGAGTTTAACGTCCCACGTTTATGTCCTTTAGGCTAAGGAAGACAATGATTAGAGCAAGCGAATGATGATGAAACAATTTGTGGAATGAGAATGTAGGAGGAAACAGAATTGCCCCGAAAAAACCCACGAGCACGATGCTGTCCACCACAAACTTAACTTGTCCGGTGATCGGACCAGGGACCCCATGCACCAAGGGCAAGTGCTCTACCACTGAGCCACCGTGCCCCCATTTTTATATACCGGTATACTTAATTTTCAGTTTTATTTTTATTTTTTTTTTTACAATAAATCATGATTTTTAAGATAGAAATATGAAATGAAATTTTTGAGTTTTACGTCCCACGGTTATGCCCATAGGCGCCGACTTTGGGGGAGCAGGGCACTTTTGGCCCCCCCAATATTGAACGGTGGAGTCCTCGCCCCCCCAATATAATCCAGTTGAGGAAGAATTACCAAAGAGTAGCAAGAATTTCTGTCGTAAATTACGTTGTGCCTTTAATTCAATATTAGGAACAGCCTTCTTATTCGATAAAAAGCACCGTTTCAAATCGGCGTTTAACCTTTTTAGGATTTCCACTTTTTGTGGTAAATTTTAGACTTTCACTCAAACAGCTACTGCTTCCTTACTATTTATCGTAGGATCGTGGTTCATACTTCGTTTTTCTCAGGATAGATCATACTTTCCAACGGTACCACTCTCTTGTCCGTATTATACACCAGAAATAAAAAAATTTTTAAAAAAATCATGAGATTTTTTTTTTTTAAATCGAAATTTTGGTGCCCCTCCGGCCCGGGCCTGGGTTCACGTAGGGATCTGAATCTTAAAAAAATCTTGTTATATACATAATACGTGCGCAAAACTTCGTTCTGGTATCTTGAAAACTGAGGTCGGGAGAAATTTTTGAAACTCTGAAGGTGACCCACCTTTTCATATATGTATATAAATAGAGGAAGTTCGGGTATTATGGAATAGTCGGATAATATGGAATACCTCATTAGCTCGCCTGTGATGTGTTGCTTCCAAGCGGAGAGGAAAGAAACTACTACCTCACGTCCCCATGATGCTCTACAGTCAGTCTCCATGTGATTGTGACATTCGTTGGGTTGGTAGACGTGAAAACCTGATTTCTTATTCAGGAATACTTTTACAGGTATGTGGTTTACAACCTGTATTTTCCTATTGAAATGTAATAGAACAACAATACTTTATTTACTATGACGTTGGATATACAGAGTGGTAGTTTGATATGCGCCATTATACTCCTTCGAATGCGTTTAACAGCTCTTTCGTTTCCAAGCTGGCGTGGAGGGCAATATGGAATACCCGCAAGAAAAGCATGGTATTCCGTATTCCGTATGGTATTCCGATTACAAAAATATCTATCGGTATTGGGCAATTAAACATACGTTTATGATGACAACAATGCTAAGTGTATTTTTTATTACAGCAAATTGTCTGATGATACAAGGGGTGAGCTTGGGTCCAGCGTTCATCATGTTTAATGTGAGCACACAATGACTGTGCCGATCCTGAAGTAGAGTATTATATTTATGACTTTTGCAAGTAATCACAATCAGTTATGGCTTGGCATTCAGAATTTTCATATATTGTCACTATATTCATTGTATGTTCAACAGAAAACTTTTTTCTTTTCTATATAGCATTTGTATTCCATATTGCCCGACTATTTCATATTACCCTCCAAAGTTGTTTCTTTACAAATTATACATTTTACCCACCCCTGTAACGAAACTTCTTTATCAAGATATACATAAATAAATACAAATATGTAAGACGTATACTTGTTTTCCTTTTTGTTTCAATGTGCAATTATTAACTGAGTTACAAGCGAAACAAAAATGGTATTCCATAATACCCGAACTTCCTCTATATATTCCTAGGTATAAAATACTTAAAAAAATGTACTGCGTCATTCCTATTTAGCCTAGAGCCATGGTCCAAACGCCATTTTCTTCAGTATAATAAGCCCTTTCCAACGGTATCACTCACATGTCCGTATCATACACCTAAACGAGATAATTAGGGAAAAACTCGGAAGTATTTTTGCAAATCCAACCAAAACATTTTGCCCCTCTGGCCTAGGCCTGGGTTAACGTAGGGATCTGAATTGTTTTCTAAAAATACATTGTTATGTACATAATACGTGTGCAAAATTCCAATCTTGTATCTTAAAAACAAAGGGCAGAAAAATTGTTGAAAGTCTGAATTTAGGCTCTCTCTTTATACACACACATACGTATATACTTATTATAAAAATTTACTGCGTCATTACTATTTAGGCTAGAGTCATGGCTTAAACGTTATTTTCTTTAGTATAACAAGCCCTTTCCAACGGCGCCACGCACATGTATGTATCGTATTCCTGAACCGGAAAAATCGGGAAAACTGATTTTTTTTTTCTTAAAAAAAAAATCAGCCCTTCGGAACATTTGCGGCCCTCGTGCCCGGTCTCGGCTTCACGTAGAGATCTCAGAAAAAAATGAGAAATATCCAAAGTACATACAATTCCAATCTGATATCGTGAAAACTACAGGCGTGAATTTTTTTTGAAATTTGCCTTAAGAAAAAGTAAAAAGTCACGCCCTTCCGCACCCACTTGACGCAGCCAAGTTGACCATCTGGTTCCAAAACGCATCTGGGGTGTTCTTTGGTCCATCCTTGACTTGACTAATAAAAAAAAAAAAAAAAAACGACTTAGTACCTGTTATAAAACCTAAATAAGAGGTGAAAGACCATAGTACGCCATGGTAACAAAAGTTACCAAAAATCTTAAAAGAGTTAATAGAGCACTGAAGCTTCAACCAACACTATGGTAACACTGATATGAGAAGTGAAGATCAATTTGATGCAGTTTAGTTCCCAGAATTTGAACTTGAATTTGTTTTAATGCGTGCACACAAATTTGACTTAGGTCATGAATTTAGCAGCCGAGCGGATGCAGCAGACCGAGATGTGGAGGGAAGGGGGCCTTTATCCAGCAGTTGGTAGAAAACGGCTGAATATGATTATATATTTATTCATTGTTTTGGCCCCCTCAATATTTTCTTCAAGTCGGCGCCTATGGTTATGCCGGTTAGGCTAAAGGAGACGGTGATGATGAGAGATGAATGAAATGCTGGAATGAGGAAAGTGGGAAGAAACGGGAGAACATCGAGGAAATCCATGCACACGGTCTTTCTCAATCACAAAGTTCACTTGGCACGAGTTGGTATCGAACCAGGAAACCCCGGTGTTTGTCCACCACAAAGTTCACTTGGCGGGAGCAGGGTTTGAACCCGGGACCCCAAGCACCAGAGGTGAACGCTCTACCACCGCGGCCCCCCGATATAAATATGATAATTATATATTGTTTCATTGTATTTTAATTGTAAAATTATTTTTAATAATAATATCGGTAAGAGAAAATAGACTAACTTCACTGGATGATTTAAAGAAACAAAACAAGAGTTTTAGGAATGATAAAAAAAAAATGCACCAAAGATTGCGATCTTGGCCAGCAACTAGTTTTTGGATCAGGGCCAGAAAATTTTTGAACAGACCCTAAATCGAGTTTTTGTATTTTCTACGGAATAAGCACATCTTACTGAGTTAAATGATAGTTTCGGTTTGGCTACACTATATCTAGTTCTCCATATATGAGGGGTACAAGAAATTTTTGATTGAAATATATTGGATCTTTTGATTCAATTACGAAATAGATTAACAAAAATAACAAAATAGCTGAACTTCATGAAGTACTGTCATAATAATAATAAAAAAAGTAATAACAATAATTCTCACTGAACACTTCATATTTAACAGAACTATTTATCCCATTACAGAGCTGCTGCTCAGCAATGAATTTTTTTTTATAGAAAAGACGACTCGAGACCGATGTCAGAAGACGGATTACTGAAAGCAGTGTTCAAATTCATTTTCATTCAGTTTTTACTTCCTATTCGTCGTAGATTTAACACATTTCGTCGCTTCACTTTTCCTCATAGATTTTAAAATGTTTAGTAAAAAATGTTTCCGTGTTTTGCTTGTATTTGAATGTACTACGTGCGGAGAGATAATAGGAGAAAATACAGTATATTGCTTAGCAATAAATCTCGACCTAAAATTGGAACTATATGTATATATATATAAGTTGGATATATATATATACTCTGTATGTAGTACAGCAAGCAGGTCATATGGCGTATAACGAAGTCACGCTTCGAGCAGGGGAACACTATTGGTCAGATCGTGGTGAACAGAGAACCAGCACGTTCGTCCCCAAGCTGCTATAAATCTGCCCACTAGA
Source organism: Thermobia domestica (assembly GCF_964235325.1). Lineage (NCBI taxonomy): Eukaryota > Metazoa > Arthropoda > Insecta > Zygentoma > Lepismatidae > Thermobia > Thermobia domestica. The sequence continues at coordinate 90,883,782 of NC_137461.1, forward strand.
GGGCTCCACGGGCACAGTGCCAGACAGCCAGAGACCTCTGGCGGGAGCTAGTGTCAGGATCGAGACTCCCGGGAGTTGTCAGATTGGGGAACTGACGGTGTTTTCCTTCTGTCTGTGTGTGTGTGCTATCCCTTCCCTCTGTTGCCACTACTTTATCCCAAAATGTGGTGGTATATAGTGGGATAGGAGAGAGGGAATTTTGGATTTAGTAGTGGGTTGAGGGAGGGGAGGACGAAGGGCTATTGTTGAACAATCGAGTAACATCTGGATGTTCCGACGATCTTTCGAACAAAAGATCTCTTGACGGGTAGCTGCTAGTATTAAAACAGCAATTAACATAACTGCACAGCCAATATGGCGTTTGTTGTGGTGACGAAAGACTTTTCATTTTCCCTTCTCTTTCTCTCTCTCTTTCTTTGTATATAATAAAATATGCGAAATTTCTCTTTACATAAGAGGTGAAAAATAAGCAGAAAATTGCACGTCATCGACGGTTAAAGGCTGTTGAATTTTCTAATATATATAACTGCTACGTTTTTATTTATTTATTGCAAGGAAGAACCATGTTGAAAGTTACTGTACATATATATATATTGTACATATACTGTACAGTAACTTTCAACTTGGTTCTTCCTTGCAATAAATAAATAAAAACGTAGCGGTTCTTTTTTCAAACTATCACATCCGGTGCTTGGGGTCCCTGGTTCGATCCCAGCTCGCGCCGTGTGGACTTTGTGGTGGACAAACACCGTGCTTGTGGGTTTTCTCGGGGTTCTCCCGTTTCTTCCCACTTTTTTTCATTCCACCATTTCACTCATTTCTCACTATCACCGTCTCCTTTAGCCTAACCGGCATAAGCGTGGGACGTTAAAATTAACGATTTCATTTCATTTTTTTTTTCAAACTACGTGTCGTGGCACTCGTCTTTGTGCAAGGTATCGCAGCTACAATTCAAAAGTATGTAATTTACAATATGCAGTGGGTGAAAATAATGTTTCAAGTACGAATCGTATCGAATGTAATGCTTACCTTCTATGTGAGGCAGGCCCGTATTCAGGGGGTGTAGGGGGGGGGGGCGGGCTCCCCTAAAATTTTACTGTCCCCTAAAATTTTCACGGTAGGCTTGCAAACGAACTATAATATGGTGATGAACTATAATATATGGTTGAATCAAGCCCCATAACTTCTATTGGGCCCCCTACAGTTTTGGGCTGTCTACCGGTCTGATGTGAGTGATTTCTAGTTGGATCCTAGGCCATAGGCAAGTTAGTGGTGGACAACATCGTGTCTAGTGAGTTCTCACTTGCTTATATGGTTACCGTATGCACCTAGATGTGGAAAATCCAGGTTCGAATCATGGTGAGTTCTCATGAGGTTCGGATCCCACGTTGAGCTGCAGGGTCATGCCTCATATAGCCGCGGTGCTGACAGAAACTTCAATCGAAAAACCGACCAAGACCGTGTGTTTAGATTATCTCGAGGTGTTCACGTTTCTTCCTATATCTTTCGATCTATCAATTCTTTTATACTCAGTCATCTGCATTAATCACCTGTCTCCTTCAGCCTACAGGGCATACGGTAGCTAATCGTGGTGCGCTGAACTAAAGATATTATTTCACTTTATAAATGTAAAATGAATGACACGCAACATGTTCCATTTGAGTTTGGTTTGATTTTCAGTTTAGCGTACCTATCAGCAGTGAGACATATGAGACGTGGACCAACTGATTAACGTGGAATCCGAACCACATGAGCTCCCGCTGGAAATCGAAGCCGGGTCTCCCACGCCAAAGGCGCATACACTAACCGCTTAGCCATGAGGAAATTCATGCACCATTTCAATACATATTTTTAAGAATAGAATAAACATAAAACGTTTTTTTTCCTTGTGAGAGCAATGCATATCTGAGTTTCAAAATTTTATCTAATTAGATTATACATGTCTATCTCATGATTTTTTTTTTAGTTCTGTTCCGTAATGGTAATTGAATTGTACTTTCATATTTAAGAAAATCTAAACGATTCTAGAAATCTAAAATCTAACGAAAAATCTATTTTCCCCAATGTTGCTCATGAGACGATACATTTTTCGTGTCATCTCGTTTTTCCGAGACGAGTTTTCGAAATGAGAAGAGAAATATTAAAAGTCTGTTGGGGAGATAATAGTTCACTAGTTCACTGAAATACTGAAATACTATTGATTTATTAAATTAATGTTTACGAAAATTATGTATTACATTGTTTTATCACTAGAGTTCAGCACAAAATATCTTTAAGATTTAATACTATAGTGTGACACACACTATTTAAAACTTTTTACTACACACACACTGTATATGTTTATAATAGTGCTTTTATATACGATTAGGCGCACACCCAGAAATTTTTGTTGAGAGTAGTCTAAGCTTGGTAAGGGGGGGGGGGAGAATTGAATACTGCAAGCCACTTCGTCTATGTAGTATTGAATAGGTATTATTCTGCACCCGAAAAGAAGATAAGTAATTGTAAAATGCTTCATCATATTTTCAGGAAAAAAAGTGATAGAACTAGAGAAAGAATACAGATGCAATGTAAAATCAAATTTTCATGCTACATCAATTATTTCTCTGTGAAACAAGTACAGTTCTACTGAGAAAGTATACAAACGTATACAGAGATACGAAGTCTCGGGATGTGTCCAGACCGGATGGATCCCTCGTGGATACGCCCCTGTTTACGATTATACGTATAACATCAAGTGTTTTATAACAGTATACTTATGCTTAATTTTAACAAGAATGTTTACATCCACTAAAGTTGAAGCAGTTTTTAAGAAGTCTGTTTTACAAAAAAATCTTTATATATTTATCCTTCTGTCTGTCCGTCTGGGAGACAAAAAAAAAAATCTCAGGAACTTCATGATGGATCACTATCAATTTTGGTCAGAGACCAAAAGTTAAAAAATCTAGTTCGTTGATGAAGGTGATCCGCCCACCGAAAGTGGTAGAAATCTAACTATTTCCGGTTTTACCGTTCTGATCACTATAGAGCAGGAACGGCAATGCATAGTGTTCGTAGGTTCCCTTAAGAAAATTTCTCTCGAGTGACACAAAATTTTCCCTTTTCGTATCAAATTTTCCCTAGTTTGTTGATTGTCCAATTCCTATAACACATGATATGTGATAAGATTAATTTAGGTATATTAAAGGAAATACCAAGCATTTTTGCTTTGTTCATTTGATTTTTGATTCTATTTTTTACCTTTTACTTCACTTTTTTTTTTTTTTTTTTTTTTTTTTTTACAAAAAGAAAAACGCGCAAATACACCCAGCCAATATTGTGTCCAAATTATGCTACTTTGAAAAGAGACACACACACATACACCTATTGTTGTTATGTTGGTTTATTTCTAAACAACAAAGAAAAATGCATACATTAAATAAATTTAAACATTGGTCAATCGGTCAGCGCCAGAATTTCCCTGGATTTTTACGAAAAAAACCCTTTTTTTTCTTTTTGCTAATTTACCTACGAAATTTCACTATATTAGGGAAATTTCCCTCAAACTACGAACACTGGTTGCAATAAACTTCGTATTAGTAAGCAACATTACGTGCTTTAGCGAAAACATCACCAAGCAGTCAACGTATAGACTGAAATAGTGTGACGTCACATCCTTCTCGTTGCCATGGTGATCGCCATTTTATTTTCTAAACAACAAGTGGCCTAAATATGTAAAGAACCTATGTGCAAAATGAAAATAATGATGAAATATTTGGAACTACAAACATTAGAGTGGAACAAATACTTATGTTTCTTTTTAAATATTTCTAATGATTGAAACTGAAAAAAAAGTAGAAAAGGTAATTAGAAAAGAAATATGTTAAATAATGTTACGTGCATGAGAAGCATTGAAACTGAAATTAGCGAGTTCACATGTCTTGTGAAATTTTCCCTCTGATATATATATTTTAAGAATTTCTATATTTTCAGGTTAAATTAAACCTTAAAGTGTACTCACCCTGTTCATAATCAGATATTAACTTTAAATAATTCCGGAAAATTTTTGATTCAGTAATATGAGTATGATATACTATTGAAAATTTGTAGAGGATTACTGTTTAACAGTTTTTTAAAATATATTCTGAACCATTCATAATTGGATGTGTAATTATTGTACGTTTTTTAAATTTTTTTTTTTTTTTTTTTTAGAAAAAAAGTTGATAGAGAATATAAAAAAAGATGTTACCTATATCAACTGATGATCTGGATTGAATATTTCTAAAGGCTAGCCTTTTCTTTCTTTTGTAATGTATACTTAGAAATAATATTGTGCACTCCCATTATAAACGGTAGACATTAGAGGTGTAAATACCCCAATAGAATTAACATAATTCTAAAATACTTTTTTTCTTTTTAAAAAATCATATATATTTTTACAGTTTTCTCTGTGCCGACAGTTTGTAAATGTACACGTTAGGGAGTTTATATTGCGTATAATTCCTTCTTATGCTGGACTAATTGTGCTTACATTAACTATTCGATTTCTACATTATTACTTAGGGATGTGGAGCTTTTAGAAATAAGCTCTTTAGCTCCATTAGCTTCACGCGTTTGTATAGAAAAAAACATGGCGATCACCATATGGTAACGGGAAGGAAATGACGACATCACTATTCCAGTCTATTGAGTCTCCGAAGAAATACGAGGAGGACACGAAGAAATATGAGAAGAGCACGAAGAGTCACGAAAGAGGACCTCTTCAACCCCTCCACAGGCTTCTCCTTCAAAATTGGCTATAAAAAAGGATGCATAGTGGCAGAAGCTATCAGTCACCAAGTGATCACATCCTAACTATCTCTTCAGGCTGTTCTAGGCGGGAGAGACTCCCAACAATACTTCCGTGCTACATGGGAAAAGAGGTTACTCAACCACCTCTGCGCTGCTACGGGCAAGAGGTTTCTTACTGATCTCCGCACTACACTGGGCAGGAGATACGAACCCACCTCTGCACTGCTAAGGGCAAGAGATTCCTTAACAATCTCTGTGATGGTCTGGGCAGGAGATATTTTCCCACCTCAGAGCTGCATTCGGCAAGAGGTTCCTAACCAATAACGACAAGACCTCCACGCTGCTCTGGGCAGAAGGTCCACATTATAGAGAAAGTATTATTTGAGACTTTACTTATTTCTACTTGTGTGTACAAAACTGTATATAAACTTTTATTATAAAAAATGTTATGGAAAACCCCATGTACTGCTTCTTTACCTTACATTACAATATTGAGAAGCAGTTTTCTTGCAATCTATTAAACATCCAAAGAAAACATTACATCTCTATCCTTAACTTTCTAAAAGTAACTTCTAGTCTTACCGCTCTAAGAGTAAGTATCATCTTCTTTCTTAACCTTATAATCAAACCAAAAGTTTCAGAAATCAAAAACTTCCGGTTTTAAAATTGACCACTAAAGAGAGTAACTGTCGTTTCTGAACACGCTCTATTCTAGAAGATAGATACCGTCGATTGAAATCAAGAACAAACTCATTGTAAGTTCTAATTTCGGCTTGAGTGTTGTGGTACCATGCATCAGTAAATTTGTTGAAGCATCTTGGGACAGTAACTAACTTTTCTTTATCAGTTAAGCGAAACAATTCCAAGGTCTTATTTAACTCCTTTATAAGAGTCTTTGTGGCACCATTAAATTGTCCTCTGAATTTGGGAAAATCTTTAAGATCGCTTAATTTTATTGTATTTTCCCGTGGTTGTCTTGGAGGCTTGCACCATTTCAAGTTCTGTTGTTATATCTGTGCTTTTAGCAACAGTCGAAATTTTCTCGATGTAGTCTAACATAACAGAGTTTGTGTTACATTCTGTCTCACTACTTCATTGGCCTTTCCAACAACTTCACGTGTACCAGAGTTAGTCGTATTCACCTATAGTGAGAGTTCTGATCCATTTTCCAAAGTCGTCGCTTTCTTGTTCCATATTTTATGATATTTACGGAATATGATTGAGTATTACTTTTTATCGTAAATGTAATTATGTGAGCAATAACCAAACTTCTAGCAGTTTGAACCGCTACCGCTTCACCACTGCTTTGTGCTAAATTGTCTGTAGCGTATCTTCTTCCGGAAATTTCTAACATGCGAATTTCTTCTTCTAAGTTTTCCATAATCTTCTTTAGTTTACCTTCCAATCGGTTTAATTGTCTCTTATTTTCTGTAATTTCTTCTTTGCATTCTTTTTGGTTGGTCTTTAATGCATTGTAGCAACAACGTCATCACTGTTCTTTACTATTGTCTCCACAACAGATTCTAAACCATCCATTCTCTTATCCTGTTCTTCTTGTCGTTTTAATTCACTTGAATTTGTGTCTCCAAATGGGATTTTTTTCTATTCTCTAAATTCATTCTTAAATTCATGTAGTTCCTGCTTTAACTCTTCCCTAAGTTCACCATTCGTCGCATACAAATGCACGGTAAAAGATGAAAATTCTCTAGCCATCTTCTTGTTCACCTCTACCATAGGTTGGTGGACAACATGAAAATTTTAAAAATTTTCCCTCCCTTGAGAGAGCTGTTTTATACTTTGATAAGGCCTCTTCTTCTTAACTACATCTAGATATTCTATCCTTGGTCTTCCTCTTCCTGGTTTTCCTTCTGCCTTTCCCTCTATCAGCAGCACAGTGATCCAATCGGAGTGTCGAATAAGATGGCCAAGCATGCTGTTTCTTCTTTTTCCTATTATCTTCGTGATCTGTCGTCCTTCATTAGTTTCCTTTAGTATGTCTTCATTCCTTTTCCTTTCGGTCCATCATATGTCCAGTATTCTGCGCCAACGCCACATTTCAAATCCTTCCAGCTTGGATATTTCAGCTTTTCTCAATGTCCACGTCTCTGATCGGTACAGCTACACATTCCATATCAATGTCTTAATAAACCGTCCAGCGACACATTTCTTGATGTTAGTAGTTCTCTTTCCCTATTGAATGCTTGTTTAAAGTGTGCTATTCTGGAACTTACATCTTTTTCACTTCTTCCGTCCGAGGATATTAGATTTCCTAAATAGGGGAACGTCTTAACGTTTTCGATTTTCTCTCCATCTAGCCATACGTTTGTCCCTTCCTGTCCTGCTCTTGTCCACTTTATCACTTTGCATTCTTATTTTCATTTTGCATGTTTATTTTTGCAGTTGGTCGTTCAAGTTTGAAAGTGCTTCCTGCATGTCCTCATCGTTCTCTGCTATCAATGCTATGTCATCAGCAAACCTTATTGTGCTGAAAACCTGACCATTTACTTTTACGCCTTTTTTCGTTTTATCCAAGTTTCATAGCCTCTTCTATATAGACATTGAACAAGAGAGGTGAAAGTCCACATCCTTGCCTCACTCCTTTACTTATTATTGCTTCCTTCTGATCCCTTTCTATAACAGCTGTCTGGTTCCTATAAAGTTGGTATATTATTCTTCTGTCTTTGTAATCTACTCTCAGCTTCTTCCACGCTTTGAACACGATATTCCAATCTACGTTGTCAAAAGCTTTCTCTATATCTACAAATGCTATCATAATTGGTTTGTTAATTCTGGCGCTTTTCCATGATCAACCGTAGACTCAGTATTGCTTCCCTTGTTCCTCTTTTCCTCCTGAATCCAAACTGGTCCTCTGATAACCGTTCTTCGATCTTCCCCTCTATTCGTTGTGGGATAATTTTGCACAGTATTTTTTTATGCATGGGAAAGAAAACTTAACGTTCTGTGTTCTTCGCATTTCCGTGCGCTATACCATCTTTAATACTAGCTTGAAATCGAGTAAGATGTCTTGTCACCATGTCAATATTTCATCCTTCAACAGATCATTCTCAGTTTTGTTATTTTCTTCACAGTTTCTATTTTCCATAATATTATTTTCTTCCAATTTCTGTGAGTTCTTTGGAGTTCCAATTATTCTTGTCTTAATTTATTTTCCGTTCTAAATCTTATCTTCTGCATCTGTTGTTCTAGGTTTTTCATTTCTCGTTATTTCATTTGTTATTACTTCGTTCGATATTCTTTTATTTAATTATTATAATATTTCTAATTCTCGATTCACTATTATTCTAATTCCAGTTTTCTATTATTTCAATTATTTACACACTGGTCTCTTAAAAGATTATTACAAATTTGTCCTGTAAATTTTACAAATATGTGGGTCCGTACAGTAAGTCTGCACCTATATATAATCGAAAACATCTGATATTAGTGTCCAATCCTAAATTTCTGGAGATGGTGAGATGAATAGTGACACTCCATATTTTTATATATAAGTGCAAGTTCACACCATGGACTTGGCAATGAAGGATGCGGTTGGAAGGGGTAACATTACGGATTTTAATCATAATGCTTTCATTGAAATCACTATCCTAACGGAAAGAAAGGTTCAAATCTCTTCATAAACCAACTCTTCCCATATGAAGAACTGACATTTCAGAAAGTAGACTAATTTTTTAAGAAGTCTCTCATAAGAAGTATAAAATGAAGAGTACTGTGTTATGGTTATGGTTTGATAGGATTCTAAGCATTTGTAACATTCCTCACAATTACAAGATGGTAGGAGCAAGTGTAGCGGCCAACTTAGTGTTTTTTTTTTTTTCCTCGGTTAGTGGATTATATAACATCTCAAGAACTCGAGTGCCCAAACTTTCCGAGCATAACACCTTCTGTGGAGTCGTACAAGAAAATAGATACTATTTGCTCTCCTGGTATAGTGACTTACTTTGTTCGTATACCGTATGGGGTGAGTTTATGAATATAAGGCCTAGTTTCTATTTAATACCGAGTTCGATGAAAGCCTTGTTTGTTAAATATCACCTTAGATGTAAAGTTTGTTTCTTCGTATTCATTTAAAGTAGGAAAGGAATGAGCATATGCATATATATATATATATATATATATATATATATATATATATATATATATATATATATATATTAAATATACAGAGAGAGAGAGAGAGAGAGAGAGAGAGGCGTATATCTGTATGTATGGACGTATATAAAAAGGAATGTTGTTATGGAAAAGTGGGCGGGGTTGGTTTCCGCTCCCTCCACCAACGTGTTTTAATTTCCTCTGTCGAATGAGTTTTATTTGGAAGCCTCACGTTGCGATTTTCATTAACAGAGCTGATTACACAACGTTGCTCTCTTTTTTTCCCCTTTATTTCCTCTTACTTTCTATCTTTCTTTCTTCTCTTCGTTCTATGACGCTTTTACATCATAGGTAGAGCAGAGACGGAAAGATGAGAAACAACAAACAACGAAACAGAGACTGGCAGAAGCGAAGAAGACTTAAAAAAAGGTACAATCTAGAATCGCTGAGACGGTTTGCCTTTAAAAAAAATATACCGTATTTATGCCATATTACGGTTTATGGTCTTGATATTTGTATCGTCGTTGCTGTTTCTCGTAGATTCGAAAAACATGATAAAACATGATACAATGTTAGAACATGATATAAAATTTGACAGAAAGATGTAGAGTATGATATGAAAAAAAATAAATGTTAGAAAGACGTAATATCAGCTAGGATTGAAACCACGTGAATTGTAGTAAGGAAAGAAGTAGAAGAGTAGAGTATTTCTGGTACCTAGATATATTTCTAGTAGTCTACGTGGTCTCGAATTCGATCCCCGGCCAGTGCACCCCAATTTTCGGCGTCTACCTAGCCTGAGGAGTCATGTGAATAAAGCCGTGACGATCACTATAAATATACCACATTGATTTGACACCTAGTCTTCCGTTTCAGGCGCTGCTATCGGCTGAACGAATTCCACTCTCTTTCGCTAAGGCTCTCTCGCTTAGCAGCTGCTGAACCCTTATTGGCTCAACTCGTGGGTGTGTCGGGATGTGTGCTTTAGTTCGCATTTTTGCCACGGCTCAAGACATTTTGGCAGCACAAAGCTCCAGAGATCTCCTGATATCCATGTTAGATGTAGGCTGACGCGACGTCCTGACTACTTGTTCGTCGTTATGCTGAATCAGGCCCACGAAGAGCTGCCCCCACCAGTGCTCACACAAGCAGCAAAGAAGTGTTAAACTTACATCCATAGCTTCTCAGTATAGAAATGCTGTTGGGTTAGACTGATAATCTCGTATGTATCTGAAAACGAAACATACATATATCAACGTCCCTCTCATAAGTTATATATGAATAGGCGCGGCTCATGTGAGGCATGGTTCTGTAGCACTCAGATATGGAACGGAAATACGCGAACAAGAAACTTCTGGACAAGTCACACTTCACGTTGTTGACATCAAAGGGCGCAGTAATTGTATTCGAACGGGGCCGTATAGTCGGCCTATTGGAAGGCGGACAGCTCATACAGCCAGGAAGTTCATGCGTATATGGTATAATGGACAGAAGAGAACTGTACAGAACAAGAATCGGCTAGTGATTGGATGTCAGACATCTTGTCCAAGCAGATATGACGGAGCGTATAGTACTACTTCAAGGCAATGAATTTGTCGAAGTCGACAATTAAAAGATGCATCCTGAAGAATGAGCTAATGGCGCACATATTCACTACATCAGCTTCCATTAACCTACAAGTAAGTATAAGTGCCTCAGGCTACAATGGGTGCATGAATACCGACAGTGTCATCTTGAGTGGCAGACAGTCGTGTTTCCGGAGGAGCCCGCTTCAAACTCTTCTACAGTGATGGGCCCACATGCGTTAGACTCTATCATGATGCGCGTTATCTGTCGTAATGCATTGTCGAACATCAATGCGGTCGATCGCCAGGTGTGCTGGTATGTGGCACTATTAGGTCAATTGCCACGCATTGAGAGCAATCTCACTAGTGACGACTGTATCATGGAATTTGCGGGTACCGAGGTCATATACAGATGGTGATCAGAAAAATGGAAACACCTGAATGAAATTGCAAGTTACCAGATTAATATGGTGTCGGGCCACCTTTCGCCTTCAGAACAGCCTTGATGCGACGTGGGATGGAGGCATAAAGGTCGTGAATGGTAGCAAGTGGAATTTTACACCATTCCTCGTACAGGGCATCGGCCAGTTCTGTGAGAGAGGATGGAGGTGGAAATCGTCGCCTGAGTCGTGTTTCCAAGACGGACCACAGATGTTCAATTATGTTGAGATCTGGGGATTGGGTGGGCCAGGGGAGGTGTTGAACTTCATCCCGATGTTCCTCAAACCACGCTGCAACAACGCCAGCTGTGTGAATGGGTGCATTATCATCCTGGAAGATGGCGTCATTGTCCTGGAGCAACATCCGGACCATAGGATGCAAGTGGTCTCCTAAAATTGCGACATAATCGTTGGCAGTGATTCGTTCGCTAAGTGTGACCACAGGACCCAATGAAAACCATGATATGGCGGCCCACAGCATCACCGAGCCGCCGGCATGTTTCACAGTTGGGCGGAGACACTGCAGATCATAAGCTTCTTTGGGCGTTCTTCACACATAAACACGGCCCGTGGTTGGGAATAGGGTGAAGGATGACTCATCCGACCATATCACACGTTTCCAGTCCAAGTTACATGGTCGCGGCACCATTTGCGGCGTGCGAAAGCGTTATGGTCCCTGATGAGCGGTTTGGCCCGTGCAACACGACCCCGTAAGTTCATGTCATGTAATTCGCGGCGAACTGTGATTGTCGAAACAGGGTGGGGGAGGTGCTGATTGAGTTCCTCCGTCACTTGCTCCGCAGTGGCATGACGGTTCTGCGTGACAATGTGCTTTAATACCCGGCGGTGGCCTGTCACTCATGATTTTCTTCCGCCCAGTGTTCCGCTTCCCCGATGTGGTTTTCCCGTGTGTTGGATAGGCCGTCATCACCTTCGACACTGTCCCACGCTACACACCTAACACAGTAGCCACTGCCGTCACACTCACTCCACATAACCGCGCACCAACAATTTGCCCTCTTTGAAAATCTGAGAGGTCTCCCATTTTACACTACCTCCGTCTGCTGCAGCCACTGGACACTGCTGTTCCACTGCGCCTGACGTTGTATGGAGACCGACCTAACACACCACCACCAGCGCTGCGGGCGCCACGACACCACTGCCAACCCATACATCTGACGTGTTGCCAACTACAGGTGTTTCCATTTTTCTGATCACCATCTGTATCTCTTCAGGGAAATTTAGGATGCTATGTTTGGCAAAATAATGAACGGACACATGCATCCCATGGAATGTGCAAGCCTTATTCAAGAAGGGACGAGTAGCATTGCTCCCATAACCTGCACAGCCGCCTGACATGTCGCTGAGGGATTATGTGTTGGAAGTGGTTGGTCCTCTGTATGTTGGAGATCGTCGAGCAGACAATATCGGTGTCTTGTGAACTCACGTGCAGGCAGCGCGTCAAGCGACTTCTCACAGCATATCCAACGCCATGACGTATAGACCCTATAGGTTTTGATTCAGCATGTGGATACTTCTAGCCATGGCGATGTATCATGTTATATACTTCTAAAATTGTAATCGTGTTGTAATGAATAATATGTAATGAACTTATGGTATAAATTTCATTTCACTATTGCATGTCACTCTCGACGTAGCAGTATTTACAAACCGAAGTGAATGTAACATCCCAAATTTATACTCTTTGTTTGAAGATGTATCTTATTTAGTACTAATGTTGATACTGATTAGGGATGGCTAAAATTGTTTGGAATGGGAAATTTCACTTTCCGAAGTCGGAAATTTCTAAATTCTGGATTTTTCCGAATTTCGGAATTTTCCCAAATCCGGAATTATTCCGATTTTACTTTCCGGATTCCAGAAAGAAAAAATTCTGGAATTGGCCATCCTGGTACTGATGTATTTATGACAACATTTGGAAGTTCACCTGATTGATTCTCATAGAATCTTTTTCTTCCTGGTTTTCAGGAGCATATGAAGCTTATTTTATTATAATCTGTTGGTTCGTGAATATTATACAAATAAAGGGAGAAGTTACAAAAAAAACTGTCGCAAACATAAGTGTTTACTATTTCACTCTCAAAACTTGGTAATAGAGCGAAGTGCGAAGAGGAAGGTAAAGAAGTGGCAATACTGCTTTTGTCACCCACTCTTTCTTTTCCTCACACTTTGCTTATCTGCGTACATTTTTCTCAGAATTAGGACCATAGAGTTACAACGGTATGTTGTATATTTTTTTACTTGTAACGATTACTAACTTGTAATTTTGGGCCATAAAGTATTTTAAATATGTACTAGGCTGATTATACTATTAGAAAAAGAGAAAGAAAAAGAAATAAGTTAGATATAATGTCTATAAAAAGATATTCAAATGGTTTTAAATAATAGGATTTTGGAATGTCGTTGTCAGGACAACCAAAAATAAATAGTTTGATTGAGTGAGTTAAGCAGACATATTAAAACGTATGTGTACACTTCTTCATTTATTTATTAAAGATAAGTACATAAAGGATACATTGATGTATGATGTATTTTAATGGGCTCAACAATTAAATTGATAAACGAACCGTTCTAGAATCGACTCAGTTTTAGGTTGTCTTTAGTGTCTTCTTGATTAGGGTATCACAAGAGCACACATCATGCAACAAAACAGTTTGCAAAAAGGTCTGTAGACCACAAGAATGGTTCTCACAAATACAGTAGACGAAATTTTCCTTTCTCTGGTATTAAATATTCAAAGAGAGTAACTAAACCGTTCTGAAGAAGAGTTTTGTTCTCATTCGAAATTTTAAGTATTTTGACATCTCCCTTGAAAAATGAAATGGTTGATTAATGTTGTGTTCCGTGGTTTCTGCCCAACGTGCTAGTTCCCCGTTCATTAATTTCCTGGATTTAGCCCAAAAAAAGAATGTTGCCGTGACATTTGCCCGAAAAGAACTGATCTTGCCTAAGTTTAATTGCAGGAAATCACTTTACAAAATCATTCATTTTCTAACTTATATTAATCTTTGCTGCATTACATTGTTAGTAGCGCCCAGAGTTATGGTTTGAAATCAATCTACTGCATAATAGACTTATGTAATAAAAAATAATAATAAATAAATAAATTATGAATATAAACTACTATTTAGTACTAAGGAACTTCCATAAACTATTATTATTATTATTATTATTATTATTATTATTATTATTATTATTATTATTATTATTATTATTATTATTATTATTATTATTATGCTTTGGAAATATTCTTCCTTCTTCGCTAGTAGCACATTGATACAGTTATTATTAAGGATTACGAAATCAACCATCGAGCAACATGCTAATGCCAGAATTTCACACAAAATCACTCATTTCGATCACAATTGTGCATCGTTATGAAAAATTTTAGGAAATATCTTTATCTGATTTGGTGCGGAATGTGCACAAATTTCACATGAATTAAAACTATATAAAATAACAATAGAAGCACCTATCATACATATACAGTACAACAAAAATATTAAAACTGGAATGAAACGCTGAAAGATTAGTAAAAACATAATAAAAGAACTTTTACGTCCATGGAAGAACAAAACATCGACAGAAACGCAAAAATAAAATGTCTGTTCATCTTTCACACCAACTATATTTCCTTTAACATACAGAACTTTCCTTTAATACAAGATATTTGGAAGCAGACTGCAAATTAGAAATTACTTTCAGGAGTTGTTGATCTTTAGAAGAAAAGAACAAAACAGGTAAGGATGCCGTACAATCTAACTACAGTAGCTTTAAAACTTGTTGTTTTGCTGTCATCTCAAACAGGGGTTTACAAAAGGGATGTGTCCTCGGGGTCCAGATCCATCTCGAAATCTTGACTTTTCTATAAATCGACTAATTTTACAAATTTAACAGATTTTAATATGATTTATATTCGTATTGAATTTGGACCCCCGAAATAAATTACTACGTACGTTTCTGTCTGATCTCAAATAGTATATATATATGTATACATTCTTTCGATTATGATATGTCACTTTGTTTCAGTTGAAAATGTAAGAAAAGCAATTCCAGAAACTTTTTGGAGTTCGTTCCTTGTTTTTGGCTGGTTTAAATGCTTTTGTTTGTGATTTAGGATTCAGATAGAGCCATGAGGTTCTTCAACATTAGGCTCGGACTGGACTACAAGACTCTTGATTTTCTGACAATAACCGATTTCGAGTAGAAAATCATTACGAGCAAATGCCCCGACGAAGAAATAGCACTGCGGTCGAAAATCAACCAACGGATTAAAGTGAAAGCTTTTAGTTGAAAATATCTAAGAAAGGGAAAGAAAAAGAAAATGTTCTTTATTTCTCGTATTCGTTTTCTGTTTCTTTCGTATATCACACTGAAAAGAGGGGGAAAAAAACCTTAAAACTTCAAAGTATAAGACATGTGGTATTGATAGATGAAAACATCACAATTCACAAAAGAATCGTAACTTTTAGATGTTTTTATTTTCCTTCAATCGCGTCTATTTAGGATTATATTTACCATTGCTTGGCTATTCTTGAACTTGGTTTTCTCTTATATATGAGATTAAGTTTGGAAGAAATGGACGGGACAACCGCATATTTTTCACATAAAAGAAGGCTATATTCTGTTTCCCTTCATGATTTAGTTAACTGACATCAAAGCACGATAAAAATAAAAATTTTATTTCTATTAAGCATACTCTATCACGAGGAATAACAGTTCATCTAGATATAATTAATTTAATATCATTTTAGAAAATTGTTAGTAAGCATAACTAACTAAATAGGATCATAACACTCAGGGTTAGCATAAACGATTCATTCATTTTGAAAACGCTTGTATGGCACCACAAGTCCATTATCTTTCCGATTGATTGAGGCAGTACGAGTATCTGTCGAAAATGGAGGGAAAACAAGAAAAAAAGTTTTTTTTTTTTTTTGCTTGAACGTACCAGATGTTCGTCTGTTACAGCTGTGCAACGCGCTTTCAGAAGCGAGTATGGAAAAGAATCGCCACGTAAACAAAGCATTTTGCGGTGTTATCGTCAATTCAAGGACACTGGTTGCTTGTGTAAAGAGAAAAGCACCTGGCCTCCCAGATCTCCTGATTTAACACACTGCGACTTCTTCCTGTGGAGGTACGTTAAGGACCTTGTTTGTATACACTGTCCTTCGTTGAGCTCAAAGAACGCGTAATTGCTGCAGTGCAGACAATTGACAGGACTATGCTACAAAATGTATGGAATGAGCTCGAGTATCGTCTGGACGTGTGTCGTGTCAACAAAGGGGCACATATTGAACATTTGTAAAGGGTGTATAAACTTGGTGAGTTTGTGGTTCATTTCATATATCGTTCATGGGCAAAAGTGTAACTGTAATACTTTTGAAAATATAGCGCCAAACTGCAAAATTCTCAGGAGATGAATGAAAACGATTGGAACACTAATTAATTTCGATTCCTTCTTTCTTCTAGAGTTCACTTTTCACTGCAGACCTTTCATATTGTCTCCTGCCACTTGCCTCCTTTCTGCACAACATTAAACATGAAACAGGTAGTCAGGATATGCACACTTAGTTAAAAATCAAGGAAAATGGTGGTTACCACCTTTCTGCTTTCTGGGGACGATATGTTTATACAATTTAACATCATTATTTTGTCTTAGTTTTAACAGTTTCAATGCATGAATTTCAGTAAAATTACATACATGTATACAATTATTTCTAGTAGCAAGTTCGCTGACAGAATCTATGCAATAGTTTGAAGAATATGGATTTTTTTCTCTTTCACTACTACTCGGTACATGTATATTGTGAAGCTTCAGGTTCGACATTGGTTTGTGTAAATATCATTTAAAAATAAACACATCTGTTGCAAGTCCTCAAAAAGCAATTGATTAAAGATAAAAAAATAATCACTCTCACATAAATAACCAAATTTTATAACGAATTACCTATTCTTAGTTTCATCACATAACGTATTATTCTAACAATTATATTACTAACAGTATTAATAATTGAAATTTAATATGTGCATGATCTCATTTTGTGGTCTTGGAAGCTGATCTGTTGGTCGTCTCCTCCCACTAAATGGTACTAAAATAGATATTTTATCCGAAATACTCTGATGCCAACAGATTCAAATTGGGCGCCAGTTTTCGTTCGGGATAGAGGTGAGTACCTTCTGTTTTGTTCTGTGTTAATTGAGAATGTTCTTACATATATATTGAAATGTTTTATAGGTAGAGTCAACAATGGACCGAGATTTAACCCTCCACCTATTTTATTATAAAATAGTTCTTTCTGTGTTTACAAAAGTTCTTATAACAAAGTCTCTATTATGACCAAGGTTGAAGGTTATATCGTTTCATACGGGGAACACTTTTGCTTTATAGAAGCCTCCAGAGTTGTCAAAGGAAGAGGTTCTACGAGATCTGCGCTGATAGCAGCCTTCTTGAGGTGCGGTAATGTTAAGGAAAACCCCTTCGCATCATAGCAGCCTGCAGGGTATAGTTGTGGCTAGGAGAACCCTTCACTTCTGAGCAGCCTCCAGGGTTATTAGGATAGGTTGCAATCAGTGATCGACTGCTGCCTGCTTCCTCCGTGGTTCCTCTTTTATATGTCCTCTTCGAGTGGCTCGTCTTCTTTCGGTTCAATTCGTGTCCTCCTCTTTAATGTATCGTTTGTTTATTTGTAAATATTAGCACTGTTTATGATAATGTGCTTGTGTTGTGATGTGGGGATCCTTACAATATATATATATATATATATATATATATATATATATATATATATATATATATATATATATATATATATATATATATATATATATATATCGTACGTGTGTATTGTTTTAAAACGCTCATTTAACATTTATTACTGTTGGATTTTTAAAAATTATTCAGTCATGCATGCATTGCGAAACAGTCACATGTGTTTCGAGGAGGAGGTACGAACCAAAATCCTAGGATAAATAATGATGTGTTAGTAAATAATTTACATTACGTCCTTTTTTCTTTTTTTGAGAGTTCTGGATTATTTTTGGGATATTCATCGCACATTGGTAAATGCTGTATGTTTCACCTCCTTAGTTTTCAACATATCAGATTGATATTTTGCACACGCATTGTGTATACTACTTAGTATTTTTGAAGTGATTTTGAGATCTGTACGTTAACACAGAGCCGGTCCAGAGGAGCCTAAACTTTTGTAAAGGGATATTTTTCGGAAAATAATTCCATTTTCCTAGAATTTTCCTTTCCAGGTATACAATACGGACATGCGAACAATACCGTTTAAAAAAAATTGCTTTATTCTGAAGAGAATGATATACAAACCAAAATCCTAGGATAAATAATGATGATGTAGTGGCTGCTTGACTGAAAGTCTAAAATTTTCCTTTAAAATCCCAAACGGGTTAAAGACCTGCTGATGAGTGTTGAAGGGAACTTCTAAAACACACATGTAAATCATTCATCACAGTTAAAAGAGGAACAAAAATATGAGAACGTCGCTCGATCACACACACTTTGGTAGTGCAGCTGCCTGATTCATAGGAGATATGACTGAACGAAGGTGGGAAATAGTCATCAAGAAATTGCGAGAACACTATTTGATGTATTGAAGAACCTTGATTCACCAAAACTCCTTTAAAATAGAAATATACATTATGTTTACACTGTCCATGTGTGTCCATCCGTCTGGGAAACAGAAACTCTCTAGAGTCACTTGATGGAGCACCATCAATTTTGGTCAAAATGTAAATGGTCAAAAGTTAGGAATCGAGTTCGTTGGCAAAGGTTCTATTCAAACCGGAAGTGGTAGAAATCAATATCACTTCCGGTTATAACGTTGATCATGATAGAATGAGAACGGTAACAGATAGCAAGAAGCGGTTATCTGCGATCAATTAAGCGTTTCCAACAATATATTCCATCTCCACTCTAATCTCTCTACCAAAGCCGGAAGTTATAGAAATCTACTACATCTTCCGGTTTTAATTGAGACCATGCCACGCCATACAAACCAAATTCCTTCACGTGATGTAGGCGTGATACTACTACTTATTATTATGCATTCGAAGCTATTACATTTACGTCGCTGTTCAATTTAATGGAAATAATGAACATTAAATACCTCTTGTAATGTAGATAAAGCTACTGTTTCTATGTCTTACAGTAATATGTTAACCTTAGATGCAATTTAACATTTCTTGCATACGTTACGGAACTCCATGGGTAGCTAATGTGCTTACCTTTAGCGTGAGAGACCCGATTTACTCGAGTGGCTAGAAAGAAATATAAACAAAGAGTAGAGAACCTTACAGTAAAAGCAAAGAGTAACTGTCTAAGTGCTTTACAATGCATATGTATTAGAATTGAAGCGCTTAGAGGATAAAGGTGTTATGTTACATTTTTCGAAACGTTAAATTCTGTCGGTTCATGCACATGTTATATGTTAGTCATGCAACATAACACATCATTTAATGAGTCCTTGTCTCAGTGAAGAGATTTGGAAACAATGAAGAGCGTATGTTAACAGACATAATTCTGAAAGTCAATTTTCCCGAAATGTACAATTTGTTACTTATCACTTTTATCCTCTAACCGCTTCAATTGTCATTAATATATATATATATATATATATATATATATATATATATATATATATATATATATATATAACATACTAAATGTATTACAGCACATATCTACTAGATCTTTCATAAAGTGAGTAGACAAGATTACATAGAAGGCATTTTTCATTTATCTTGCTCCGAGAAAGAGAAACAAACTTTTAGCAACTTATATAAAAGAAAGAAGAAGATATACAGTCGCTCTCACAATTGAGCGTACACTTGTAGTTATTATGTTAAAACTACTATAACGTCTACGTATATAATATTTTGTTTCGGTAAATTAGCATGGGTCTATGTTGAAAGAGTTTGAGGCTTCTTTAGCCAATGTAAGTAAGAATTTGCTGTGTTTCGAAGGACATATGCGTACCAAGTCCCGCAAGATATAAAAAACAAAGACACAGAATTGAGTGTACACCTTAGTATTTGTCTTCATTGCAAGACTGTAGAGGAGGTACAACATTGCAATAGGCCTTAGTCAGTGATCGTTTTGCTTCATCAATACCTACATTGATACGTCCAATGTGTTTTTTGTGAAAACAAGAGCAAAATGACTGGTAGAAAAGAGACAACTATTGAAGTCAGAAACTTAATAGTGAAACTCGCTTTGCAAGGTAAGTCATTGCGTCAAATTGGACAGCTTGTGGGTAAAACGCATTCTACAGTGCAAAAAAATGTTGACAAATTTAAATATGAAGGGACAGTGCGCAATAAAAGAAGGAGGGGTAGAAAATCTATTCTAAATGAGCGAGAGCAAAGAAATGTAGTTATGCAAATAAGAAGAATTCCACGTCAAAGTGTGCCAAAACTTGCTACAAAAATTGCATTTGAGACGGGAAAAGCAATTTCGTGTGAAACGGTACGTAGG
Source organism: Thermobia domestica (assembly GCF_964235325.1). NCBI lineage: Eukaryota > Metazoa > Arthropoda > Insecta > Zygentoma > Lepismatidae > Thermobia > Thermobia domestica. Next base: position 90,904,190 of record NC_137461.1, read on the forward strand.
ATATTGAGAAGAGCTGGATATCATGGTCGCATAGCCAGAAAGAAGCCATGGATAAGTGAAGTCAACAAACGTAAAAGATTGACGTTCGCTAAAACGTACATTTCACAGCCTCCTGCATTCTGGGATTCAGTGATATACAGTGACGAAAGCAAGTTTAACGTGTTCGGGTCAGATAGACTGCAGTATGTGTGGCGGCGACCCAATAAAGCCCTACAACAGGAAAATCTGCGACCTACTGTCAAACACGGAGGTGACTCCGTAATGTTGTGGGGCTGTATGTCCGCTTCTTGTGTCGGTAACATGGAGTTTATTGATACCACAATGGACAAATACAGCTATTTGTCAGTGTTAAAGAATAACATCAAGGAAAGTGCAAATAAGTTTGGTATGAGGCCGTTGTATTATTTTCAGCATGACAACGATCCCAAGCATATTGCCCATATTGTCAAACTGTGGTTATTATATAACACTCCAAAAAGGTTGGAAACTCCACCACAGTCTCCGGATTTAAATCCAATTGAGAATTTGTGGTGGCAATTAGAAAAACAAGTTCAGAAACATAAAATAACGAATAAAACTGAGTTGAAAAGGATTCTGCAAGAAGAGTGGAGCAAAATTCTTCCTTCAGTGACCCACAAATATGTACACTCCATGCCTAAAAGGTTAGCTGCTGTAATAAAAGCCAAAGGAGGCGCTACCAACTATTGAACTTTATTTTCTGTTCAATATTCAAATATGTACGCTCAATATTCAAATGCGTATTCAAGCGTGTACGCTCAATTTTGTGACTCCAGAAACACACACTATTTTATTCTTATTTTTTTACTCATTAATGAAATAATGTTTACGAGGAAAATGTATTCTAATTTGTTCTAAATCTGTTCAGGAAGCAATATTTTAAGTTTGAAATACCTACTTTACTTATGTAGATGTCATTTGTGCATTTTTATGTTAATAAATAAGGTGTACGCTCAATTGTGAGAGCGACTGTAAATAACACTTATTTCAATGAAAAGAAAATTATAGAGATTCGTAGAGGAGACATGGACATACACAAAGTAAAAACATATGAACAAGTTGATAAAAAAATGAAATGAAGTAAAATGCAGGAAAAACATCCTAACACAAAGCTAATATAAAAGAACAGCAAAGAGAAGAAAAGAACAGAAGTTCTTAAGGAAAATGAAATTTCTAAAAGTTTTGTAACGAAAGTGAAAGTGAAAAAAATAGGATTAGACAGAAGATGGAAGTGGGAAACATAATTTGGCTCCGTGCTAAAGTTGTTACGCACATGCTTTAATGTGAAAAGCAGAGAATGAAGTTTTTGTCACCGATGATGATACTTTTTTTTTTTTTTTTTTGTAAAAATCTTTCTGTTCCTCTGTTCTTCGCTTACTTGTGTACTCAGACACTTTCACAACACAATGTTAATTCCTTTCTTTCCCCTTTTCATGTCTAGTTGCATTTTTCTCTTCCTTTCTGATTTTGTTTTTCTTTTTCTTTTTAATATCAATTTTAAGTTTTTCAACCTGTTTATAGTCGTTCCCAACGAGAACAGCAAAGCTTAGCTAACTTCATCTTCTCTGATCTAGTAAGATGCCAACCTCATAGTTGTAACGGGTGTCATTTCCTTAGCTATCAACAGATGAGGGTAAGGCTTATTTGAGTATATATAGTAAGTGAGCGTGACAACGATCCAAATATATGAAGGTAATGGCTAGAAGAGTAACTGAGGATAGGAATAGTTAATGAATCTGGGTGTGAGTAAAACAAGAGCTAGAGCATTGCCAAGAGTGAGGTAGAGGACATTTATTGAATCTAAGATTGAGTGAGAGTGGGCTTTATAATAGTATCTGAGGATGACAAAAGTTACTGAATCTGAGATTGAATGATGGTGAGAGGAATGAGGCGGCATCCGGAAAAGGGGCACATAAGTCAAAAGTTCCTTTTGAGATATTGAGCCTTCAAGTTTTCAAACACTGATAACTCGTAATATATAAATGATTGACTTCATGTTTTATCACAAGAGTTTTTGATGTCTACTTACTTTTTATCTGTACTGTGTGTTTGATCTTTAAAAAATGTAGTTTTAATTAGATAGATAAATAAAATATTTGTGTTATGTGCCCTTTTTTCAACCAGGAGTTGGGTTTGCAACAATGTGTACTCAAAGATTTAAAATATTCATCTATTGTGCACCCAAAAAGTATAAAATATCTTGGTTGTATGAGTACGAAACTAACTTTTTGGCAAAAATAAGCAGCTATGTGAGAGAAAAAGAACAGGTTATGTCTGTGTTAGGTAGGACATGTAAACCCGTACTTCACTTAAGGACTTCGACTGAATAATATGAAGCCTTTTAACAGATAACTGTTAACTAGTGAGTAAAAACTTTGGACACATCTTAACTTGAGTACCATTCTGCTTGATGGAGTAAGGCCAAGTTTTGACACGAGGTTTCTTCTGGTTGCTACGACTGTTGTTACTAGCAGACAGGATCATACAAGCTGATAGGTAGGCGTCTTGAAGTGCCTTCTTTTGCCCATTATAGAATGAATTAAATAAGTGACACTGGTCTTGAAGTGAAAACTGTTCATAACATCTGTTTACACAACATTCACTAACCAATGTAAAAGCTTTTGATGAAATTACGTTACCTTTGTGTGTAACACATTCTTCACCTTGAACTTTACTACCTTTTTCGTTTCTTATTTATGTATCTATGCATCAATCGTTTCTTCTTTTTAACTGGCTCAGTTATATCCATCGCTATAGCTAATTAATAACGAATATTTAAGACCCAAACTACAAGAACATTGTATCAATAGGTTATGTTATGATTCAACAGGCTCACAACAACTCTGAAACCCATGTGTTTACAAAAACTGTGCTACTGAACTCACGTGTTGAGATATTGAACTGAAATTTTCACTGAGTATTCTCAAACCACGGCGTGTTAGAAAAGATGATAGTCGGAAAAAGGGCACATATACCTATGTGACCTTTTTCCGGATGCCGCCTCAATTGATATGAGAAAGGATTGGAACAACTGTTGAATCCAATATGTGGATTCAACTTAGGTCTCCTGCTCTCAAAAAAATCATTAGGTCTCCTGTAACCGAAAATAGATAAACCGGCATCTGAAAACTGAAACATTTCATATCTACTGGTTATAATTATGGAGTTTAGGTTCAAAACAAATACTATGTTTTCTTACCCAATATTCATTAGACATTTTGTTCTCGATGGAAGGATGGTTAGAGTTAAACGTTTGTTTTCAGCACCGACGCTATGACGCGTGGACCTACAATTTAAGGTGAAATCCGAACTATCCTAATTCTCCAAATTTCAACGATTTCTCACCGGGAGTCGAGCTCGATATCTCGTGCACCAAAGACATGCATACTATCAATTAGAGACCAACCAGAGTAGTTCAAATTATATGGTCGTAGCCAAACTCCTTCTATAAAAATTGTTGCGTGAGTACTGCAGTATTCTGAAACATGTGTTTTTGGATAACACACATAATAATTCCTAAGTGAAGTCTTGGCCCGGCTACGGTAGTTCCCGTAGTATTGGAGCCATGGACCTAAGCGTGTTTGCACACGATATCGACAAAATCGGCGGAAGCCCTGATAATATCGGTGTTGGTCATAGGCGGTGGCATAGTGGGTACAGTTACCAAGGATAGTGTATAATTCTTATGTACTTTTAAGTATTATTTGTATTTACGGGCAAAATGAGCTATTTAAAAACGCACAAGCTATCAAGAAGAAGCCGAAGAAATTATATAAAGAAATAATTTAAATATTTTGTATTATATTGAGATTTTGTTATCGTTGCTATGACGATTTGTTAACTTGTTTTAATGTCGTTGCTATAGTAACTAAAAAAGATATAGATGTAACGAGGAACCATCTTGTGTAATCTGAATGTACAATATTTTAAGGTGTCGAACAAATACGTTGAAGAATAATATATATATATATATATATGAAGTGCATTAATATGTTGAATTATTCCAGATAATCTCGTGTATTGCCTAAACATTTAGAATCAGGTCATATGTAACATAGTTCACGACAGAATTAGCGTTACATATTATATGGGGCCAAAACCGGGGACTTTGGAGATCAGTTAGAAGTAAAAGTAAACTATCTCTCATCCCCACAGATTATTTATTGCTTCGTAATAAAAGAAAAATTTACAGAAGACCCATAATGAATGTGAATACCGGAATTGAAGAAATTGATGTTCCTGGAAGTGAAACTTCATCAGATGTAGTTAAACCTTTACAACAGCTAGGACAACAAATGAATTCCATGTCACAACAGATGGATACTAGGTTGGAACAAGTGACACAGAACATTGATTCCAAATTGAACACCAGATTGGAACAAATGGATTCTAAATTAGACACCAGGTTGGAATAACTGACACGAAACATTGATTCCAAATTGAACACCAGAGTGGAACAAATTGATTCCAAATTAGACACCAGGTTGGAACAAGTGACCCTACAAATAGGAAATGAATTAGGTTCCAGATTGGAACAGATACATACCAAATTCAAAGTAATTGACAATAGGATGGAACAGATTGTTCATAGCTTTGTATTGGTGAAAAGTAATGTTGACGTAGTTGAAACCCAAGTCAACGAACATCCTAATCAAATTCGAAGATTGCAGGAAGAAATCCATACTATTAAAGAGAAGATCAATGCGGTCATCTGTAAACCTGATCCTGCCTTCAATGCTCTGCGTGATGAATACACGAGACCTGAACCAAGACACCGCGAAGAACACAACAAATTCATCCGAAATCTGTTCTGACAGGGAAGACACTATTTCAAATACGGAGAATGAAGAAAAGAGGACACCTCGCAGGAATCATATGCACAGAAAATGACATATAAAGGTGAAATTCAGTGAAATAAGCTCACTGACCAAATTCAGTGGCAGATAAGAAGATATTCCTGCAAGTATGTTTCTAGAAAAAATGAGCAAGTGTGCGAGTTAATAGGCATAGGTAAGAAAAATTTTCTTAATATAATACCACATATTTTGTTACCACCCTATTCTGTATGGTTTAAGGCAATTAGCGGTAATTTACGTAACTATTCTGATCTCAAAAATGCCTTGCTAGCTAATTTCGAAAATGACTTTATGTTAGCAGACAGGGATGCTCAGATCCGGAACCAACGTTTTGATCCAAAAGTCGATAAAAGCCTTACCGATTTTGTGATCGCCGTGTATAATGATTTGAAACAAATCAATCCCTACCAACAGGAGTCGCGTATTACCGCCTCAGTACGAATACTACTACCGTTTAAGCTTCAGCAAGTATTAATCTCGTCACAATGTATAAATTTCAATCATAATTAGGAAAGTCAGGTTAAATTTCAAAGTAATAGTAATAGAAATCAAACTAATTATATTTCTGTTCGAAATATACGTGTTAGAGAGAATTGTAATCCTAGTACAAGAGATAATGTAGTTGAAGTAGATTGGATTAAAGCCACGTTAGCAATGGATTCGCAAGAATATAAAAATAGTGACTTAAATTTAAAAGATCCAAATCCTTTAAATGTTAGCAATCAGCAAAATAGTGATTTAAATTTATATGGGAATTATTCTATTAGTTTTTCAATACATGAAACAATTCCTAAAACCGTGTAATGAGCTTCAGTATATTCCTGTATGTAATTGCCATTGGATGTTTGATGATGATGTAGAAGATATGTGTTTACCTAATAATGATTTTGTTTTCTTGAAAACTTTTTGTACAGATAAAATACATGTTAAAATTAATGATATTCCCATTCAAGCTCTGATTTGACACCGGCGAATCTGTATCACTTATTTCATATTTAGTATGGACCTCTTCCTCGAGCACCTACTAATGATACTTTTCTTTTGACTGTCATGGATGTTTTTACAAGATATTTAATGGCGTATCCTTTGCGAAAGGCAACTTCATCTACAATTGTACATCGGATTTTGAATGTGTACATACCACATTGTGGACCGATTGAACATATTTTGTGCGATAACGGTGGGCAATTTCGCAGTAATGTATTTATCCGTGCGATGAATAATGCCAATATTAAAGTACATTTTGTTACTCCATACTATCCTAGCAGCTCTATCGTTTAGAATGTTCATCGAAATCTTGGTATGTTATTTTGACACTGTTGCAAAAAATAAACATACCGATTGGATTAAGTATGTCACGGAAATTACATACTTTTTAAACTATTCCGTTTCTGATACCTTAGTAGTTGCTCCGGCGAATATTCATAATGGAACTGATTCAATAAAAACCATAGAACAGCATTTTAATGTCAAACTTAATAAGAATTATGAATTAGATTATTCAAACCTTGTCAGTAGGGTACATCTTCGTAGAACACGGAAATTTCTTTTGAGAAACCAAAAGATTGAACATCAACAGATCAATGATCTGGTTTTTGTGAGGTTACATACACAAAGTGATGCATCATTGAAGAGGATTTATAAGTTCTGTGATCTATATGCTGGACCTTATTTATGAAGTAGACAAGTTTACCCTAAGGCTTTCGAATTAAAGGATGTAAGACTGGTAAACTATTGGGTTTACGAAATATTGATGAACTAAAGTTATGGCGTCCGTCAAAGCACACCAAAAATAAATGGATGCAATTAGTTGAAAAGCTACACACAGAGCCCGAAGTATAAGGTATGGCATAAAAATATATATCAAACCTGTCCGTAATAAGGCACACACACATGTCGTAATGATACTAAACACACTGCCAACAACGTGAATAATACTGTCACTAAACACACTGCAAGATGACGCTAGAAGTATTAATTTTAGTGGAAATAATTGTAGTTTAGTCACTAGACAACATTTAAAAGGTGATAAATTTCTATTCTAACAATAGAAATGAACCAATTGTTTTTGATAAAAATATCCTTAAAAATTTCTAGATCAAGCGACAATGTGCTACATTGGTAACACTGATAACAAGAGACAAACGACAACCGCCTCACGTTTCCGCACATGTGTATACATTTTTGAAGTACAATTATATCATCTCAAACATTGCCCCAGTGATCAAAACATAACATACTAATCCGTCAAAGCTAATGAAAACAAGGCAGTAGATCATTTTGACATGCTATAGTTGCTTACATTTTTTATGTTCATGCCGGACATATCCGTAATGTCAAAAAATCGACATATTTCCTTATGTCTATCATTAGAAGGCAATTAATTTGTACACATTAAAGTATGTCCAAATTTGAAGACATGCATTTTTGTGTCTTTTTGAGTCGTTTCAGGCTCTGTGTGTAGTTCCTTCGGAAATCTTATCTAAGATTAATATTGATAATATCGAAGTTTCAGATTAATCATTAGTGTAACCAATTCTTTATTGTGCGATTATTCTTTTGTGATATTAATTGGTTTTTGTTTTGTTTCACTTTGAACATTGTTTTGATTTTATTGTAATTCTCCTTCGCTAATATTCTATAAATTACATCTATGCATCGATACAAATATAGTCTATCAAATTTATGCTTTGCCCGAATAAATGAAATAGGTTAAGTTGTATTTTAATGTACACCAAATTTATTTTTAATATGTATAAATGGCATTGAATTAAAGAATTTATTTAGGACCTAAAAATAACTAACAAACGTACTACATTTTGAATATCTCCTTATCGTCGGTAATTTTATAGATTTAAAATAAAATTGGTTAAGGAATAAATATAAAAATGATATTGAGATAAAATGAAAATGACATATTAAATTATGAATTGTAATTTTTATATATATACGAGGGTTATTCAAAAACTAAGGTAACTATTGTATGTGAAATGTCTAACGGTCCAGGATTCTTTCTTTAATTGTGAACAATGTAAAGAAGTCCCAGTAATTCGGGAGCCATTATACAACGATAATGTATAATTCTTATGTACTTTTAAGTATTATTTATATTTACGGGCAAAATGAGCTATTTAAAAAAGCACAAGCTATCAAGAAGAAGAAGAAGAAGAAGAAATTATATAAAAAAATAATTTAAATATTTTTATTATATTGAAATTTTGTTATCATTGCTATGACGATTTGTTAACTTGTTTTAATGTCGTTGCTATAGTAACTATATATATATATATATATATATATATATATATATATATATATATATATAGATGTAACGAGAAACCATCTTGTGTAATCTGAATGTACAATATTTTAAGGTTTCGAACAAGATATACGTTGAATAATAATAATAATAATAATTATATATATATATATAATATGAAGTGCATTAATGTGTTGAATTATTCCAGATAATCTGATGTATTGCCTAAACATTTAGAATCAGGTCATATGTAACATAGTTAACGACAGAATTAGCGTTACACAGTGGGTGCAGTGGGTGGTTAACTTCAATTTTCAGATTTCCTAGAATAATCCTTCCTATTTCGTATATTTATTGTTTTCTATGTTTGGATATATTTGAGTGACTTCTTAAGTCTCTCATAAGTTACTTGCTATCATGCAGTTTTTTCTAGTTTTTTAAAATTAAAATTTAGGGATTTTTTTTAGATCTTAAGACACAATAGTGCAGAGCAAGGCGCTTGAACAATCCTCCATCTACAGTTTTTGATTGGCTAAAGTGCTTGCAAGAATCCGGAAGAGAAAGGATGTATGTGAATTTCTACAGATCGATGAGAAAATTTTCAGTGATTCCGGTTACTAGTTGCTCATGAGAACGGAGTTTCACTAAGATGAATTATGTTAAGTCCAAACTAATATCGACTGTACTTCAACAGAGACTCAACTCCATAATATTGCTTTCTGTTGAGAAGTCGATATCAGTGAGCATAGATATTGAAAATGTCATTGAAGAATTTAAAGCCATGGTTCCATTCAAAATAAGAATTTCTTTATAAAAGCTCTTGTAATTGATGCCATTGCAAAAAAAAAGTACCCTTATATATTTAAAAATTCTAATATCTTTTTGATAAATCCATAACTCACATACACGTGTATCCATGTAGTAACTTTCTTTAAATATGTACATATAAGTTTTTATTGCGTATCATGTTCATATTTTTTACTAGGGATGCATTCGAGTCGAGTCGAGTCGAGATTTAAGCCTGTCTCGACTCGTCTCGAGAAAATGTTGTCTCGACTCGTGTCTCGACTCGAAAATATGTTTCTGTCTCGACTCGTGTCTCGACTCGACAGTCTCTGTCTCGACTCGACTCGAATTCGAGTCGAGACGTCTCGAAATTCGAGTCGAGACAAAATGTACGAGTTAAAATATATGCACATATCAGCCAGACCATTATGACTACCTACCTAATTGTCAGTATGTCGACTTTTGGCATGGATAAAAATGGCGACACGTCTTGGCATACACGCAATGATCCTTGATAGGTCGCTGGAGAGAGCTAGCACCACATGTGCTCACTCAGGTCACCTAATTCCCGTAAATTCCGGGAAGGGGGGCGATGTGTTCTGACGTCACGTTCAATCACATCCCACAAGGGACATCACTCAAATGTCCGGCTCCAATTTCAATGAAACTTTTTTTGCTGATAGAAGGCATGTATGCATCATTACTTGTGATGACAAATTTTTGCCATGGTGCATGTTTTCTATTTTTTTAATAACTTTTATGAATTGTGATGTGGTTATTAGAGATTAATACAGAAGTCCCTTACTACCCTTTGTAAACGGAGCGTTAATGAAGAAAAGTGAAGAAAAACCATGTGGACACATATAAGTCCTGAGGGGAAGTCGTATGGTAGATATGACCTTGATGGCAGCCATCTTGAAATCCGCCATTTTGAATTAAGGTCAAGTTTTCAAAATGGGAATAGGGTAATATGATACATAATTTCGGGCTAGAATTTAATTAGAAAAATAATGGTGAGGTTAGTTTTAAGATACACCCATTTGGGGGAAAGTTACAGGCATATTAATTGTTTTTACTTACTGTGTGCGTAAGTCCCTTCTTACTTTCGTCTCAAGACCTGTAAATCGATCGCAACGGTAGAGCCCGGTTTCGCACAAGTGTTTAGAAATCTTTAAATTCACTTGAGGCAATATTTGTGGATTATTGTATTGTATTTTGCCTTTAATTAAATTTGAACCCACTTCATGATCTTGTGTAAAGTATCACTAAAAGAGAATTTCTGTTTTTATGGAGAACGTAAGCACGGCAATTATAAAAGGTGAGTAAGGTGCGTATGTATTTATAAGAAAGTTTATTTTACGAGTCTTTTGTGGTTCCGCCAACCTATTCTTTAGTTGTTTTTTTTTAAAAAAATACTCATATCTCATAAATAAAAGAGCTATTATAAAATCTCTTACCACTATTCTTTAATACTTATAAAATTTTATTTATTGTAAAAGCACTGGCGAGATATTTCTTATCGCCCACTAAAATTATGGTGGAGCTCCTTCGTGGCTAACGGTTAGCATACTTGCCTTTGGCGTGGGAAACCTGGGCTTGATTCCCGGTGGGAGTTCATGTGGTTCGGATTCCACGTTAATCAGTAGGTCCACGTCTCACATAGTCTCGCTGCTGAACGGGACGTTAAACTCACTGTCAGAATCAATTCAACTCAAAATTATGGTTTTGACTTTATTATGATGTCATTATTTTAAACGCCCAACTGCCCAGTAATTATAAACATTGACTACATTATAAAATTGTAATTTGTGACGACTAAAATATCAGAAATTAAAGATTATTCTTTGGGTTTTGGAACATTTTGAAAAACGTGAAAAACTGGTACTGCACCGATACAACACACCTTTTGGATTTGTCATAACATGTCTTACATAGCTTTGGTTCGATTCTCAACACGGACTGCAACTACCCGTTAAATTGTGCATCCGAAAGGCACTCTTTGTTAAACCTCGCTTATCACCCCTCATCTTAATAGTATATATAACTTCACCGCGAAGCAAATGTTGCATTTCTCTCTTTCATCCTAACACAAAACAAAACTAACCACAGCTGTGACACGAAGGAGCTATTTCGAAAAGAAACAAGCTGTGCTTCATAGAGATGTGTACCAAATGATAGAAGTATAAAGTATTGTTTTCTTTCCTGTTTATTGATATCAGTTGGTGTTCTTAATGAGTTTACTCATTAGTTTAGAAAGAGTATATATGGAATTTGGACATATGTTGTACGTATTCTCCTGAGAAATTGATGAGACCAGAAAAATTATAAGAAGGACAGATGGAATAGGTTTAAGCGCATCTACGTGACTTTATCAAATATTTATTCTCCATAATGGTACCACGCGGAAAACTTGGTATAGGCCTACTTTTATCTTTGCCTCCCTCTGTTAGCTGTTTCGTATAATATATATCGGATGGTTTTGATATTTCTTCTGATCATTAAAACAACAATGGTACCTGTGTGCGTGCAGAAATGCAAAAGCACAAGGTAACTTCCTATTTGTTTTGGAAACAACAAACCCATTTCACGTGTGCGAGAGAAATCGAGCACAGCGAGATCGGGTGTTTACTCACGGTCAGTTCGCAGCAGAAGTCCATGGTAAATAATTTGGCTATCTCGAAAATACTCGCAAAACCTTACAAATACAAAAGACTGCGCTTCAAAGAAAGTTTAGACACAGATGTTTCAATTTTCTTTTAGCGTCTTTCTTCAGCAAAAGAGTCGGTTCATTGTATTCGAAAAAGGGAAGGGAGAAAGGGTGAATTTATATTTTATGTGGGGGGTAACGTTGTAAGTAGTATAAACAATACATACCGCTTCCGACTCTGTACTGAAGCACTTCCTTTAGCGGTATATCACTAGATCTATCCTGACCCTCATCCCACCTCAAGTTGTAAAGTAGAAAGTAACAGAAGTATTCAACATGACTGCGCACTTGAGTTTCAGTTCACAATACGAAAACCAGTGAGCAAGTAAACAGTCTTTTCTAGGATCGTGTTTTACTTCTTGAATTTATTTTTGAACATTTCTGTGAATTCAACAACAGAACGCAGTAGAAATACGGACTAGTTTTTACTCCAACCATTACTTTCGCTCCAACCCAGGGATGCCACATTTATGATTTCGTATAATACTAGATTTAGTGATTTTACTATTGAACTAGTGATCTAGTACGTACTTTGGGTAAATAGGCACATTCTAGTGATTTTTTGCATTTTTTTCTGATGCAGACAAATGAGAAGGAAATGGTTCTTAAAATAAAAGGAAGAAGTATATTGCAGTTCAAAACAAATGTAGAAACCTTAAATTATTTTTTCTTTTCCCTCTGACTGAATGAAACCCCTGCTGTGTAACGACCTTAGGTAAACAACGGCTATCTTTGGTCCGCTACATCCTTTTGTTAGCCGACATGAGATGGGTTACTTTTTTTTAAGAAAGTGAAGAAATAATTATCCAGTACATTTACGTTTTGTCAGGCACACAGGCGCAGTCTGTACTTGTTTCCTAACAAATTTTAGCAACATAACATAAATGAAACATATGTACCAGAAAATAGAGGCAGTACAAACGGAAATTTTCATCTGTGACACATTTGATGAGAAATATAGTTAGATGTCACGTGCAAGCACTCTAAACATGTCCTATCCTGTAATTCTATTCGTATGTTTATGTAGGTGAGACTGAGAAATCAAGAAACAATAATAACTGGTTTTCTTCCAGGGGAAAAATCTAAATGTGAAGAGGTGTTACACTGGGACTTTAATTGTGTCCTTTGTACAAGATTAACAAGTAATAGCAATTTTTTAATTTATTTTAGTTCTTGGGGAGGGGAAGATGGAAGCGAACCCTCGTAAGGACCTCTGCAAGGAAACATGAATACTATCCGCCACTGTTTGTTACATTACACAAAATAGTTTTATATATATATATATATATATTGAGTTTTAGTCAGGGTTTTCATTCTGCAGGAGAGGGGGGGATAGTAATACCTGACGAACATTTTCTATTCTCAGAGTGTTGCAATGATAGCATTTCCTCCATTATAACTTGGCCAAGCTAGTTGCATTATATGTAAGGATTAAGTTAGCCTAAAAAGCTTAAATTTCTATGGCTGTTTTACTCTGTACCCATGTTTCTCATTTTCGGTCTACGCGACTCTGTGTCCGGAAATTTTCGATGGCTTCCAAGTCGGAAAATAAGTGTATCAAAGGCATATATATTATATCTATGGTTATATGAGGCATGGATCTACAGTTTAAAGTGGGATACCGGTAACAACTTCATGAGCTTCCACCGTAAATCGAACCAGAGTCTCCCGCGATCAAGGCGTATGTGTTAACCATACAGCCACGAGGAAATTCACATAAGCACACACACATATATATTGTTGAGTTGATTTTGACTTTACCGTCTCTTTCAGCAGCGAGGATATATGAAATGTAGACCTACTGATGAACGTGGAATCCGAACTACATGAGCTCGCGCCGGGAATTGAACCCGAGTCTTCCACGGCAAAGACGCGTACACTAGCCGCGGAGTTCACACACACACACAGAATCAGAGTCCTCACACACCAAGGGTGAGAGCTGTGCCACTGAGTCAGAGCGACCACGGGGCTAGGTCGAGTCCACTTTATGTTCATAGTTTCTTAGTACATAAATGTCACGATTATGAAATAGATTTTCCTTAATGAGCTGCATAAAAACAAAAGCTTTCGAAATACATTAAACAATTAGCTCGATTTGAGTGTGAACTTAAAGTTATATCAGAGTGTAAATACGGATACGCACCAAAGCTCGAAAACTTAATACACTATTTCTCCTATATAGTCAGCATGTATCAAGCAATCGTTCAGCTTTCATTTGAGAGGATGGAAATCGAAGGCCCCTGAACAACTATGTTACTAATGTGCGGAATGTATTTATCTTTTAGTGAACTGCTTTGATGCCAAGTGGCCTAACTCCAAAATTGAAATTTTCCAGGAGTGAAAGTTGAAGTTCAATATCTCATGAACAGTCCATATTTCTTTTATGTTGGGAACCAAAACCATAACTACTGTATGTAGTTCATTGTTTTATAACTTAGTGTTTACAAAAATCCTTTTAAAAAATACCTATTCATAGAAGTGAATGGTACTTATCTGTACAAGTTCTTGGCATCCAAGCAGTCCATTTATTGTAATACTAGCTTAATATACCCATTCTTCGCATGGGGGCTGTATTTGGAAGTCAACACCTGTGGAAGTATCACCATTCATTTCAGTGACCGCGAAAACTATGGATTTGACACTAGTATCAACCAATATGGGCTATTTATACATGTCTCGGTATTCCTCACCCGCTGACACCCGGCCCGCATACAGTAGTAGCTGAATTTGCAAGTCATCGCTGATGGAAGTGTCACCATTGATCTCAGCGACCGTGAAAACTATGGATTTGACACTAATGTCGATCAATTTGGATTACTTTTACTACATGTCTCGCTAAACGCCCCCCTGAGACCCCCTGGTTCCAATTTTGACAAAAGCGCTTCGCCTTAGACTGGGACCTGGACCAAGGTATCCGTGACCAAAATTTGGTAACTCTCGGTCAACTTGTCTGGTCCCCAGGTCGGTCCCAGTAAACGTCCCCCCCGAGACCCCCCTGGTTCGAAATTTAAAAAAACGCTTCGTCTTGATCTGGGGCCTGGACTAAGGTACCCGTGACCAAATTTTGGGAACTCTCGGTCCACTCGTCTGGTTCCCAGGTCGCACACAGACAGACAGACAAACACACAAACAAACTCTTTATTTTATTTATATTAGATAAGATATACTATGTAAAATAGTCTCGTATCATAATATGTGATGTACAACAAATGTTACATTATATATTATCCGTAGCTCGTGATATGCTGCAACATATTAAAGCCTCAGAATAGTTGGGCAAGCGAATAATCCAGAAGTTACGTAACCCTATTGCGTTCATGGGAACGAAAACACAATAATTATAACTATGCTAAATTACTATAGACTACCAACTGCTCATTCAGACAATTTATGAGGTTCACTTTATCGCAATAGTTTTATACAAACTAGATTTAGACTACGGATAATAGTTTTATACAAACTAGATAATCAATTATTATTATTATTATTATCATTATATTTGCAGTACAACCAAATACAACGACATTAACTATTAGTTCTAATTAACTGAATTGAGCTGAAAATTAAATCTTGATCTTTAAAGATTAACTATTAGTTTTATGCGTTCTGTACCTTTCTGAAGGAATAAAAGCTGGAATTGGTTTCAAGGCTGTTTCTGAGTGAATACTTTCTTCAAAATAATATTAAAAATTATAGAAAGATTTTCGAGACATTCGAGTCGAGTCGAGATTTTTAAGAGCCGTCTCGACTCGACTCGTGTCTCGACTCGAAAATTCGAGTCGAGAAATACGTTTGTCTCGACTCGTCTCGAATTTTACAAAGTCTGTCTCGACTCGAATCTCGACTCGAATTCGAGTCGAGTCGAGTCGAGATTCGAGACATGTCTCGACTCGAGCGCATCCCTATTTTTTACTATGTCTTATCCCTTCCCAGTCTGCACCCACATTCCCAAACTCCTGGCACCGCCTATGGTGTTGGTGTCGGCGTACTTTGCACACGTCGCCGACAATATCGGTGGAAGCCCCGAGAATATCGTTGCCAGTAATGGCGAACTAATCGACACACACAATATATTCTGCGCTGTGTTTCCAAAAATCTTTTCCACATATGAAAAAATAAATAAAAGTAATAATAATCAGGAGAATTATTTTTTTTAAACAAGAACTACAAAAACTGTTCTGAAGAGTTATGGAGGACGGTACAAAACTTAGAAAAAATAGGCCTATGCCTAAACATGTTTAGATTTAACAGTGCCGTTTTAAATAGATTTCCTACACAGTAAAAAATGGTTATGTTAATTCAGCTCAAATTTAACACAGGACAGTGGTTCCAGCGTGACTACCACTATAAGGTGTTAATTCAACACAGACCCCGCGGTGTTAGCGTTTAGCACAGGGGGTGTTACGTTTTTAACACACAACTGATGTTGAGCGGTATTAAATTCGGATCTGTGTTAGTATTTTCGGTGTTGATTCGACACCATATCAGGGTCAGTAGTGTGGAGAAAAGTGTTGAGTGTTACTTGTGGCGGTGTTGTACCAACGCAAAGAAACTAACACAGTGTGTAGTGTTTTAATTATTTTGTGTTAATATTACACCATCTCAAATATCAATATAACACAGTACTTGTGGTATTTCAAAACCAATTGCTTATTATTTCAACACGTAATCTGTGTCATAATTCAAGGTCAAAGCCGTATAAGTAACACCATTTTGATACTAATTCAACACTCCCTGCGTTAAAATTCAAGGTCAGACCTCCAGACTAACATTTTTTGTGTTAGTTCGACTCCAGTTCTGTTACTACGACAACTATTTCGGTATTGAAATAACTCCGTGATGTAACCATTTTTCT
Source organism: Thermobia domestica (assembly GCF_964235325.1). Lineage (NCBI taxonomy): Eukaryota > Metazoa > Arthropoda > Insecta > Zygentoma > Lepismatidae > Thermobia > Thermobia domestica. Next base: position 90,920,671 of record NC_137461.1, read on the forward strand.
GTGTTGGAAAAGCTTGTGGTGTGCATGCTTACGATTACCGAAAGATTCAATTTTAAAATAAGAATAGTAAACTACAGAACACTTCATTTAGAAAATCTTCATAAACGTTTTTGTCGTCCTCCCCAACACTTATTGTGAAGTATTTCTTGTTGGTTCGAAACACAACCTTCACCAACAACTTGTTCAAAAATGATAGGAAACTCTTACCTATATCCTTATAGTATGTTTTGCCTCTTAATCGTGTTTCTACCGGTTTTCCGCCATTTTTGAAACACAGTCGCTGCTGTTGACTGGTGAGCTCTAGTGCAGTATAGAAGTGATGCAGTAATACGGTGTTGTTTCTCGCTAACAATTTAGAGCCCATCGCGAGGTTTGCAAGTTGAAATTTTATGAATACCTGGATTTGTTTAAGTATTTCTTTCTACTGTGTTTGATTGTAGCTTCAGTACATAAGCCTTTATAATTAGATACCCAACAAATTTGTCAATCACGCAGAAAACAACACCGAAGATTCTACACTTGCGTTAATTTAACACACAGGCTGTGTGCCATTTCAACTACCGGCATTTGACACACAACTCCAAATGGAGAGTGAGTTGTTCTAACCACCTATTTGTGTTATATTTTAACACAATCGTGTTAACACATATGCATGTCATTGAAATAACACAACGATTTTTTACAGTGTAAACATGCTATTTTCGTTTCGATGAGAACTGATACTGCGGTACATTGCAAACTACATTAGTTTTATTTTTTTGTTGAAACACTGTTACATATCGTATGTATGCATATTATTTTGTTTTCCATGCAATTAACACTAATGTTATAGTAGATTAAATGATAAGATTCGAATTAGTAATTTTGTTTTATATTGCTTCATGCATACACTGGTGGCGCAAATTCCGGGGGATGAGGGGGACATGTCCCCTCCAATCTTGGAACTGGGGGATTCGATAATCCGATTTGAAATGTGTTTTTTGGGGGAGAAATTTGATTATTTGTGTCCGATTGCCACAAAGGAAAGTGAGATTAAATTAATGTCCACTCAGAATAAGCCTCAAATCTGCCCGCCTCCCAATGTTGAAGACATCTCTGTTCCCCTGATCCTCCACAACATTGATTCTAAACTACAGAAATATTTTGAATATCGCTTTATTGCTTTTATGTGTGTCTGTGTGTGATATGAAAACGATCTTACCCGTCCCCCCAATGTTGAAGACAGATTTGCGCTGTTGCATACATACCTGTCGTCTCTCGTTTCTTTTTGTCCATGAATTCAAAATCCACGGCAAGGTTTGCATAAAGTTCTTGCCATGCTTTTTGCTTTTCAATTCTGTCCTTGAAAGAGTCTGTTAGGCCTATCTTATCCCATATGCAAGGTCTACATTCCACAAGTTCAATAAGGGTTAAAATATCGTATGGAAAAATTCTTGGCATCTCTAAAATTCTAAACAAAACTAGAAAGGTAACAATGCAATATTACACAACCTTTCCATCCAGTCACTGTAGCTAAACTGCAGAACTCTATCAGGGTTTCGATCCCGGTACAAAGGGGAGAGGGAAAATTTCAATACATAGCTTTGGTCTTTGTTTTCAATTGCCACTCCACAAATTCTTTTAAAAATGGGAGGGGGGTTGTTTTGGAAGTGAAAGAAATGATCTGCAACAAGTGAAGCGTGGAGTCACATCCCTGTTATTGAAATCACAATCAAGAAAATGCCAAATGAGTTACTTGTCCTTGGGAGCTTTGCAAAGAGTGTTTCATTGTGCTGGTTTCGTTTCAAAATAACAATAATTCTACTTTAACTTGTCAACAAATATTCTATTCAATCATTGGTTAATCATTGGTTATTGAGTGGGACCGAGAAAAGTGATCTGCACACACTTCTGATGAAAATAAAAGGAAGTAATAATAATCAGGATTTTTTTCACAGGCTTATGTTCAGTATATCAAACTTTGAAAATTACGATAAAATTAATTTCCAGAATTTAATAAAATTTAAATGCATTAGTAGATTTAAAAATATACAATCAAAGAGAGAGAGAGAACAAAAATAAAAAGGGAGTAGAAAATAATCAAGGGAAATTGGTTATCTAAAATTCTAAATTTCCTATATTCTGTTTGATAATAGCTATTTAGAGGGAAACCAGTACTCTTCAGATTTCCCAGATTTTATACTTTATTTAATAAAGGAATTAGCTACTCCAAAACAGAGACTGTAAAAAATAATAATAAGCTGTTCCGAAGTTGTTTGCAGGACAAGATAATAACAATAATATTATACAATTGTAATAAAAAAACGGAAACAACAAAATCCGAAGACAAGAAACGAAAGAGAATACATAGCGCCTTGTCACTCTCTTCACCTAAAGCACTGGCCGGCCGACATTATCGGCCGCATGTGCATCCAATCATAAGGAAACATTGCCCCCGACAAAACCGGTATCGGCGATATCGCCAGCAATATCGGGGGCTTGACCGACAGCATTTGCCGTATCGGCCGATCGGCCGTTAAAGTCGGTGGCGTGTGCAAGCTACGATTTGAGTACATTGAAGTCGATTCCACCGCCGACATTATCGGCGCTTCCATCGATATTATCGTTCCTGTGTGGAAACGACCTTAAAGTTTATTTTTTCATGTTTTCGGCAGCCTGAAACTCCAAAGGTGTCAGCAATCACAACCCAAATGTTGTCGGTGTTGTTTTGGAACACCCTATATACAAGGGCGCCGATCCTGGGGGGCCCTGCCCCCCAATGCTCATGTGGACCACCATGTATTAAATGAATATGTATTTTTATACTATCTTTTATTGTTACATGTATTTTTTTAATGAATATATAATATTTGGCATAATTTGAATTCAGTTTGTCTTAAAATCCTCATATTGCCTTCTTTGACCCTTATCTGCAACAAAACACATATGAATACCCCCTAAAGTTACAGAGAAATCGGCTCCCTTGCCCTCTCTCTCTCTCTCTCTCTCTCTCTCTCTCTCTCTCTATATATATATATATATATATATATATATATATATATATATATATATATATATATATATATATATATATATATATATACAAGGGCGGATCCAAGGGAGGATCCAAGGGAGGGGCTACGGGGCTATAGCCCCCCCCCCTTGACGCTCAGGTTTACACTGGATAAAATGGGCTTCAATTCAGCTTTACACTGGATAAAACGGCAAATTGTGGTTTAGCCTCTCCCTTGATCATATCCTGGATCCGCCACTATATATATATATATATATATATATATATATATATATATAAAGCTAAGTCCACGTGTCGTATAGCCTTGGTGCTGAAGCAAATGTTAAAATCTAAGAATCAACCGTCGTACAATAGCATCATTTCAGATTTCCCCAGGGGATGCAAGATGCTCCATCGAGGTAGAGATTCACGTTTTATTATTTTTTTAAATTACAATATTAGTATACAGTCAATTAAAATGTATGGACTTTTCAAACTCAGGGGAGAAAATTTCGTTCTGCTGGCCCGAAATGACGTCCCTGCATCATATATACAAGTATCTTTGGCTTATATGCTTAAAGGACTTGACCTTGCAACACTGTTCTTGCACTGTTGCTTACTATATATAAAAAGGAAAGCAATCATTACAAGAGGCAGGAAGGGAGTGAGTCAAGTGGTCCTACAGAGCAGTGTATAAGAGGCTCTTCTTGTGTTTGTTTACATTCCATTAATCACCCGGAGCTTTCAGCAAGTCTGTCCTCGGTCCTATGTCGCGAGAGGGCGACACTTTTCTTTCATGTGCTTCCTCAGGATGCACAGCCGCCATCTTCCGTTATTAAAAGGTAATTTGCGGTGATCCAGAAAACGTAGTTATCGAAGTCTAGATATATAGACAGATGGAAAGAAGGATTGATGGACAACTCTCTCTCTGTGGATGATGGATGTTCTTTGGATGGGAAGACGTGTCATTAGGTAAAGAGGTAGAGAGAGGGAAGAGCAGTTGATGTCTATTGGCCAACAACAAAAAAACAACCCCTCAAATGACGTCACAAATTGTGACAACTCTCTTACTATGTGTGTTTGCTGACAGGTGGCAGCACTTGAAATGAGAATGTGTAATTACCTGGTGATAATATAACTTTCTTTTTTAACATAAAAAACCTAAATGAAATACAGTAAAGTTGATTTTAATTTTTGTCTTTTAAAACTTTGAAGAGTATTTTAAGCTTCTCTTAACTCTTCAAAGTTTTAAGAGTATTTTAAAACTTTGAAGAGTAAAACACACACAAAAAGCAAAATTTAAAATGAATGTCCATTGCAGCCGAGCACAAAGTAAGGTCACCTAACAGACATGGCGCGTAATTGGGGAAATGAGTCTGACACGAAATATTTGTGCACGTTAATAGTACCACTGTAACACTAATAACCACTATTACTAAAATATTAAAATTACACACACTGCTGCTTGTAGCTTACCGCCACACGAACGAAAGTTTGGGATCGTTCTTGCGTTATTTCAAAAGAGGGTTAATTCTTTAAATTATATTTAAAAATAGTCTCTATCGGGCATGACGCGTTTTCGCTAACAATAACTCGAGTCATAATATCAGATAAATCTCAGGAAGAATGACGGTTACTTGAGGCTAGAACATCTGGAAAACTATCAATGGCTGGTTCTTTCCCATAAGGAGAGGGGTCTTTTTTGTAAATATTGTTCACTTTTTGCAACGTTTTTTTTTGGGGGGGGGGCTATCGAAGAACCGTGCCCCTCCAAACTCTTGGGACTAAACCTTTGAAGAAATTCGCTACTTTCTACGGTATTTTAGAAACTCACAACAAGGCACAATATCACATTAACGCTCTTGAGGTCGGAAAAGCGTTTCTGAAAAGCTACTGGGAACCAGTGAAATCAGTCGAGAATCAAATCAACTCGTCAAGAAGATAAGTCATCCAAAATCGCGACAAACTGAAACTAATGTTGCGGAATGTGATATTCCTTGGAAAGTGATATTCCTGGGACGATGCTTGTGCAGATAATTGGACCTCAGATGGTGACGGTGCAGAAACTAAGTTCAACGAGGTCAATTTTTAAGAATTGCTCAAATTTAGAATGGCTTGTAGTGACGATTTCTTAAAGAATCGCTGAAAGAAAGCATCGAAAAGGATCATTTTTGCCAATAAAACCACACAAAATGCCCTCATTGAGAGTTGTGGATGAGAAATCACGTCTGTAAAATTGTCAATCGAGCGCGAGAGGATCAGTTTTATTCTATTATGTTTGATGAGACTACGGTCGTTTCGCACACATCTCAGCTGTCTTTGATTCTAAGGTACGAACACATGGGTGAAAAAAGAGAAGACTGTTTCATTGATCCTCCACCAGCAGAGCTGAAAGGTGAGGACATTGGTTCGAGCTCGGAATCCTAATACGCAGAACCACCCGAACTCTCACTGATTGGAGGGAAAATTGGAGAAATTGTTCTATCTTTGCTACGAGATTTCTCACTCGAACCGAAAAACTGCGTTGGTATTGGTACAGATGGTTGGGCCACCACGAACTCTCAAAGTCGCCGGCAGTGCAGGAGATCCAGAAGGAGGCTTCAAATGCGCTGCACTGTTCATATTGTAGTCACAGCCTCAACTTGTCCATCTTCAGGTCGTCGTCAGTACAGTGCGTGAGGAACTGTCTGGGAACAACGAAAGAGATCATTGCGTTTTTCACCGCATCTCAAAACGTAATACTGTCCTTAAGCTTACGGTTAGTGGCCAGTTGGAGACATTGTGTGAAACGAGATGGGTTGAACGAAATGACGCGGTATTACAATTTCACGTGAAATTTCAATAAATAAGCGAGGCTCTACAGTGTGTTCCAAGTGGTCCGAGTTAGATACAGCAGCCAAACCACGGGCACTTTCTTCTGCCATGCACGACAGCGAGTTTATCGTAACTATTACTTGTCTTCAGGATGTTTTCACGATAACCCTCCCCTCAATCGACTTTTGCAGAAGACAAATTTAGGCATGAACGCAACGTCAGATGCCATTCAGGACACTATCGCAGCATTAAACAAGGAACGTTCAAACAGCAAAGAATTCAAGGCAACTTTCGAAGCAATATCCAGAATGGCTGCTAGTGTCGACGTGCAGATTCAAACTCCTCATCTCACTCAAAGACAAACACATCGTACGACCTTCAGGGCAGATGATACGACATTTTACTACTGAAGAACTGTCTACATTCCGTTTATAGAGTCGGTTGGAGTGGACCTCAAAACTCGTCTTGCACAAGAAGTTTTCAATGTATACGGACTCAACATTTTTTGCCAACACGCACAACTGACTAAACTCTGAGCAACAACTTCCGCATTCTAACAGAAAGATTTTACAAAACTATCGGAACTCAAGAGAAAATGCTGTTTTCCCTCTTTAGTTCTGAATTTGCAATGTGCACTTCTAAATGGAAGAGAATTAAAGAAGAAGGTGGAACTCTATCACGGACTGCGTTGGAGGCCTTGCCCCCAGCGACGAAGATTTTCACGTGACTGACTATTCGAAAACTGCTGCGCATACTTGTAACCCTGTGGTACGGATTCCACGTTAATCAGTAGGTCTCATATAGCCTCGCTGCTGAAAGGGACGTTTAACTCAACATCAACTCAACTTGTAACGCTGCATTCGACCGTGGCCAGTGCAGAACGATCTTAATCCACATTGCACCGACTGAAAACGTGGTTGCGATCTCGTTCTGGCAAAAGCGGCTGAAGGGACTAGCACTTTTAAATGTCATAGGGACATTGTCGTAGATCGCGTGTTTTGAGTGTAACTTCTAAGTTCTTTTGTCCTTTTGTTTAATTCATTTTACTGCCTGTAAAATACAGAAACATTATGAGCGTTCTAAAATATGTTTAACCTGATATTTTTTCTAGCGAAATATTTAGTAAAGCATAGCCACGACCAGGTCTGTAGACAGAATATCGTTTTGGGGGAGGGGGCATTGCGGTGAAAATTCCGTGGCAATTATATTTTTTACCCTCTTTTCCTGAATCCGTTTTACCTTTCTTTTATGGGGGGGGGGATGGATTTCGGGGAACATATCGAAATCCACAACAAAGAGCCCCCCCCCCCAAGACGTTTGGTTTAATCCGCCAATGACTACGTTCTTGCTTGTAATTTGCTCTTCTGTAAACATATGCATATTATGAAAAATGAAATGAAATCTTTGAGTTTTACGCCCCACGGTTATGCCGGTGAGGCTAAAGGAGACGGTGATGATGAGTAATGAATAAATGGTGGAATGAAGAAAGTGGGAGGAAACGGGAGAACCCCGAGAAAACCCACGCACACGGTGTTTGTCCACCACAAAGTTCACTTGGCGGGGGCTGGGATCGAACCCGAGGCCCCAAGCACCAGAGGTGAACGCTCTACCACTGAGCCACCATATGCATATTATGTTTTACCAACCTCGATTATTATTATTATTATTATTATTATTATTATTATTATTATTATTATTATTATTATTATTATTATTATTATTATTATTGAAGGTTAGAGAATTCGTTGCTGCAGCTGAAGCCACAGAAGGACAAGGGGACTTGAAGTACGGATAGTTAATTTAGAGGGGAGGGTGAAGTATGCGGGGTTCACAAAATAGGGCACTAGATAAACAAGTATAATAACCACTGCTTTGGACACTCGTTGGACATTTAAGTTGCTGACTGGTAGCGTATAACAAGAATACACTGCATCACTTGGAATAGGATTGGTATATCTGCTTCCTTCGTAATTCATAACAATAATATACTTTCTAACAAATGTTGATGTTGCAAATTTCAAATTGGAGAACTCATAAATATATACATTTCCATAGAAACTAACTTTAAATGACTAATTTTGAGGCTGTCAAATCATTAAATGAAAGCAGTGTTGGTGTCTAAAAATATTTCAGTTTAACGTCCCACGATTATGCCATTTACACTGAGAAAAAAAAATGTAGGTGGCATACTTAAAAACGTAGGTTACATTCGTAATTCCTGTAGTTTCTGGACTTAACGTACAACCGTATATAACATCCTGCAGCAAACGTATAGCTGAAAAAGTATGTATTATACGCACTGTCTGCATAAGTGCAATGACGTCATTCGTGTGACGTCATCTGCAGTAACAAATATATACGGAGGTGATATCTAGCTTTGTGACGTCAGGATCGTATGTAGCATGTGGGTTAATAATGACGACACACACTGACTATCAGGACGGAGCATAATTTCAAGAAGTATGCAATATACGTTCTTTACGTATGTTTCTTTCGTTCAACCCCAAGACAGCATCTATATTGTACTTGTGCCCCGTACGTACGACTAGATACAGTATACGTATTGTACGTATGTATTATACAGATTTTCCTTATGTCGCACACAGCTTGTCCAGATACAGCATGCAGAATATCCATATGCACCATACAGAGTGCACATATGTAGCTTACAGACTGTATGCATGCAGCATATAGATTATACGTATGTCGCGTACAGGTTGGCCATATGTAATGTATGGATTGGATGTATATAGCTAATAGGTTGTCCATATGAAATATACGGATTTTACTTGTATCGCATACGTATTGCCTTCTTGTAATATATGGATTGGACATATGCAGGATCTAGATTGTACGTATAGTGCACCATTATTAAAGTGCTGCAACATACTGCAAAATGCATGATACATTCTTACTGTAATGTTGTCAAATATTGTTTTACTCTGTATGAAAACTAAATAGCTTAAAATATGTTTGATCTCCTTTGTGCCAATAATAATAAAATTAACAATCTTAGTTTGGAGCAGTGAAAGTGTCCAAAGAAATGTATTTACCTGCAGGGTGTCCTATAAGTTTGGATTTCCTGCTAATTCGTTGGGAAGCTACTGCAAAGCCAAGTGTTGAAAAGTGACACAAGCGTTAATTTTAAAATTATGGGCACAAAGGAGGTTAACCATATGTTAAACTATTTTCGTTTTCATACAGAGTAAATCAATATGTGATATATTACTGTAAGAATTTATCATATGCTTTGTTGTTAGTTAGTTCCAGCACTTTAATAATAATGCAAAATGCACAGCCATATACAATCCTATATTCAAACTCAAACAACTTCTCTGTACATTTTAATTAACAGGTATGTTTTTTTTTTTTTTTTTTTTTTTTTTTAATGTCGCAACAATTAAAAGTATGGTGTCAGCTGAAAACGTGTTCGCTCACAAGATAATTTCTACTCAGTACTCGCCATAAAAATGCAACACCAAGAAGGAGGCTGGGTAGCTGCGCCAAAGTTCCCAGGCCGATACCTAATAGTAAGTGCAGAATACTCTTAAACGTCCGCCGTATTCGCTGTGCGACAACGTGGTGACAGCGGAGGCGTTGTGCAGCCATCGACTAAACATATTTATCCTTCCCTGCTCTAGACATTCTGCAAATTTGGATTTTCGTGGGTGCATCCTTCTTAGTGCAACATTTTAAGCAACGAGCGGATTAACAGTCTCATACATTGCTTAAAGAAAGAGCAATGATTCTCAGAATTACTCGGAAGATATTATATATATATATACAATAATTTAAAACTGTTATTTCAAACTTTGCAATTCAGAGCACGAAAAGAACTATAGCTAAAGGAACACTGATTTTAGCCAGATAGTAACTAGTAAACTCAATCACACTCAGTACCATTAGTTCATGGTGTTATCCGTAAGTCAGAGATCATGGTATCTCATTTCGTGTAGACTTTTGCATTTGTTTAATGCTAAAAATGTATTTTATCGCTACTTGAACCCAGTACCATATATATATACCGACAGGACGTACCTTAGTCACAAGGTGACATGAGTGAAACACTAAACTATTCGATTGACACCTGCGGCCTTGTCAACACTAGAGAAAGTTACAAAGTGATTAAGTAAATACGGAACATAGTTCATACAAAGTATAGCGATGTATGAAGTCTCCGTTTCATACGACTTGGATAAAGGATACATCTGAAATTGCAACAAAAAATATATGATTTCTCTGGATAATTTGGATTAGTCCAGAATTCGAACACATATACGTTGGTAAGTCGAACTTTTTTTTTTTTTTTTTTTTACTTCTTTCTTCGGATTCCCAATAAAGTTGACTACTGAAAAGCTGAGTTACAGATTCTGTATTAAAACAACACCTTTGCTAGACATGTTCAGTATACACATTGTCTTACACACTGGCGCAAATCCCGGGGGGGACGAGGGGGACATGTCCCCCCCAATCTTGGACCTGGAGGGGACTGTCCCCCCAATAATCTGATTTAAAAAGTGCTTTTTCGGATAAGTGTCATGATTTGTGTCCGACTGCCCCAAAGGAATGTAAGATGAAATTGATTTCTCTTGGCTTTTTCCATCTTTTTTTTTTAAAAAAAGAATCGTATTCTGTAGTATTTCAAACTGAACTTCGTGCTGTAGTGAGTTTAGTAGTCTCATCAATATGTATTAATCCCACTTCCGCTATTTGGGCACAAATTGCAATAAATGCCAGAGGAGGATATGCCCCACTCCTCATGCTGGAAAGTTGTCTCAGCTGTAGGTACAGGCGCAAATTCCGGGGAAATGGGAAGACCAACATTGGAACCCTTCAACATGTCCCCCCCAACATTGGAACTGGAGGCATTCCCAATAATCCGATTTGAAAAGTGCTTTTTGCAGATAACTGTGATGAGTTGTGTCCGACTGCCACAAAGGAAAGTGAGATGAAATTTGTTTTTCTTGGTTTTTCCATTTTTAATGAAAATGAAGGCGTGCGACTGTGCGTGACGTAACCTGATATGAAATCTTATCTCCTCCTCTCCCCTAGGCCCTAGCACACGAAGAGTATATAGACTATCCAATGTCAGTAGAACTCATTTTTTCAGTAAATGCGCATTTAATCTATTTGTAGTATCAGCCTAGGCATCTACTCATGCTTCGTAAGCTAACTAACTCTATAGCCTATGGAACCCGGAGGTTCAATGCCGCGTTCACAAAAGCTCTCCACTGACTTCTATTCTTAGCCAATTGGATTGCGCCTAGGTCTTCTTAATAGTCGTTTTCCGATTGGTCTTACCGCTAACACTTTGAAAGCGTTCCTACTTTCTTCCATCCTGGCTACATGTCCTGCCCACCTAAGCCTCCTAGACTTGATGACCTTAACAATGTTTGGTAAGCCGTATAATTTACGTAGTTCGTCGTTATGAAGTTTCCACCATTCCCCATTTCCGTTCCTCTTGGTCCGAATATTTCTCTCGGGATCTTGTTCTCAAATACTTTCAGTCTATGCTCTGCACTCAGTAAGCGACCATGTTTCGAAACCATACAGAACAACAGGTATGATTATCGTTTTATACATTTTAAGCTTCAAATCCCTCGACAGAATTCGCGACGACAAGAGGTTTTGAACTGAATAATAACACGAATTCCTTGTTTTTAGTCGACATTTAATTTCTTCGTGAATATCATTATCGTCTGTTAATATTGATCCTAGATATTTGAAAGTATCCACTTTATCAAAAGTATTATTTAATATTTTAACACATACATAATTTGCCGTATTACGGTCCCGACGCACTTCCATGTATTTAGTTTTCTCTGCATTTATTTCTAAACCCATGTCCATGCAAGCGCGTCTAATAAGACCTCTGCATTTCTTTCTATTTTTCTCCTATCATCCCCTACTAAATTTACATAATCAGCGTACGCATAACCTGGTGAACACCGTTCAACTCTAGGCCCTGGTTGCTATCTTTGATTTTCCTTATAGCGTATTCCAGGACAAAGTTGAATAATAATGGCGACAACGCATCTTCTTGTTTCTGGCCATTCTTAACGTGAAAGCTCGTGGCCAAAAATTTTCCTACCCGGACTTTACTTTGGGATTCATTTAAACATGCCTTAATTGATCTAATTAGCTTTTTCGGTGTTTCAAATTCTGTAAGAACGTTGTACAATGTTTCTCTCCTAACCGAGTTATAAGCCTTTCTAAAATCAATAAACAGTTGATGTACCGGACTACTGTATTCCCGCTTGTTTTCGAGTTTTTGGCGAATGGTAAATATTTGGTCGATAGTTGATCGATTTCGTCTAAATCCACACTGATAATCTCCAAAAATTTCATCTGCGTATGGGGTCAATCTTGCTAATAGAATGTTTGAAAGGATTTTATAGGATGTTAACAGAAGAGAGATGCCTCGATAATTATTACAGTCAGTTTTGTCGCCTTTCTTGTGGATTGGAACAATGATTGATTCTTCCCACTCTTGTGGCAATTCTTCCTTGTTGGAGATAAGGAGAATGAGTTTATGTATCTTGTTCCACATTTTTTTGCCTCCAGCTAAAATTAACTCAGCCGGAATTTCGTTTACACCCGAGATTTGTGTTTCTTTAATTTCTTTATAGCGATTTTTACTTCTATTCGATTGGGTTCTGGAATATATGGTTCTGCGGTGTGTATCTTCCTTTCTCCACGCACATTAGTTTTTGGCTGCGTGTTAAGCAAATCGTCAAATAAATCTTTCCATCTATTTAAAATGCTATCTGTATCAGTGAGAACTGTTCCATCAGCTTTCTTTCATATATAAGAACGAGGTTGATAGCCTTTCTTAAATTCGTTGATCCCTTTATACATGTCCCGAATGTTTTTATTTTTACTATTATCTTCGTTCCTAAATTTTAGCTTTCAAAATATCGCGTTTTTTGTTCTAAAAGTTTTGGAAGTTCCTCGCCTGATGTCTACGAAATTTTGTGTAGTTATTTCATTCGGATTTTGTAGCCAACGTAATTTTACCTGTTTTCTCTTCTCTGCTAGTTATAACCATGGTTTGTTCCTACGTATTTCCGCGTGTCCCAATTTTTCTTTTGTGAGAGGATGTTTCGTAAGCAAAGAAAAGAATTCAGTTGCTGGAATATTTTTCTCTATAATCTTAAGGTTACATCTGTTAAGTAAAGAGTATGACATGCATCAGATTTCTGAAACGATTCCTGTAATGTTATTGAGATTATAATCATTTTGCTCAAAGAGTATTGTTGCGTCATACATAATTGATATTCTTTCTTCATAGTTTTGGGGAAGTCGTCATTTAATTATTATATTACTATAAAACAATTTTAACGTGGATCTTTGTGGATGCCTAATTAGAAACATACCAATTATAAATATGCATGTATTCAGATTTCAGAATGTTTTCACGGTAGTGATTTGTAATACTGATATGTACTACTACTTCATCTACATCACCTAATATATAATATACTCTACAACAGTTGATCAGATTCATCTACTGTAATATGAGTTTCATCTCCCTTATCTAGAATAAGCCTCAAATCTGCCCACCTTCCAATGTTGAAGACAACCAATGGCGTAGGATTTTCTTTCGAGGGCTATGTCCAACACAAGGAAGGAAGTGGGCAATTGCCCCCCTGAATTTGAGAATTAAATATATTTTAGTTTATGCATAAATTGAAGTTATAATGGCAAGAATTACAGATCGATAAATCCTATATGATATGATACAAAAATTTAGAAGTGAATCTAACCCTTTATTCTATTCATACAAGAAAAAGAAAGCATCCTCTTGGCCGTCCTAATTTCCCGGGCTAATTACTCCCCCGTTTTGATTTTCTTTAATTCAAACATTTCCTTCTTTTAAAAATAACTAAACGATGTAATTGTTCCTTTGTTATAATAACTAAAGTCCTGTCATGTTGATATCCGCGCATGTTGGTGTGGAACACTAGTTTCTCTTATCAACTCCTCTTACAAGGCAGGGTACCCAGGTGTAACACGCCGATTGTGATAAGATTCCACAGACATAAAGAACATTGAAAAAGAAGCGACACGTATTTTTTTATATCGGCCAACAAGCACATTGAAAGGGTCAAATAGGGGCATAAAAATGGGGTCAAAATGAGATTATGTTGAATATAGCGAGAACGAGAAGGGATATCGGAAAAGGTTAAATGTACGAAATACTACCCATAGTCGACGCAATTCAATGAGGTAGAACGCACCCATGAGAAGAGAGCAGAACATCCGAAAATGGACCAATCACGTGTACAACATTGTCACAATGTGTTACGGAAATGAGCGAAAAGGGTGATAAGGAGCAGGAAGAAAGAAGAAACGAAAACAGAAAATACGTGTTTTTGCTTTGGGTGCATACATCACCCATATGCGAAAGAGACGCAGATTTATCTCAATGCCCAAAGATGGGATAACACACAAAAAGGATGCAAACGCCGTTCATATAGGCAGCCAGCGAGACAGCACTGCGCGGTGTACCCTGCCTTGTTAGTTTCGGAGTTACCGATGACGGCCAACTTGAATCACAACTGACAACGGTCGATAAATTATGATAGGCGAAATGAAAGTAGTAACGTCAAGAAAAAGAAACAGAAAAACAGAAAGGATGACAGAAAGAACAATTAAGGATGCAGTTCTTACATAGAATGAAATTTGACAAAAATACAGTATTATTTCTGAACAAAGAGTATAAGAAAATGGAAAGCCAATGACATTCTTAGAAATGGTAAGAAGGATTATTGTTGTGCGTGGAATGCGTAAAACTAACAAATTATTTCGAGGGGAAAATGAACCCGATAGCCTCCTAAATACGTCACTGAAGACAATTCTTCTCCCCTGATCCTTCACAGCATTGTTTTTCAACTTCATAAATATTTTGAACATCGCTTATATATATATGGGAACGTCTTAACCGTCCCCCCCAATGTTGAAGACAGATTTGCGCCTATGGTCTTACATACAGAACAATACATTAGTTATTAATGCATGTCTGAAATAATAGTGCTTCGTATAGAATTTTACTTCATTCAAACGTAATAGCACGAAGATAACAAAATATTGCGAAAGATAATGTTCTTATTACAGAGAAAAAGAGTTGAAATGACTTAACAGTAACAAACATTTTCTTTAAACAGAGACAATATTTTATTCTAATTTATGGAAGAAAGAAATAATTTGTAGTACAGTATCTTTATTAGGGTTATATGTTCGTACAAAAGAATGTAAGTACAATTGGGTCTGTCTTCAGAAAGGACGTACTTTTAGCCACAACCTACACTGCTTCTTTTCACTGTCTTTCAAGCAGAATCCTGGTTTGATGCACGAAATACCTGAAACAAAAATCAGAAAACATTTAAAATGTTACATTCGGTGTGCTCAACTTGGTTGTACTTAACAATACAAAGTATCTTAACATTTTTGAGATTAAATGGACAAAATCTGTTCGGTCAGGTATGGACTTTTAGGTTGCACATAGAAAAATTACGAAGTGTTTATTGATGCTGAATAACAACTCAAAATGTATTACTATTCAAAAGTAAGTGGGTACCCCAATGGTGTTCGGGGTACCATGGGGTATCTAATGTCTGTATTTTTTTTAGATATATGGAAATGTATGTCTCTAAAATGTAAGGAACTGACATCTGTTTACCGAAAACCTCAACTCGGTAAGCCTTATGGATATTGAGATATGGGAAAATAAAGAGCGACACCATAGAAGTGTGGGGTTTGAGTACTAGATGGTGCAGTTTCGGAAATGTAATTACGAGGGCTTACAACAACCTCAAAAGTAATTTCAATTAAATACACTACACACACGCCCTGATGGGGCTTTTCGGGTACCATGATATTCGCAGAACTCTCATTTCTAAATATTCTAAAATATGTCTTAATAACGTTTTAAAGAACGTTAGAGGTGTGTGTTTGCCGAAACTGCAAGTCGGTACGCCTAACAGTTACCGAAATATGGTGAAATAAAAAGCGACACCATAGGTACGTGGAGCTTGCATATTAGACAGTACAATTTAGAAAATTAATTAAAATATGACTATCAAGATATTGTCAAATAAAGGGAGGATCCATACAGTTATGGGATTTTCGTGTTAGGTGGTAAAGTTTCCGAAACCGGTCATGGAAAGTTAATAAGCATCAGTAGCAATTTCATCTTAAAGTAATTAGGTACTTCCATGGAGTTTAAGAACATCATGGGGTCTACCAAGGTTAAATTTTAAAAGCTTTGGAAAATATATTTTGACATTTGTAAAGAGTATTAGAAATATGTATTTACCTAAAATTTCCAGCTAGTACATCTAGCAGCTAGAGAGACACCATACAATAAAAGCGTATTAGATCTTGAAATTTCAGAAAACAATTATTGATCCTAACAAAAGTTAAATAAGATGGTACTTCTATGGGTTAAGTGACTACCTCAGACTTGTCAGTACAATTTCGATCGAAAGATTAATTCAGCTCTAAATTTTCTTTGGACAATTCCAAGCGTTCATCGGGCTCTGAAATAAGTGAACATTTTTTGTCAATATCTAATATAGCAAGCGAGATATAAGAAATTATTTTATGACGTCGTAAAAATAGAGACCCACATGGATTTGTACTTTTGAGTCTTTGCTGTAAGAAGAAATTTCAGAAAACAACCGTATATACCTTAATAGAAAATTAAATGGGCGGGAGCACGGTGGCTTAGTGGTAGAGTGCTTACCTCTGGTGTATTGGGTTCGTGGTTCGATCCGCGGCCGTCAGTTTGTAGTGGACATCGTATTCGTGGGTTTTCTAGGGGTACTACCTCTCCTCCCACCTTTGCATTCCATCAATTCTGTCAACAACATTCACTTGCTTTAATCGTAATCTCCCTGAGACTAAAATGCATAATCGTGGGTCGCTACACTGAAATATTTCCTTTTATTTAATTTTAAAATGAAATAGGGAGTTAAGTATGATCGTATCTCTATGGGATAAGTGAAAACTCCAATAGTTTCTGCAAAAGAAGACTAGTTAAAAACCCTACCACTAAGCTACTGTATCCCCGTCCATTGAATTGTCTATTAAGGTATATACAGTAGTTTCCTGAATTTTTTTCTTATGGGAAAGACCCAAAAGTACAAATCCATAAAGATCTATTTTTACGTCATAAAATATATAATTCCTTATATCTTCTCGACTATCTTAGATATTGACAGCGACTTTTCATTCTTTTGCACAGCTCGATGAACCCTTGGAATTGCCTGAAGAAAACCTAGGACTGAACTAAATTTTCGATCGAAATTGTACTAAGGTACTCATTTAACCCATAGAAGTACCCATCTGATTTAATTTTGTTGCGACCAATAATTGTTTCCGAAATTTCAAGATCTCATACGCTTTTATTTCAGTGTTTCTCCAGATGTTAGATGTACTAGCTGGAAGTTTTGGGTAAACACATATTTCAAATATTGTTTACAAATGTCAGATTATATTTTCAAAAGCTTTTAAAATTTAATTTTGGTAGACTCCATGATGTTCTAACACCCCCTGAAGATATCTAATTACTTTAAGATGAAATTGCTACTGGTGTTTATTAACTTTCTATGACCGATTTCGGAAATTTTAGCATCTTAAACCCCTTAATTTTAGCTAAAACCCCTTAACTGTGTTGGTCCTCCCTTTATTTGACAACATCTTGATAGCCGTTAGTCATATTTTAATTCAATTTCCGAATTCTAGCGTCAAGTATGCAAGTCCCACATACCTATAGTATCGCTCTTTATTTTCCCATATCTCGGTATCCATAAGGCTTACCGAGTTGCAGTTTTCAGTTAAAAAAAAAAAAATCAGTTGTTTACATTTTAGAGACATGTATTTCCAAATATCTAAAATGCAGAAATTAGGTACCGCATTGGAACCCCATTGGAGTACTCACTTACTTTTGCATAGCAGGGTAAAAACGCCAATGGTTCTCACTTTAAGGTTGAAAACATACTATTTTGTCTCTTCTCTGAGCATCGTGAATCTGTCGGAGCTGTACCATAGTTGGAAGGACTCACTGATCCTTCCTATAATGACCATATAGTCAGAATTCAAAAAGGAGTAGCCGTTGAAGGAAAAACAATATTTTAAAATCCTTGCACCAGTAGTCGTCACCTTAAAATCAAAATGTTCCAGTAGTAGTCAGGATTTTCTACCAGTATTCGTCACTCAAATAACTTGATATAATTTATTCAAAAACGCACTGTGTATCAGTTTAGGGTTAAGAATACAATATAAAGTAGTAAGCTTAATAACTTTGCATCACTTTTAGCACTCAAGAAAGAAAATAGAAACGTTTTTACATACTTTTTAAAGCAATTTCAGAAAGAAAAATGTTAACTGAATTCAAAAGTTAACTGTATATCACTTTCACGTTAAGAGTACAATATTAAATACTATGTTTAATAACTATACATCACTTTAAACACTCAAGAATGAAAATAAACGTTTGTACATTCATTTTAAAAACAATCTGAGAAATAAAATAAGTTAACTGAATTCAAAATTTAATTATACATCACCTTAAGCTTAAGAATACACTATAAAATACTGAGATTAATAAAAAATGAAATCTTTAACGTCCCACGGTTATGCTGGTTAGGCTAAAGGAGACGGTGATAATGAGAAATGACTGAAATGGTGGAATAAAGAAAGTGGCAGGAAATGGGAGAACCCCGAGAAAACCCACGAGCACGGTGTTTGTCCACCACAAAGTCCACACGGCGCGAGCTGGGATCGAACCAGGGACCCCCTGCACCGGAGGTGAACGCTCTACCACTGAGCCAACGAAGAGTAGACGACTGAAGGCGCAAGTAGCATACAAATTTATGATGCTGAAGGCGTTATTTTTCACAGCTATGGAGGAAAGAGATAGAAACAAAAAAAATAACAGGAAATCTTTGTTTTACGTCCTACGAATATGCTATGTAGGTTGACGGTCAGAATTGAGTAATGAAAATTGATGATCTTGGAATACGATTTGGCCGAATAACGAGGGAGAAAATAATCATTGATTAAATATTAAATTGAAAAGAATTAAGAACCTGACGCTTAAATACTTATCTATCCGGCACCCATCTTGATCCCCATAAAATATCATGAAGTGCTTGATTGATTCTAAACCCAATAATAGTAATAGTAATTTAACAAGAAACACAGAATATATAATTTACGCACCTTGAAATGTAGAAATGAATGATTGTAATCCCCAGCTTTCCAATAGACCTTTGATTTCTTCAAATGAAGATTCGGATATCTTGTTTCTTCTCAAGCAATAATGGGTTACAATAATCAGTTGCAGTCCAAAGCCAAGTCACTAAGTGAAGCATGAATATAAAAGAATTCATTAGTTAGATGCATACAAAATCCTACGCATGTAAATCCGAATCTACTTATATTAAATTGTAAATTTAAACAAACTAAATTATACTACAGTTATAGTGACATAAAACATACATTAAATAAGGTATACAGGGTGTCTCAAAAGTCCCCTGACATAGGGTAACTCTGTTATTATCAGAGTTACAACAAAATGTAGGAGAGGAAAGCATCTCCAAATATGATGTTTTCAATCTAAAGTGAAGGAATTTTTAAAATCGGATGACTCGTTTGCGCTGTACACTCTTTATGCGCCTAATGTGAAATGAAAATGCAACGTTGCCATTTACCTGGACCTACAACATAAGTGAATAAAGTTACTTTCTTTTGCGCTAACATTTCGATGGCCAGCCCCCGTTTCAAACAGGAACTTCATTCACTTATGTTGTGGGTCCAGGTAAATGACAACGTTGCATTTTCATTTAAATTTGGGTGCATAAAGAGTATACAGCACAAATATCTCGTCCGATTTTTTTTGAAAAAAAAAAAAGTGTTCACTTTAGATTGAAAACGTCATATTTCGATATGATTTTTCCTCTTACATTTTGCTGTAACTCTGATAATAACAGAGTTACCCTATGTCAGGGAACTTTTGAGACATACTGTATACATCATAAGAAGTTCCTTTCTAAATTCTACACGGATGTGGTTTCATTGAATATGAGGTGGGTGATACACATTAGGCCTTTTGGGAGTACATCACACGGACGACCGTAATTTTGTGTTCAAAATTTTTATTATGAACTGGTGGGATATGTGATACATATGGCCACGGGCTAGAATTTTCTCAGTATGTCAAAAATGCAATCAGATTTCATGCAGCTTAATTTGGTGAAAAGCTATTGCCAATTGAACGTTACATTTACCTCTTTCTTGCAGATGTTAAACCATGCCGTTAGCACGTGAGGAATGGATCGAAATAATAAAACTGTGGGACTGGAGGAGTATATGTGCAGTGGTTGCCGATTGCAGAGTCATCCACAATGTGACTCTGTGTCACATGTTTCAGTGCTACAGTAATTAACTAAATTTGAGAAGACGAGCACATTCGTGAACATACATCGTAACGGTTCAAACTCGCGGGCCCTTTTTCCTTCCCCATTTTGAACCGGTACATGAAAATGCCATTTTCTCTATGTTTGCCTGCGCCGATTTTGAAAATTCCTTCACTAATCGATTTCTCTCGACGAGTACTACAAGAATCAGTTAAAATCGCACGGGCCCTTTTTTCTTCCCCATTTTGAACCGGTACATGAAAATGCGTTTTTCTTCATGCTTGCCTGCGCCGATTTTGAAAATTTCTTCACTAGTCGATTTCTCTCGTTGAGAACTACAAGAATCAGTTAAAATTTCGCGGCCCTTTTTCTTCCCCATTTTGATCCGGTACATGAAAATGGGTTTTTCTTCATGCTTGCCTGCGCCGATTTTGAAAATTCCCTCACTAGTCGATTTCTCTCGTTGAGTACTACAAGAATCAGTTAAAATCTCGCGGGCCCTTTTTCCTTCCCCATTTTGAACAGGTACATGAAAATATGATTTTCTCCATATTTGCCTGCGCCGATTTTGAAAATTCTTTCAGTAATCGATTTCTGTCGTCGAGTACTACAAGAATCAGTTAAAATCTCGCGGGCCCTTTTTTCTTTCCCAACCCAATATTTTTATATATTTTGAATGTATTCAAGTATGGAACAAAAGTGTTTAGTTAATTCCCTTAGTAGGCTTCTCAACTTAATATTTTTCAACTTAAATTTTATTTGTTTTGATTATTTATTTTCTTGTGACTCAATATTTAATTGCAATCGTTCATTGGGGAGAAGGGTGGCCATTCTCAAATATATAAATATAGTATTCTTAAAATTTATGTCTTCTCGTATTATTAGTTTCTTCCACTAGACCTGGAAATTGCAAAATTAATACCTGGAAAACCTGGAAAATTCAGGGAAATTGAGTTCCATATTTATGTATGAACCCTGCTATTTACATTTTTTTTCGAATAGGGAGAATTGTACAAAAGGGTGTTTTGGGAATGGTATAACAGTAGGTTTCTGGGGGTGTTGTTCGAAATGAAATAAAATCTTTAAGTTTTACGTCCCACTATTATGCTTGCTAGGCTACAGATGACTTGGTGTTGTTCGGTGGGGGTCAATGTTGCCAATTTTGGGAAAAGTCACTAAATCAGGGGAATTCGACCTCAACGATAGCGTAGGGTGACCATAAAATTTTCAGTTAATAACGGGATAGGTTCTGGCTTTTAGATCTACCTTTGTTCTTACCAGTGCCTTGGGGCCGCGGTGGCTCAGTGGTAGAGCGTTCACCTCTGGTGCTTGGGGTTCCGGGTTCAAACCCTGCTCCCGCCAAGTGAACTTTGTGGTGTACAAACACCGTGTGCGTGGGTTTTGTCGGGGTTCTCCCGTTTCCTCCCACTTTCTTCATTCCACCATTTCATTCATCTCTCATCATCACCGTCTCCTTTAGCCTAATCGGCATAACCGTGGGACGTAAAACTCAAAAATTTCATTTCATTTCATTTATCAGTGCCTTGATATCAGAGTTCCCCCTCTCTCTCTCTTTGTTACTGAGCGGGTACTTATGAAAAAGGAAAGACACGTTGAAGTTTGTTCAACACACAACCAACTGCTAAATCTCTGCTGTCTTTCGAGCAGTACTACGAACTATAGAGTATGTTTAATATAGGGAATTTCAGTTCAATTTTTGCCTCTTTGTTGTTATTAATACTTTTAAAAGGAGTAAAGGTACTGGGTTTGTTATTTACTTCTTTCATTTACATAAAATGGGACGAATACTACTTTTTTCCATCTACTGACGGGAAGGCCGGGAAACGCCCCTAAAACGGGACTGTCCCGGTCAAAACGGGACGTATGGTCGCCCTACGAATAATTTTTCCGATTGGAGACTTTTATGGGTGATTTTTAAATGACGATTCAGCTACTTATACATTTAGCGACTTTTTGCTGCAAACAAAATTTTCATCTGTAGAGAAGCATTATTAGTTCAAAACAGTTTTTGAACTAATAATGCTTCTGTTTGTTCTTTTTTCTGTTTGTTTGTTTTAATCAGCGCAAGTGATGAAGAGTTTGGAAATACAGCGTACCCACTGGCCCACAATCCTGCATTGTTATGTTGCCCTTGTCCTCTAACGAAGAAGAACTACAAACTTGATGTCCTTTAGTTCGCAGTTTCCGTTGAGAGACACACGTAATACATCTTTACCGATAGCAAAAAGATTAGCTATAGATGCGTGAATAAAGGCGATGTGGATGTTTGTTATATTTGTTCTTTGGGGTCTTTTAATTATTCTGCAGTTTTTCTTTTACAAAAAATTGCTTAACGTAAGTACTGTAGTGTTAATTATTTCGGAACTATTTTGACTCCACAATATGAACAAAAGTACCCGAAACAATCTGAAATGATCCCTGAATTCAAGGATTGGTTGCGCCCTGTTTACAAAGATGTGAGTAGAAGCAGCGGCGCAAATCTGTCTTCAACATTGGGGGGGAAGGGTAAGACCGTTACCATACTTTTTATTTTGCGATGTCCAAAATAGTTATGAAGTTGAAAAACAATGTTGTGGAGTATCAGAGTTGTCTTCAGCATTGGGAAGCTGCAGATTTGAGGCTTATTCTGGGAGACGTCTATTTTATCTCACGTTCCTTTGTAGCAATTGGACAAAAATCATCAAATTTCTCCCAAAAAACACATTTCAAATCGGATTATTGGGGAAAACTCCCCCTCAGTTCCAAGATTGGAGGGGACATGTATCCGTCATCCCCCCCCCCCCGGGATTTGCGGCAGTGAGTAGAACATATTGTTTAGTTTACATCTACAACTTTAAAACAATGCTTATAGACAATGAATTTCTCGATTATTTTTTATAGCGACTTTTCACCCAAAATTCGAGTCGCCACCTCTCGTTTCGCAAACTTATTGTCAACATTTTGGCAACACTGGTTGCGGGGAGAGCTACAATGGAAATGAAAATGAAATGAAATCTTTGAGTTTTATGTCTCACGGTTATGCCGGTTAGGCTAAAGGAGACGGTGATGATGAGCAATGAATGAAATGGTGGAATGAAGAAAGTGGGAGGAAACGGGAAAATCCCGAGGAAACCCACGCACGCGGTGTTTGTTCACCACAAAGTTCATTTGGCGGGAGCTGGGATCGAACCCGGGACCCCAAGCACCAGAGGTGAACGCTCTACCATTGAGCCACCGCGGCCCTAAGAGATTGAGAGTCATAAACTTAGTCACTTTCAATTTTGTAATATATATATATATACTGTATATATATATTACAGTATATATTACTGTATATATATATTACATCACTGACTGATAACTAAAATGCTTGGATTGTATATATAAAAGTCACCCCCTGCCCGTAAAAAGCTCCATTCAAACTCGGAATCGAACAATTGCATCTGTAAAGCAGTGCTGAGTTGATTTTAACGTTCCTTTCAGCAGC
This sequence comes from Thermobia domestica, assembly GCF_964235325.1. Taxonomy (NCBI): domain Eukaryota; kingdom Metazoa; phylum Arthropoda; class Insecta; order Zygentoma; family Lepismatidae; genus Thermobia; species Thermobia domestica. The sequence continues at coordinate 90,944,387 of NC_137461.1, forward strand.
AAGGCTGTATGAGACATGGACTTACAGATTAACGTGAAATCCGAACCACATAAGCTCCGGCCGGGAATCGAACCCGGGTGTCCCACTAACCACTTAGCCACGAGGGAACCCATCTGAGTAATAGTTAAGAACAGGTACTTCTCATCTCCCGTGCACGAGGATACATCTTATTGTTGCACTACCTAAACACCCTAAGTACAAGGGCAAGAACTCAGTCTATTACCTGCTTTTTAACATCCTAGATCAGCGTTTCCTAACCTTTTTCAACTTGCGGCACACTACGGATGTAACTTGAATTCTCGCGGCGCACTCATAGATATTATTATTTGTAAATATAAAACTAGTATTTTTTCTGCGATTATTGATCTCCTTCTCACAGAGAAGAAAGCTCAATCACTGTTTTTTTCCCCGTGGTGAATTATTATGCTTATTTTTCATTCTAATTTAAAAATATAAAACAATTGCAATGAAATATTGGACTCAGGTTTTTAAAACTAAGCTTTCTTGTTCGAAAACTGTATCCAACCTTTCACTAAGAAGTAAGATCACTAAATAACGAACGAACAAACAAATCTTTTTTACTTTTAAAATACAAATGTATTTAATTTGTCGAAAGGATTGAATGTTATTTTAAATTTTCAAGTTACAAAATAGTCTGCAACAATAAAGAAGCAATAATAGTCACAACAATGATAACCAATATATATTTTCAACATTTAAAAATGTACAGAAAAGTAACACGGTATGAAACTTAAAGTTGTAGATTCATAGTAGAGGTTCATAGTAATGTGAAATAAAAATATACATTTTTCCTTCGTCTTGCAATTTGATTGCTATAGAATTAATAATTTGCTTCGACCTTCCTCGCGGCACACTAGCGGCCCATTTCACGGCACACCAGTGTGCCGCGGCGCACCGGTTGGGAAACGCTGTCCTAGATAGTCAATGAATAATTCCTGAAAGTATGGCGTTTTCTCGTCCTTCCTAAATGGGAAGTACGGCTCCTTAACTATAACCCTCATCTGTAGGCAGTGTAAGCAACAAAAAAATAAAAAAAAAAAAAAAAAAAAAAAACGCACACTGGATGTTTGCGCAACTGAGGATCAAAACATCCTCAATGGAGTATGAGAAATCGTAAACGTCAATCAAAGTGTGTTTTTGCTTATTCATTACTTCGTTAATAGTTAATTCCTTCTAGAAATAGTGAAACAATACTATGAAGAAACACTAATTAAACTATAACTATTACGTTGTGTTTCTTACCATACCGTTTTTACCAGCCATAGAATTTGAACCTAGTACTATACTGCATTAGTCACGCCGGAACGAAGGGTGAAATTCAAACGCCTGGCACTCGTAGGTGTTGAAGCTGTGTTGTAGTTACGCGGCTGCGTTGGTACTCCTCAACATAAATACGTCACTGCCCAAAACCAGAAACATCACAGACAGAAGACAGGGCACAATCAGTGCCTGACACTTCACGAACTCAAACCCGCCAAGACTCAACTCAACATGACCTTCAATTACGTTCTACAGTAGAAACCAAACCAATGCTAAGGCACAAACTTACCAACTTCTTATATGAAACACAAGAAAAAAAAAATCAAAACTTTTTGGTTCCAAAGTGATGCCATAACAATAATACTAAAAAGGTTTTAATTCTCAGTAACCCAAACATTAATTAACTAGGGAACATAACAAGCAAAAATAAATAAATAGAAATCAAATCAAATTAAATTTAAAAAATAAAAACCTGACAAGTAAGCTCTCCCTGACTACTTTTTTTAAAATTTCAGTGAGGCTGTAAAATATATCAATATCTTCGTCAAATATATATATTTCAATGTAAACAAGTTCTTTAAACAAAAGAAAGCTCTGTAGTAGAGCGCTTACCTCTGACCTGTTAGGTCCCTGGTTCGATTCCTGCTCCCGACAAATAGCCTTTTGGTGAACACTGTATGTGTGGTTATTCTTAAGACTTTCCAGTTTCCTTACATTTTCTTGATTCCACCATTATCATGTATCTCATCGTCACCTTCTCACTTACGTTTATGTACAATCATGGGGCGTTAAACTAAAAGTAAAAAAAAAAAAATGCAAATATCCTAATAAAACTGAGTTTTCTAGACTACACAAGTGGCCCCGCGTAGCGTAGTTGCTAACGCTCTCGCCTTCGGTGCGAACGGTCCCGGGTTCGATCCCGTTGGGGATCGATTTCCTCAGTCGAAAAAGTATCAAAAGATTTTAAGTCCAGCCATCCTGAATGAGATTTCCTTGGGTTTTCCTCATTCACAGCAGGAAAATGCCGGAGTGGTACCTAACATATAGGTCCCAGGCCGTTTTCTTCCTTCCCCAATCCTTTCTTCCCTTCCTTTACCCGGATAGTGTGCTCATCGAGGGACGTCATCCCTCATATGTGACGGGCTAACAAGGCCATTGATGCCGAAAGCCCAGAGACCTAAAGCCTAAATCTTCACTACACAAGGGAATTTTCGCGCTGAAAACGGTTTCTTAGCAATTATGTTAAGCAGTCCTGTAGTAACTCTGCACCACGTAATAAATCGTCACATATAAAACGGAATGAATAAACACATAACATTCATTTTGCTACCTTGTAACGTAAAATGTTTCAAAACATTAATATTCAAAGATTTCTCAAAATTCAGATTCACCCATTCCATTCTCCTCAATCATTAACGAGTTGTAGTCATAAACTATATTACTTACTTAGTACTATACTAAAGCAAGTTACACTAAAAGAATATATAATTAATGGAATATTTAACTAAAGTAATAGTTAACTAGTGCACTTACCCAAGTTTTTGTTTCCTTCCTCTCTTCTTTTCCGATTGTAACAACCTCGTTTCGCAAGCAAAAGACGGTAGTTCAATGACGTCAGCCATGGCGAAAGAAAGAGTGTCTATAGGCGGTCTGGATCTCACGTACAGATGGACGTATATAACGTATAACTGAAGTACTTAACATACGTATATGTATGTAAAATACAGAAGATTTTTAGATGTCAGACATCCTGCAGCGAAATGATGTAATATCTAAGCGGGTAAAAGGCAGTACCTGTGTAGTATATGGATAAAGTACGCTCCGTACAGATTTCCTTAGTAAACATAACGAATCCTTGTATTTGTACAATATACCGCTGTCCGGATAATAGATTTTTCTCAGTGTAGGCTCAGGGAGACGATGACTAAGGCAAGTTAATGATGCTGAAAGACTTTGTGGAATGGGAAAGTAGAAGGAAACGGGAATACCCCCGAGAGAATCCACGGACACCATGTTGTCTACCAAAAACTTACTTGGCCGGGTATCGAACCAAGGACCCCAAGCAGCAGAGATAAGTGCATTACCACTGAGCTACCGTGCCCCTTCAGATTGTCTAGCGATGATTTACAAGCGCAAGAATAACAATTTAATATTAACATTTTGTTACAATTACAAATATAATAGATTTAACTCAAGCGAGAAAACTTCGTCCCTCATTGATTTAGAGCAAAACTTTATTTTGAGCATACAGTGCAACAAAAGATTAATAAAACAAATTCAATTTTCATACTATTGTAAAAGTCTACTATTTCCCCACGGTAGATGTATTTTAGTGGATAGTTCTTTTTCAGACAATGTCCCACCCAGTCTCTCTTCCTCTTATCGATTGATTGTTATTTTCTCCCCCACTATTTATAACACCTTCTCATTCGTTTCTCTTTAGACCCAGCTCATTCGTTCCTCTTTTCACAATGCGATATTACACTGTAGCATTATACAGGAACAATACTACGAGTTTCCACATGAAATTACAGTGACTTATTGATAGGGATGCGCACGAGTCGAGTCGAGTCGAGATTTAAGCCTGTCTCGGCTCGTCTCGTGAGAATGTCTCGACTCGACTCGAATTCGAGACGAGACGTCTCGAAATTCGAGTCGAGACAAAATATACGATTTAATATACTATACGCACACGTCAGCCAGAACATTATGACTAATTACCTAATTGTCAGTATGTCCACCTTTGGCACGGATAATAACGGCATTGACTTGGCATTGACGTAATGATCCTTGGTAGGTCGCTGGAGAGAGTTGGCATCATATGTACACACACAGGTCACCTAATTCCCGTAAATTCCGGGGACGGAGACGATCCGCTCTGACGTCACGTTCAATAACATCCCAGATGTGTTCGATTGGGTTCAGATCCGGTGAGTTGGGGGGCCAACACATCACTTGGAACTCGCTACTGTGTTCCTCTTACCACTCCATCACACCCCTGGATTTGTCGAAAAATGCCACTACCGTTGGGAAACATGGTCGTCATGAAGGGGTGTACGTAGTCTACAAGCAATATGCGATACACCTCGACCGTCATGGTGCCTTGCTCGAGCTCAATTAGACATATGGATGCTCACGTGAATGTTCCCCAGAGCATAGTTAAGCCGCCGCCAACTTGTCTCCGTCCCGCAGTATAGATGTCAAGGAGCTGTTCTTTGGAACACAACGGATTCGCACTTCCCATCGTCATGATGAAGAACGTTTGGGATTCATCAGACAATACAACGCTCTGCCACTGCACCAAGACCCAGTGGCGATGGTCACGTGTTCATTTCAGTCGTAGTTGTCGATGCCGTGGTGTTAATTTTCGCACATGGATGGGTCGTCGGCTGCGGAGGCTCATCGTTAGGAGTGTTCGGTGCACTGTATGTTCAGACACACTTATACTTTGCCCAACAAAGTCTGATGTTAGTTCTGCCACAGTTCGCTGTCTGTCATGTTTTACAGTCTGCCTAGCCTACGATATCCGACATCTGTAATAAGGTGGGGGCGCCCAACCCCTTGACGTTTGGATGTCGTTTCGCCCTGGTTTTGCCACTTGTTGAAGACATTCACCACAGCACTCCTCGAACACTCGACAAGTCGAGGTGCAGTTTCCGAAATTCTCGTGCCGAGTAGTTCTGAGTAAATACCTTCTTCGAAATAATATTAAGAATTACAGAAAGATTTTCGAGACCTTCGAGTCGAGTCGAGATTTTCACGTGTCTCGACTCGTGTCTCGACTCATCTCGAATTTTACAAAGTGTGTCTCGACTCGAATCCGAGTCGAGATTCGAGACATGTCTCGACTCGTGCGCATCCCTACCCATCACACACTGCACTGACATGGAAACCGAGAGAGGAAGTACGTGGCAGCAGTAACCTCGCGATGCATTTCATTCACATGCACTGGTGGGGCCTCTGCGGAGAGGTTTCTGCAACTGTCCTGATGTCTCTAATTCAACTGCTGATCAGTGTATATAGCGCCGTAAAAAGCTTTGCGATGATAAATGAAATTAAACAAAAGTTCTAAATATAAAAGTGTACTTTGATACTTACTATTTTTGATGGCGTTTTGCAGTTAGTATATAAAGTTAGTTTCTATGATTACATGGTCTACCTCAAATTATAAGACAATCATATTTGTAAATGCTATTCGTATCATCATAAGCTCGAAAACCACTAAAAATAGCGATTTTACAACTGCGGCCGCAAGGATCAGCAACAATTTCCAATATTTTGTCCATAGCTAAGATATCGAATTCTAACTTCACGAGATCAGAAAAGAACGTAGCATAAATTGTGCGGTATGATACGATCACAAAAATGCGAATATTTTATTTTTAAATGCTAATACAAAGTGTATCAAAACAACACGGTCAACGTTTGGGAGGTGATTCCTGACACCAAGATAAGACAAAAAGTATAGACCAACCTGGGTGTACAAATGCTTCCTTTCAGAGTTAAAGGCTGCCGAAAACATGAAAAAAAAAAAAATCAATTTTAGAGGTCCATAGCTCCAAAACTATGGGATCTACCGTAATCAGGTCAAGACTTCACTTAGAAACTAGTATGTGCCCTATTCAACTATCCAAGTTTCACAAACCTGTGGTACTTCCGCAACAATTTTTATAGAGGAAGTTTGGTTACGGGGATATAATTTGAAGTACTCACCAACTACCTCTATAAAAATTGTTGCGTGAGCATTGCAATGTTCTGAAACATGTGTTTTTGCATAGCGCACATGTTTGCCAAAAGGAAGCATTTGTGTACTCAGATTAGTCTATACTTTTTGTCTTACCTTCGTGTCAGGAATCATCTCCCAAATGTTGTCGGTGGTGTTTCAAAAACACCCTGTATATTTTTAAAATCCTACGAAGAAAAATTATAATTCCAGATTATAGCACACTGGATTGAATAGAAACGAAGTATCGCCCTATAATAACACAACAACTGAAGTGTTTTGCCGTAAACTTCAATAGTGTTTATTGCAAGGTTTACGTAATATATGGTATATGGTATTAAAGCAAATATTATTTATTATATTTTTGTAGGATAATGAGAACATTTAGCAACTGTAACAATAAGAAAGTTTTCCAACATCTGTAAGTGCTTGTTTCCTAATCCAGGGATGTCCAACTTGAGGCTCCGAGACAAATGAGACTCTAGAATCAAGTTTCCTCACTTCATGCAAGAAACTAAAATTGTATATTTTGGTATGTGTGCGAAAGACGAGTACGCTGTGACTTGATCTGGACAGGTCTGAATTGAATTTAAAACACACACACACACACACACTTACATGGAAAATGAAATGACTTGGTTCAACAAGATGACAGCATATACGAGAATGAGCATTTTATGCAAATAATAAAGTATCTTCAAAAGTAGACTAAATACAGAGCCACAGAATACAAGAACCTTTTTGCATATACTATAAGACGGTATCAAAACGTTGGATACTTCTACTTTCATTAATTATAATTTCATTTACGAAACAAAAAAAAAAAAAAAAAAAAAAGAATATTTTCTGTATTTTATTTACCTAAAATTAGAATTCTAAGTACATTACCCGAAATTTAATACAAAGTTTTCCTATTGTACAGGGTGGACATGAAATCTCTCCATGATAACAAACATTAATAACAAGAAAACTAACAATGATAGAAGCGTACGGTTTGCGATAGTTAATAAGAAAACTAAAAAGAAAAGTTTTTTTTTTTTTTTTGTTTGCCTGATTTAGAAAATTTCTACATGCGCTCCATTAGTTGCCCTCAAGACATCCATGCGATATTCAATTTCCGTCCATGTATTCCTCAACATTTCAGGAGTCACTGTGTCTATTGCAACCCTTATCCTGTTTTTGAATTTGCAATATCACGAACAGGTGTTGCATAAACCGTGTCTTTAAATAACCCCACAGGAATAAGTCAGGGAGGGTTATGTCTGGGGATGGTATTGGACCATTTCTCCCCATCTATCGGCCATAAAAAGTTTAATCGAGAAATGGACGACGGAGGAGCCCCATTCAATTGAAGGAGTTATGTAGCAGATCAAGGTGTCTTAAGAAAATGTCTTCAGTAAGGTTGGTTCACACACTACACTTTCTGCTGTGTGGACGCTATCTTTAAACAAATGACTATCGCGCTGCTGTCAGCTGCAGTAGATGGCGGTACAGATTGTATCAAAATTTTGAAGCATCATGGAAGCGATGTTTTGAGACTTCATGCTTCTATCATTCTGTTTTCTTGTTATTAATGTTTGTTATTAGGGAGAGACTTTTTGTCCCGTATTAAGTGCAATAGAAACTCTTTTACGCGTATAGGCTTGAGCTAGTCGCATTGCTCTTTTAGTATGCATAATGATAGTGGTGATTTCAGGGAATTTTCTGGAAGAAAGTTCTCCACGGAGCTTGGAAATTCATCTCCGATATCTCCGGCAGTGCTCAACGTGCTCTATCAGCATTTTCACAGTATTACATTCACCGCGGCGTATTCAAAATTCCCCCTGGAGATATCTTCTGAATCGTTTTCTGAAGCCCGCAACAATGAGAGACTTTGGTAAGCGTGACACCCCCTACCATCGAGTGGGTAATACATAATCAGACATGGTGAACGCAGCGAATAATTTTCTTTGTATTTTCATTAATAATTTACTATGGTAGAAGTATAATATATATTTTTTTCAATTAGATATCATGTTAGGTTAATGTTAGAGCTCTGTGCTTTAACATGTCTAATTATAGGGGACGGGTAGCCAAATGATTCTTATTCATGTGTGTTAAAATACAAGATACGGAGAATAGACTTTCCTATGGTATACACCGTAGTTAGATAACATTTGTTAATTGTAATTTATTGTTCTTTCTCAGTATGTAGCCTACGTCACATAAGCCCAGACGAGATATCAACTTCTTAGGCCGGGTGCACATTGACCAGAGCAAAGTTAGCCAAGCCAAAGGAGAGAGTGGCAGTAGAGGATACGGAGAGGGAGTCATGAGTGTATTGTTCTGGTCATGGGTTTCTGTTTAGTATATGCTTGAGTGAATGTACGGTGCGAAACTTGCTCACATAATTGATTTCGGCTCCACTGTCCTGTTCTCTGGTCAATGTACAGCCAGCCTTATTGTGATATCAGAAGCTTATGAACTTTTACTGGTAATAGAGTGGTACTTCTCAGAAAGTGGTTAATGCGCTAGTGTTCTGTCCCTACTGGGAGTGTCTGTCTCCATCCCCAGTGATACAAATCCAAGTAGTTATTCGGACTCAATTTTAATCACCATCCATCGTCTCATATGTCTAGGAACTGAAAACGAACCTTACATTTCAACAAAAGAAGAACCGTTATCGTGAATGAGAGATTGATCAACACCCAGGCCAAAACAAGAAACTTAAACACTTAAACAAGAAACTTGAAATTTTGACAGTACTAGATTTGTGACATAAGGTACCACCATAGAAGGATATTCGACGGGGAAGGGGGGGAAATGTTGTTGGTAATTACTATACCTTGTTAGTAAAATGTCAACATTTTCGAATCTCTGAAGCGTAGAGACATGAAATTTACTTAGTACATTCCAAGTAGCAAGAAAGCTTTCGGCCAGTTGACGCATGCTTGACTTTTGGCTTCCTATGCTTGCCTTTTCATACAATCTGTCTTTTATTGTACTTGCAAGCAATACTTTAGATCCTTAGCAGAGCATCATAGTATCACTGGCCGTTCATTGGTTATTGACTTGCAACTAGCGTAAAACGCTTGAATGGAACACTGAATGCAAGGTTGCCCCCCATGTAATTTCATTACTGGAATCCCGCTTGCGGCATGCTTGCACGCTTTCCAGTCAAACCGGATGCAAGCTTACAGCAAGCAGTTTGCAAGTTGTCTCTGCTACTAAGAACGGACCTCCCAGTTAAAATAATTAGGTTCAATTTCTCCATTGTTTGATATTTACCCTAGAAGGGGAGAAAAAAAGGTTGGGCTTACAATTGTTATAACAGGATAATTATATCTCGAAATCTTTTAAGGTTAGAGACATGAAATTTCGTATTTAGATCTTTCATTTAAAATAACACAATTCTGCAATTAAAATGGTCATTTCTTATAGTTTTTAGAGTGTAGAGTCCGAAAATAAAGTCAGAATTTGTCCATCAGGTCACGTGTTCCTAAAAAAAATCATTATTATTATTATACTAGAAACCCCGGATAGGGATTTCAAGAGATTAGTAGACTTTTACGTTGGCAGGCCTGGCGACGTCCTTAATTATCACAGAAACATGAACTATACTTCGTTGAAAAGCTTATGCAACGCAAATTTTAACGAGGTATCATTCATGCTTCTCCGTTTCATATCCTTAGAAGAAGAAGAAGAAAATATTGTCCTTGTTTTTCTTTTCTTTTCTGGCTCTGGCAACCTGATCATTAGCGTACGCAGGCAAAATATTCTCACATGTGGACCAGACATTGGGTCCAAGCACATAAAAAATGAATGGCGTAAATCCAATGGCAAGGGAGAAAAAATTTGGAACCTCGACTTTACTATGGTCACCTTGTATTTCCCCACCACTATCATTTTCCTTACGTTTGGCAGCTCTGGTGATGTCAAATTGTCATAGGGACATGAATGATACCTCGTTTGAAATCTTATAGAACACAGATTCCAAACAAGTATCACTCATGTCCCGCTGTTCGGTACCCTTAGAAAAAGAAGAAAATCATAACAGTGTTGCCAAAGCTAAAAAAAAAACAGTTTTGAAAAGAATAAAAAATCCTGCACTGCCTAAGGATTCTGCTGAGTTATTAGGATCTCGATTGAAATCAAAACACCTACTTGTGCCAGGTACAACGTTTTCTTGGTATCGGTCTCGTGAAAAACTGTTTGTTCCATATTTCGCTGAAAAGCAAACTCTTGTATATTGTAATGAGATTTGTGGTTTGATAGGACCTTGTCAAATACAATATAATACATATGATTGGAGGTTCTTCATCGCTTCGTCTAAAAACAATCTAAAAGTTATCCTTCTGCACAATGGCAATACATATGCATCTCTGGCAATTGGCTACTCCACTCACGTGAAAAAAAAAAAACGTATGAGAGTCTGGAATTAGTACTGGAGAAAATAAAGTATGAAAAACACGGGTGGTTGGTATGTGGTCACTTTAAAGAACTCTCTATATTACTGAGACAACAAGCGGGTTATACTAAATATCCATGTTTCATTTGTTTATGGGGCAGTCGTGACAAAGAAAGTCATTGTACCGACAAGCAGTGACCACAAAGAGATACTCTCCAACCTGGAGTGGTAAATGTTGTGAGGGAGAGCCTAATTCCTGTTAATAAAGTTCTGCTACCACCGCTCCACATCAAGTTAGGTCTTATAAAGCAATTCATTAAAGTTCTCCTTAAAGATGGTGAATGTTTCAAGTATCTGTGCCCCAAGTTCCCAGGTTTATCAGATGAAAAACGGATTGAGGGCATTTTGGATGGACCTGATATAAGAAAGCTCGTCGTCTACCCTCGTTTCCTTGAAAGTATGAATGATACTGAAAAACAAGTTTAGATTGCTTTCGTAGAAGTAGAAAAATTCTTGGGCAATCGGAAAGTGCAAAATTATGGAGAAATTGTGCAAAATATGTTGGCAGCGTTCAAAGGTCTTGGTTGTTCCATGAGCTTAAAGATCCATTACTTGCATTCTCATGGTGACTGCCCTAACAGCACAATATTTGTTAGGCATGTGCCATTTAGGTGTTCAAGCTCTTTTTAGGTATCCGACACTTGGCACATATGATATTCATGTGCTAAGTATGTACTTCAGCTACCTACAGTTTTAGATACTTGTTACACCTAATTGATATTTGCAACTATGTACCCAAATATAGCATTTATATACCTGGTTCAGTTTTGCACTCTAATAATCATTTGTTTTTATGTCGTCACTTGGGACATATATCTGTCATGTTCTAGGTACGCCCTTTAGGTACATACTGTTTCAGATACCCTAACAGCATTAGATGTGCTAGGCATGCGCCAGTTAGGTCTTCTAAATTCATCTCCCACATTTGATGCATTTGTTGTTGTTTTTCTTTCTGTACTAGAAGCAACAAACGCATCAACTTTATTAGATGGCAACTGTTGCCGATCATTTGCAAGTGAATGTGGAAGAACCATGAAATAAAGTAAATAGACACTCCTCATTTTGTTATAAAATTACATGGCGAGCAGATTTTATCTGATCCCAAACGGTTGTCGTCGAATATACGCGGTTAAGGGAGCACTCTGATTAGCCAAATTCAAAAGACCTCAATAATTTATTCCTCTACAAGCGACACCTACTTCATCGCCTCGGTGGCCAAGTCGGAAGAGCACGCGGCTAGTAATCCAAAAGTTGGTAATTCTCGCCCACTCTGGGGTACATTTTTTTTTTACTTGTTTAAAGTGTTTTTAGACTCGCCTTAATGTAAACACATTACGCATATAAGCGATTTAACATATTTTTTGGGAGTAATTTTGTGGTTCATTGACGCTTACGACATGGGGAACATACCTAGAACATACTAGGCACCTTCCCCAGGTACATGTCAGGCATGTATCTAGGAGCGGGCATAGACTGTGATTATCATTTGCCATCCATGTGATTTCTCTCTCAGAGGTACATAAGGCACATTACTGGACACATTCCCATGTACCTGAGGGAACATGATAGGCATATGCCTGCTATGTAATTGTGCTGTTAGGGTACTTCTCCGAAGACTTGGGAGCTTACAGTGAAGAACAAGGGGAGAGGTTCGATCAGGACTTAAGGGTAATGGAAGGAAGATATCAAGGCAAATGGAGTGTTAACATGATGGCGGACTATTCTTACAAGGAAAGTACATGAAACTGTCATCCGGACATCTGAATCAAACCTAGTCCAATCGATAAACATAACAAAGATTTGTTCATGCACAAAAAATAGGTGCCAGGGACAACGGAGTAAGTCAATGGGGCCCATTAATCCTGTGAGTATAAAGATAATCGTAGACTCGCAGTGAAATAGCTATTGTATCAACAATATTCATCGGAAGGTCATGGTTTATAGTTCATTCTCTTTAGCACGAAACAAGCTTTCCAGAGGTGCTATGTATTGGGGCTCATAACGTACTTGAACAAGGAAAATTGAGAGAATGTTGGGAAAATTCCCTTCAGAAATACCTTCCATCAACTTTGGACCCCTCTGAAGTAACCTCAGATAAGAGTACACAATCCAAATGTATTTCAAAAAATACTATAGGGGATAGGAAATGTGTGTACCAAGTTTTGTATTGATAGACAGAATAGGTATGAGGGAAAAGCCTGTAATGGTATACAAACTTTTCCCTTTGGGTTTGGCTACACTATATGTAGTTCTCCAAATATAAGGCTTACAAGAAAATTTCTGTCTGAAATATATTGGATTTTTTGATCCAAAAACAAATACAAATAAAAGAAAGTTCGCCTCTAAATTTACAATATTCTCTTGGCTCAGTATAGCTGTAAGAGTATACGTTAGTGGTTCCCAGCTAGAATGTTGCTCAATCCAATCGAGTGTGTCGCGAAATTTTAGAAATTACAAATATTGAAGCAATTAACAATTACCTAAAATCATTTCAAGACACACTGTACCAATCAAAGGTTTCACTGATAGCAACAATCCTCTACTACTCAGACTCAATACTTTATAGATACATCTAGACTTGCACTATTATATTTTGTAATAATAATAATAATAATAATAATAATAATAATAATAATAATAATAATAATAATAATAAATGAAATCTTTAAGTTTTACGTTCCATGTTTATGCGAGCTAGGCGAAAGGAGACTGTGATGATGAAAAATGAAGGAAATGGTAGAATGAAGAAAGTGGGAGAACCCCAAGAAAACCGATGGACACAGTGTTTGTCCACCACAAAGTTAACTTGGCGCGAGCTGGGATCGAACCAAGGATTCCCTGCACCAGAAGTGAACGCTCTACCACTGAGCCACCGCGGCCCCAATAATAATAATAATAATAATAATAATAATAATAATAATAATAATAATAATAAATAACAGTGTCCCTTTTAGAAAAGCAGTAATGTTGATACTATTGTACAGGAACCACGGCTTTTTCTTGGCACTTTGACGTTGTTTATCTATAGCGAATCAACCAAGTGTCAAACCTACACAATTTTCCAATCGGTTGCCTACCCTCTCTGTTCGCCTGTCTTTTCCTTCACACATTGATGATGTTCACAGTATTGAACCTGAAACCCACCTGCCAAACCAACCCTGTCGACCCCCCACTTAGACCTTTGTTCAAGTTAGGGGAGGATTATCTTAACAAAAAAAAAAAAAAAAAAAAACTTGTGCTACCCTTGCGTTGCATTGGTTAGATATATCCTGATTCACCCTTCTCAAGAGCCACCCTCTCCCCTGAAAAAGACTCTTTTTGCATTATGCCTTTCAAAGATCAACAACATTGACTAGTTGCTTATCCACGCCGGATATTCACAGTTGGACGCCTGCTACAGCCTTTCGTATACAATCGGACCACAACCAGCGTTTGGAGTACACCTTTCGTTAGTCCTAGTAGAAGCCCTCGGACTGGATTAACTGGAAAACTTTTTTTTCTTTCTTTCTCTTGTATCCAAAGAGAAAAAGTTAAGAATATGGTTCCTTTTAGAAGGTGTTATACGTGTGTGGGATCTTTTACATTAAATAATGTCAAACTGGTGATAGAGGGGGGGGGGGGGAAGTTCAGGGGGAACTATATACACTGCAAATCCTGGAAACATTTTTAGCACCTTAGTTCATTCAATACACACCATATTATGGTTGTTTGTATTTCTTTGCTTTTCTTTCATGAATAGTGTGAATTCACACGTCGTCAGATTGCGGAAGAACATCTCTTGTGGTTGTCATGAAGTAGAAGCAGTCTTAAAAAGAAAACTACACTTTCTGCCAGTCTCTACACATATATATGTATATAGCCTTTTTGGTGGCAGTACAATGGTGGACATTCCTCTGTGTTCTTTGTGTAAGCTGTTTTCTATCTGTAAAGAAATTCCAAACTGGATAAAAAATTGGTACAGATCCTGTATTATTGGTGGAAGTGGCTCAAGAGAAATTTTCAACATAGGCGATCAGAACACCAACGTTGTTCCTAAGTAGTTTACAATTAACGAAAGTTAACGGAGTTTAACGAAGTTTAAGATATGGCTTAATTCAGGTTGATAAAGGTGAAACCAATCTAAATAGTGGATTTATTAATTTGAACTCAACGTTTCTTTTCACATAATTTATTAATTTGAATTCAGCGTCTTTTTTTCACATGATTTATTAACTTGAATTCAATATCTCTTTTCACATGATTTATTAATTTGAATTCAACATCTCTTTTCACATGATTTATTAATTTGAATTCAACATCTCTTTTCACATGATTTATTAATTTGAATTCAATGTCTCTTTTCACATGATTTATTAATTTGAATTCAACATCTCTTTTCACATGATTTATTAATTTGAATTCAATGTCTCTTTTCAGCATTCTATGTATACGAGACGAGATCCGTTATTTAAATTTATAGGTCTTATTCAGAGTCGTTCTTCTTTGTGATTTTCCTCATACTGAGGATTTGACTACTGTATGATTCAAAGTTTAGTCAAGCCCTTAGTATAACGAAAATTACACGTAATAATGACTCTGAATAAGATCTTATGTCGAGTGGTGGATCTAGCCCAAGGCCGAGGAGGCCTAGTCCTCTCAGATATTTGAGTGACAAAAATAATTGAAGCTATTATTTATACATTTTTGAAAAATTATAGTAAACTCACATATACCTATCATAGTCTGGGGTCTGGCTCCCCCTCCCCCACAGTTTTTACCTTCTAGATCTCCCACTGGTGTTTTGCATCCCTATGCAATACTGAGATTATGAACAACAGGATCTACCATTAATATGCGTTTCGAACCACGATGTGATACAGTTACTAGGTGCACAGACCAATGAAGATCAACCCTCATAGGATAAGCCATTACCTACCTCCTACCTATCTCACCTTCAAGACAGATGGATTGCAGGTTCTCATGCCATGGGTCCATTGCTGTTTAAACTGAAATTCGAACAACTACTCGGGTTTTATCTCAAGTTTTGTTCTCCGACCATAAGCATAGAAGAAGGAGGTGCATTAGCCACTTGACCAAGAATGGGCACAACCTGAATAATATAAAATGAAGATAGACACTTATGGGAATGTAGATAACTTACTCTATGATATATTTGTATACACCAGTAATCAAATGAAATGAAGTTAATGAAGTTAAATGAACTTAATATTTGTATCCTACAGGTTAAATTAGTGTTGACCATAAGACGAGGCAGAACTTTCAATTGAAACAAATGTACAGTACGGTCACCCCCTGTGTATTTCTACTCCATTTTCTTTTCAGATCAGATGGCTGACACCTCCTTTTGTCTCCCTCTCTGTATATATATACGTATATACGCATGTAATTATTTATATGTATCTATTCTCCAATTTCTTTTCAGATGGCTTACAGAAGTACCTACAGTGTGGAAAAACATGTTCTGGCAAGTGCCTATGTTCAAGAACGTTCATATACCGGGAAAACCATGAAAGATATGCAACTGCACTTTGGAGTGCGATTCAAATAAAGAAGCTCCGCCGAAGCGAAAGATGTTGCGAGGGCAAGGGAAACTCTTCCGAGCTGGATGGTGGAACTATTTTGGATAAGAAGAGGACAGGTTGACCATCAACACGACAGGAAACATGTGCAATAGTGGCGGATTCTGTGATGAGATCATTAAAAAAAAAAAAAAATACTATTGATTGATCTTGTGAACTAGGAATTGCAAAAACAGCTATACTGGCACATATGAAAAATGTTATTGAATTAGAAGGGTGAAGTAACTCAGTGGTAGAGCGTTCACTTCTGGTGCACGAGGTCCTTGGTTCGATTCCAGCTCGAGCCAAGTGAGCTTTGAGGTGGACAAACACCGTGTGCGTGAGTTTTCTCAGAGTTCTCCCGTTTCCTCCCGCTTTCTTCATTCCATTTGATTCATTTCTCATCATCACCGTCTCCTTTAGCCTAGCCAGCATATCCGTGGGACGTAAAACTTAAAGATTCAATTTCATTTCAGACCTGTTGATTTGATTTTAGTTTAGCGTCCCTTTCAGCAGCGAGGCAATATGAGACGTGGGCCTACTGATTAAAGTAGAATACGAACCACATGAGCTCCCGCCGGGACATTTCAGATCTTTAATTAAAATCTTCGTACATGTGTTGAGTAATGATGGCATACAACGTGCACATGAAGTTTGGTCAAATTTACTCAATGTATTTGTGACGCTCCCACAGCGGGGCAAAGTTTTCTTCTCAGAAAAATGTGCAATTTATCGATCTTGTCGGAATAGGGGAATATTTTTCTGGAACAAGGAAAACCCGTATTATTATGAAGAGTTCAAACACAATCCCTCACATGTTATGATATGGGTTGCAATATGCAGTAGACATCTGATAGGGCAGTATTTTTTTTTTTTTTTTTTTTTTTTTTGGATGGTGCAGTCAATCAACATTTTTACCTTCAAATGTTGCGGGATTGGTTTATACCTAAGCTAGCGAGGATAGCCAGCTCTTTCCCTTTGGGTTTAAACTGTGACGGTGATTTCTATATAATTTTGGCTGAGGAGAGGGGGCTATAAGTATGTATTTCATTGTGACATATACAAACGAAGATACCAGAGGCCAAAACAAACTTTGAAGGGGAGAGGGAAGCATGGGTTCCCCTGTCGTCTGTTTCTCTAACACAGATTAAAATTAGGAAGGTAAAAATATGGACGACTGGAAGACGAAACAAGGACAATGAAAACAAAAGTGCGAAGCAAAACTAAAAACAGATAAAGAAAGGAAAATTATAAAATACCTCACCAGAGTTCTTTATTTTTATAAAGAAATTGCAATATCGTAATCGAACCCTAATTAGTATTATTTACAACTAGGAACACAATGTACTATTCCCTATAATATAACGTTGACAAAGAATAAACTGGAGCGGATGCGCTTCCTGTTTTTTTTTTTTTTTTTTTTTTTTTTTTCATTTACATTTACATAGCCAACTAGCTGAAAGGCAAGTTAAGAGTACAGAAGAGTAATGATTCTTTCGCCTCATCCATACGGAGAATAATGTTGCGAAACAACATGTCTGAAACGTTTGGACACTGAACAGAAAGCGCCACCATACGAGAGAAATCGTTGTGTGCTTACTGCTGACAAAAACCCACACATAGATTTTTTTTTTACTAATTTTATTTTATTCTCTTTTTTTTACTTTCTAGAAGGGAAGATTATCCCAGTAAAAACAGACACACACACACACACACATACTCACTCACATACAGACATAGATTCAAACATTTGGCTCAACAGGGGAAGCGAAGGATGGCGACAATTAATCTTGTTTTCATCCATCCCATGATTCTCTGTTCATCCGTATCAACAGGTGGCTTCCATTAGTCTACCCCACACCGACACCTAACAATAATTACCAAGCCCTCTACATTTGATGACAACACTTGACTTTTCCCGAAGGTTTTTTTTTTCCTTTCTTTTCTCTCTACACAACTACAAGATATGATGTGTCATTAGGAAGTTGTCTGCAAGTACGCTCCTTTTCTTCTGTTCTTAAATTAATGATTCGCTAAAATATATACGAATAGATTATACATAGACTCCACAACTACTTGTCTACAAAAAAGTTTTTTTAAAAAATATATTCTGGTTGTTTGGATTTGTTGTACGTTATAAGTTAAAATCGTTTTTAATTAAAACTTGTAATTACCTAGGTATTTACACTTAACTTTTGTTTTCAATTTGCGCATTAAACAACTTGCGGTTACACAATATTAAGAGACCCCATCACGCCGAAACTAAAATACCGCTAATTTTACAGTAATTATGTGATATCTTCAAATAGATAAAAACACATTCGAAAATTGGAACAAGAAATCGCTAGGTAATATTATTTTACATGAGATACTGTTATCATGACACACTTATCTGCTTTCGATTTCCAGCCATTTAGAAAACCGGCATTTATTTTCGTGTTTCTAAATGACTGCTGCAAACGGAAAGGTACTAGATGACTCGTGATAACGGTACCTCATGCAAATAATATTGTCTAGGTGCTCTTGTTTCACATTTCGATTATCTTTTATCTGTTTGAAGATATCACATAATTATAAAATTTGCGGTATTTTAATTTCGCAGTGATTAGGTCTTCAAATCTTAGACATTTTACGGCTCTCATTATAACAAACGATCGTCAGTAATTACTATCCATATTTTCAGATAGTTAAATTGAAACAACACGATTTAAGTGAGAATTAAATCGGCACAATATATTTACTGTAGAAACAAGCAAAATATTAATGCTCAATAGATATTATCCTTTTTTTTTTTTTTTTTGTAATAATTAAACTGAAGCAGTACAGATTTTTAAGTTGCAATTTGCAAATCGTCACAATAGTTTTAACACTACAAATTGCCTACATAGTAGCGCCATCTATTGACTGACATCCGAAAAAAAAAAAACACGTAGCCAACAGTAAATCTAGCCTGAAACGTTATTTAAAAAGACCATCTCGAGACGTAGAAATTTCCATTTTGCTCTTGAATTTTCCATGCTCCATAAAATTTTCAAAATTTATAGAATACGAAAAGTGAAACTATTGTATGGGTCTTCCACTTTCTTCAGTATATGAGTGAATTCAGACCTATATTAGGCAAACAGTTTGTGAATATGTAATTAAGAGAGAGAGAATTGAAAATGTTGAGGAAAAACGAGTACCTATTACTGTTAGAAATTAGTATTTGCATCATTCATTTGTGTCGTAATCTTCGATGGATCGTAACAAAACTAGACAAGACAAGCTTCATTCTCCAATAATTTCGTGTGGAAAATTTTGGAAAATTGTTGTTTTTCGTTTGGTATTTTTTTTTTAAGTATCAGAATTTTTAATAAGTTCCATGCTGTTTTTTGTTCTTTTTTTTTAATATTCTCAAGTCACTTTATAGTTAAATCACTTCCATATTAACATGCATTTTACAGTAACAAAATTTGACAATTAGCACCGATTTCACGCTTATTGAAGGCTCGTCAGTTTACCTCCCGCCATAGAGAGGTTCATTGGCGTCGACTAAAAGTCCCATATATATAATCAATTTCTATGTAAAATTCCCTTTATTCCTTTCGGAAAAAAAATTAATGTCAAAAAATCCCATAAAATGGAATTTTCCCCACGGGTTGGCATCACTTAACGTAGCGAAGCGGGAAGTGTTAACTATTTGAAATTACCATTACTCACAGACTGATACATTTTCCTCTTATAATAAGAATTTGTAAAACATTCATAAGCACTAATGTAATGCATATCTGGTACTTTTTTTTTTTTTTTTTTTGTAACAAGATTTAAGCTTAATAGTATTTGTATGTACGATCGTCAGGAAAAGTGACTATACACAATATAATTCAATCATTTCCAAAACTGAAAATTAAATGAAATTTCAAATTTAAACAATCACGGTTATGCCCGTAAAGGAGATGAATGATTAATGAAAGTGATAGATTACGAAATTGTTGGTGGAATGTGAGTGTGGAAGGAAACGGGGAAGCCTCGCGAAAATCTACGTATTCAATGTTGACGATCACAAAACTACATGGTCTGGGATCGAACCAGATATCCTCGCACTAGAGATGAGAGCTCTACCACTGAGCCACCGTGTCCCTTTCAGTCATTTCCAATTGAACACTCTGTGACGTAATCGTTTTCTGCTCCTCTCCCTAGTTAAGTACATGGAGAGAGAAAGGAATACGTAGATAGTCTGGCATTAACATGCAAATAACAAGACATTTGTAGCACTCCCACTCCTCTTTTCCCTGCATTCCTCTGTACTTTTCTCACCTGCATTATCCGGCAGCCAGTTCAAAATGACATATAAATTCATTTTCTCAAATCCCCGGCGGGAGATCATATGGTTGGGAACCAACGTTAAGCTGTACGTAAATCCACATCTCATTTAGCTTCGATGTTGAATCGGGAACGTTAAACTCCAAATCATTTACAATCATTTTCTCAAAACTTCTGACAGTGTAAACCGATTTGAGATTTGCTTATTTTAACTTGGAGGAACCCATATTCCCTTTAGATTGAAGAAACTTGTAAATGTCTCTACTTTAAGATTGTGCGGAAACATAATTTATGTAGGTGGATAAGTACTTATATTTCCTGATGACTTTACGAAGGGTAACGATTGGCGATATCTATACTTCCGACGTTCAGACCCCAGTCTGACCCAATCCATTTGTTTGTTCGAAACAATCGAAATATTCTCTGTTCAGAATCATAAACGAGTAGACATAATGCAACATGAACAGAACTGTATCAATAATGATTGTTTTTATTTCAGCTCTCGCTGCTGTTCTAGTAGTAACCATGCCGATGTGGTGTAGTAAAACTATTGAGGTATTAGGTTGACAAAAGTGAAGCAAACCCCGTTGTAAGTTGAAATTCTATTGAGCAGAGTGGATTTTGAGTTTAACGTCCCTTTCAGCAGCGAAACTATATGAGACCAGACCTACTGATTAGTGTGGAATGCGAACCACATGACCTCCCGCCTGGAATCGAACCCGGGTCTCTCACGCCATGAAATTCAATTGGAAAGCACAGCCATATTTTAAACTTTTTTCGAAGTGTATCGTATTGGGTCAAGTAGAAAAGTGGTTAAACTTAAATAGAGGGCAATGGAGACTAATATTCTGGCTGAGGTGAATTTTAACACAAATGGCCTACTGACCTTTGATGTATGGGATCCTTAGTTTGATTCCTGTTGGGAGTTAATTGATGGTTGAAAAATGAAATTGAATCTTTCAATTTAACGTCCCACCTGCCCTGTAGGCTAAGGAATACGAATGATTAAGGCAAGGGCATGATGATGGACAATTTGATGCAATGAGAATGTGGTAGAAAACAGGAGCACCCCGAGAAAACCCACATATAAAAGAAACGGATTTTAACACAATTCAGTGGTTCAGATCAGGGCCGGCGAGAGCGGTCGCGGGCCCCAGGGCTGAGCAATCCCGGGCCCCTTACATGTTCCCTTATGACTTTTTACGGGGGCCCACCCCCCCTCATGTCAATGACGCACCCCCCCCTCAATTGTCTATCCGCAGGTGTTCTTCCATGAAAAAAAATCTTTTCGATTAATTTATACACACTCTCAAACATTTTTATATAGATTTTTACCCCCCCCCCCAAATATTTCAATGACGCAGTTTGCGTCATAGCCCCCCCTTGTGGGCACCCCTGACTTACCACTTTGGACGAAGGTAAACAAAAATGAACATTAAGGCTTAGTTTGAACTATTTATTAGACCATCATTGCATTTAATTTACATGTTAAACAGTATTGCTATATCTCCAAATAAGTGATTAATAAGAACTCTGGACCTAGCCTATGTTCACTGTTTGCTGAAAAAAAAAAACCTCATTAATTCTCTATTTATGATTTTATTTAGACCCTTACTTGTTGGTTCTAAGATTTTTGAAGGCTTCAAAACTAAAAAAAAGGCCTATTTAATACAATGGTATCAAAATACAGAAAAAAGTAACTTATCTATTTGTAATAGCAAAAGTTCCTCCCCCCCCCCCCCAATGCTCAATCAAATGCCCAAAACAAACTAATTTGTGAAGGAAATACAAAAAGAACGTATTAAATAGTTAATAAAAGTTGAGAAAGTAAATGTTCTCAATCATCCAACCTACCCTGTACTATGAATATTTTTGCACAAATTGTTGATATAAATAATTATATAGAAGTAAGCTATGCAGTTAGTCTTCCTTAACTAGAGACATGAGGCATTAGGCCTAATTTAGTTATTTCAATGAAATATTGCTCAAATTAACTAGTGTGATTAATAATGTGATATTAATAGTAATTGTCTGTACGAGAAATTTATTTTATGTATTACTACCAGACAACTGTTACAGTTACAATGTATCCTTTTCTACGTATAGTTACAACAAAATTCCCTTTCTGGCCTTTTCAGGGCAAATTCATCAATGATAGCATCCAGGTTGGTACACTTGACAAGTTCTGTCTCCACTGCCAACAAGCCTAAGCTTGATAATCTGTTTTGATACATTGCAGAGTGTAAAACATTTTTTACTCGATTTAACAGAGAGAAAGAGCACTCTGCACTAGCAACGGTAGCAGAGATTGTGGCGAATATACGAAGGGCCACTGTCAGATTTAGAAATAAAGTTTCTAGATTCAAAGTTTTGATGTTATGTAGGAGATCCCATGGTGAAAGCGTTTTCTAACTAAATTGGCCGAATATATCAATTTCAGGCTATGCAGTTCATCAGAAAGATCATCTCCTAAATCTTTTGGGTATCGCTGGACTAGTGCAGCTGCTTGTTCTTGGATCTGGTCACCTGTCATTTCTTTGCAAGACCACAATACACAAAAATTGTTACCCAAAGAGCACAATGATTGGAAGCGAACTGAGTAAGAATATACAACATTTAGTAATTCTCTGTCCTCGGCCGCCGGGCCCCCTTTGGGGCCGCGGGCCCCAGGGCTCTGGCCCCTCCTGCCCTCCCCTCTCGCCGGCCCTGGTTCAGATTGTACCTTAAATTCACGTCTCATATAGCGACGGTACTGAAAGGGAAGCTAAACTCCAATCTACCCCAGTTGCTTTTATTTTAAGTAGATCACATGGTCATATTACAGAATATTCAGGCAGAACCCACCTCCTTCTATCCCCTAAGATCAGCCACTGTTTTGTCACAATGTACTTTGTTTATATAATAGGCACCAAAACAGAGAGAGTGTTTCTCTTTTGAATCAACTCCAACTATACAAGACAGAATATGCTCCTGTGAGTTGCATGTTTAGAGTATTTTATATGATATCAGTTACTGCTGCCGGTAGTAGGTTTTTTCGTTGTAGCTACCATTAACGCGTAACCGCAAAAATAGTACAATGAAACAGAAAAAGAAAGAAGAAAAAAATAAAAGCTAACTCCTGCGGCAGATCATTAACCAAAAGACATGCCCAGTCGGGGTTGTGGACGAGAAAGATTTGTCACTTCTCGGATGGCTGCTAATGTTCCATCAATGCATTTTGGCTCCTGCAACGACGTTGGGGGTGGTCCATTTGCCCACCTCGGTCGCTTCTTTTAAACAGGAGATTCTAATCATTCCGAGTTTTGCTGAACACGGCACATTATTCTTTCCCAACACAGGGTGGTCATGTTGACAACTCATCCCTCCTCACATAATATAATTTTGTATAATTCTTGTGCGTTTTCTATGTCACAAACTGAGGATTCACATCATAAATTTTAGTAAATGTTCCGCTATGGGTTTCTGTAAATTATGGGGTGCATAAAAAATAATAGGCAAATGTCATATTTGAAATACAAGGCATTATTCCTTTTTTTTTATTTCCCCCCCTTTTTTTAAAAAAAATATTGCAATACGGAAATAAGCATTATTTTTTGTTGGAAGTGTTCGGGATATCCACTGCAGTACACAGAACACTCAAACGCATTTGATGATTATATGCAGATGCATTATTATCTTTACTTATGTTTTAGATTGAAATCCTAGTAATATGTGCGTAAAGAGTTGTTACCGTTAGAAAAATAGACTAACAACCATCTGCTACGTTACAATATATTTTGCTATACATATCCAATACATAAATAAATAATCATTTCTTCGAGCAAAGCAAGAAAAACTGTCATATATTATTGGCAACGAACAACATAATTTTTAGCCCCAAAAAGTTCGTATTTTTTGATTTTCTCTAAAACTACACATGAGAAATTACGCCCCAATCCAGGAAGTTATTGTGTCCAGTTCTGGGGTGATCTATTAACTGATATGACTTATATTTGGATAATACAAAAAACAATAAAATTTAAGAGTTAATTATATTTTTAATCTAGACTGAGTGCTCACTGAATTGCGACTACCTATCTAATACTTTGTTGATCCACCTTTTTCGCTTTAGGACGGTCTGGACACGACATGGCATGGATTCTGAAAGTTGCTAATATATTTCTACGGGGATCTGACACCATATATTTCTGATGGCATCCCACAATGAGCTCACAAATGTATGAATTTTGTGTATGAAAATATTGTCATTTTAGAAATAAATTAAGTATACTTACATAATTAGAAATAACAAACAAGCTACCAGCTGTTAACAACGGCTGACAATTGATGAAAATTGTATTTTATACTCTATTATAGAAATATAGTAGGCTATACACCGGCCGACTTACGACCCCAAATTGATCAGAACCAAAGTTGATCGTAAGTAGGCTACAAACTGAAATAATAATAACCTAAAAATAGTCTCTCTAGATCTGTCCCTGCACTGATATGAACTTCCTAGTTCGACAGAGATTTTCCAACTTTATTGTTCTAAATCTCTGATTGCCAATCAGATATTGGTGGTCCGAATCATAACGCTTTAAACACTGACAAGGCAGGGTACCCAGGTGTAACACGCCGATTGTGATAAGATTGCACAGACATGAGAACACCGAAAAAGAAGCGACACGTATTTTTTTATATATATATATCGGCCAACAAGCACATTGAAAGGGTCAAATAGGGGCATAAAAATGGGGTCAAAATGAGATTATGTGGAATATAGCGAGAACGAGAAGAGATATCGGAAAAGGTTAAATGTACGAAATACTACCCATAGTCGACGCAATTCAATGAGGTAGAACGCACCCATGAGAAGAGAGCAGAACATTCGAAAATGGACCAATCGCGTGTACAACATTGTCACAATGTGTTACGGAAATGAGCGAAAAGGGTGACAAGGAGCAGGAAGAAAGAAGAAACTAAAACAGAAAATACGTGTTTTTGCTTTGGGAGCATATGTTGCCAGTATGCGAAAGAGACGCAGATTTATCTGAATGCCCGAAGATGGGATAATACGCAGGAAGAATGCAAACGCCGTTCATATAGACAGCCAGCGAGACAACACTGCGCGGTGGGTTGCATAAATCGCGTAATGAGAAGAACGATGAGATGGATGTTGGAAACGAAAATGTGAAAATGAAATGAAATGAAATGAAATCTTTGAGTTTTACGTTCCACGGTTATGCCGGTTAGGCTAAAGGAGACGGTGATGATGAGTAATGAATGAAATGGTAGAATGAAGAAAGTGGGAGGAAACGAGAGAACCCCGAGAAAACACACGCACACGGTGTTTGTCCACCACAAAGTTCACTTGGCTGGGACTGGGATAGAACCCGGGACCCCAAGCACCAAAGGTGAACGCTCTACCACTGAGCCACCGCGGCCCCGAAACGAAAATGTGTGCAGGCAGTAGTAACACAAAAACAAAATTGTTACTATTACTGTTATGTTGTACGCGTATTTTCGTAGTGATATAATGTTGATACTCATGTGTGGTACTGATATTAATGTTGCTGTTTATCTTACGTATGGACCACCTGCTATTACATTCTACTGTGGGACAAACACCGTGTGCGTGGGTTTCCTCGGGGTTGTCCCGTTTCCTCCCACTTTCTTCATTCCACCATTTCATTCATTTATCATAATCACCGTCTCCTTTAGTCTAGCCGCATAACCGTGGAACGTAAAACTCAAAAATTTCATTTCATTTCATTTTACATTCTACTGTGCTATGAATTTTTGTTCCCATTACCCGATATATGCAACCCACTGGGTAGTACTGTCTCGCTGGCTGCCTATACGAACGGCGTTTGCATCCTTCCTGTGTGTTATCCCATCTTTGTGCATTGAGATAAATCTGCGTTTTTTTTCCTCATATGGGTGATGTATGCACCCAAAGCAAAAACACGTATTTTCTGTTTTCGCTTCTTCATTCTTCCTGCTCCTTATCACCCTTTTCGCTCATTTCCGTAACACATTGTGACAATGTTGTACACGTGATTGGTCCATTTTCGGATGTTCTGCTCTCTAATCATGGGTGCGTTCTACCTCATTGAATTGCGTTGACTATGAGTAGTATTTCGTACATTTAACCTTTTCCGATATCCCTTCTCGTTCTCGCTATGTTCCACATAATCTCATTTTGACGCCATTTTTATGCCCCTATTTGACCCTTTCAATGCGCTTGTTGGCCTATATAAAAAAAAATACGTGTCGCTCCTTTTTCAATGTTCTTGATGTCTGTGCAATCTTATCACAATCGGTGTGTTACAGCTGGTTACCCTGCCTTGTGAGTGCTGGAATTCTTGAAGTTCCTAATTCCACCGCATGGTGGAGCTAGCGTAGAACATTATTTTTCTCCCCGATTTTGTGGACAATCTTAACTTCATTTCTCTGATAATTTGCTAGGTTCGAAAAATAAAGCGGTACTTGATATGATGATCTTAGCAAATGTTCCTCAAAGCAACTTACAGTTTGAAACACTTTAAGTTCATATATTATCTCGATGCAATTTCTTCAAAATACATAATTGGCATTTACGAGCTTTTTGTATGTTACTGTGTCAACATATTTGATTACTTTGTAAGAAAGTCATGGAGGAGTACTTTGCAATTGTAGAAAGTCAAGTGTTGAAGGATGTTCGTCACAATTTATACCGTAAATGAAACTGATGTGCAGTAAAACTATAGTTAAATTTCACAGTAAGAACATGGCTGTAGCCCGAAATCATTGAATCAAGTCCAATATTCTTTTTGTTGTTACCTGCAAAAATTCAATAGTTTCTTCTAAACACAAATATACAGGGTATGTACGAGAAATATCGGAGTTGGTTTGTTCGGAAGTCGAAATGCGGGACGGTAGGTTCCGAAACTCTGGAATGAGAAAGAGCGTGATTGTGGCATGTGTATGTGTCTGCCGTCGTCGAAACATCGGGAAATTGAGATGGAGCGACTTCTTGAACAGCGTTATGAGATCAAGTTCTGTGTCAAACTGCACAAAACCACTACGGGAACGTGTACTATGATTCGTGAGTCTTATCAGGACCACGCCATGTCACGTACAAAGAAGTTCGCGTAGCACAAAATGTTCAAAGATGGCCGTGAAGTGGTTGAAGATGATGGAACATGCTGGACATCCCTCAACGAGCCGAAATGAATACGATGAGCCGAAAGAGCGGAAACAGTTGAGCGCAGACCGTCGACTCAGTGTGCAGATTGCCGATGTAGTAAATTTGCCGGAAGTGATTGTACACGAGATAATCACAGAAACATTGAACATGAGAAAAGTGTGCACGAAACTTGTGCCCAAAGTGTTGACTGACGATCAGAAGGCGAGATGTGTGCCTATTGCTGCAGAAATGGTTGCACGTTTGGAAGATGATCCAAATTATTTAGACAATGTTATCACTGGTGACGAAAGTGGATATTGGAGTATGACCCGGGAACAAAGCGACAAAATGCGGAGTGGCATACGAAGCAGTCTCTAAAACCGAAGAGAGCTTGCATGAGCAAGTTACGCTTCAAATCCATGCTCATTGTGTTTTAGGTCGCGAAAGTAGTAGTATACAGGGAGTTTGTACCTGCTGGACAGACCGTCATCGGTAAATTTTACGCAACAGAACTCCGCCGTATGAAGAATCACGTTCGCCGAGTGCGACCGGAGATCACCAACCAGTGGACACTCTATCAGGACAATGCACCCAGTCACAAGTCGCTAGTTGTCGCCGAAGTGTTGGCCAGAAACAATGTGGCAACGCTACCGCAGTCACCTTACAGTCCCGACCTGGCTCCGGGGATTTCTCTCTGTTTTCTCGCATTATAATGCCCTGAAAAGATGACGTTCTGACACTATTTACACGGTGCAACCAGCTTGGACAAGCTGCCTCAACGGAATTCTAATTGCCGACTTCGAAGGGGCTTATGAAAGTTGGAAAAGGCTCTGAGAGTGGTGTATTGATGCCCAATGGGCCAATTTTAAAGACTTCTCGTTCATTGTATACAAATGTCAACAAATGTGTTTCATTTGAGACTAATCCCGATGCTTTCCGCACACACTTTGTATTCTCTTGACGTTAAGGAACGTCATAAAAATTCTTCAAATTCACAACATGTTCTTTAAGCGAAGACCCTCAAAGTGGCAATTTTCAGTTCGTTTAATCAAACACTCTATTTATTCCACGAATAAAGATTTCAATTATTTCCCTCCTTTCGATTCCAATTACACAAAACGAGATGAAACTTTAAACCAGTGTAAGGGTCCCATGTCGCAGATATTCCGACTAAAATATAATGATACTCTATGAAATTTAAGAGTATAATGATAGTTACGCATTTTTTGCTGAAATATCAGAATTAAATAAATAATAATACATGTAAATAATAGGTCAACACTCATCAAAACTGAGTAACAGAGACAGAGGCGGCTAGGGATGCGCAGAGTCGAATCGAGTCGAGATTTAAGCCTATCTCGAATCGTCTCGAGAAAATGTTGTCTCGACTCAAAAATATCTTTCTGTCTCGACTCGTGTCTTGACTTGACATTTTCTGTCTCTACTCGGCTCGAATTCGAGACGAGACTCTCGAAATTCGAGTCGAGACAAAATATACGAATTAAAATATACGCACCCATCAGCCAGAACATTATGACTATGTACCTCAGTATGTACACCTTTGGCACGGATAACAACGGCGACGCATCTTGGCATGGACACAATTATCCTTGGTAGGTCACTGGAGAGAGTTGGCACCACATGTGCACACACAGGTCACCTAATTCCTGTAAATTCCGGGGAGGATGGCGATGCGCTCTGACGCCACGTTTAATCAAATCACAGATGTGTTCGATTAGGTTCAGATTAGGCGAGTTGGGGGACCAGCACATCACTTGGAACTCGCCCCTCTGTTCATATACCCAAGATATGTATCCCTATTGCGTTCATGGGAAGGAAAACACAATAATTATAACTATGCTAAATTACTATAGATTGCCAATTGTTCATTCAGAGAATTTATGAAGTTCACTTCATCGCAATAGTTTTTTACAAACTAGATATAGGCTACCGATAATAGTTTTATAAAAACTAGATAATCAAATATTATTTATCATTATTATGTTTGAAGGACAATCAAATATCACGACATTAATTATTAGTTTTAATTAACTGAATTGAGCTGAAAATTAAATCTTGATCTCGAAAGATTAACTATTATGTTTATGCGTTCTGTATCTTTCTAAAGTAATAAGTGCTGGAAGTGGTTTCAAGGCTGTTTCTGAGTGAATACTTTCTTCCAAATATTATTAAAAAAATAAGAGCAAGATTTTCGAGGCATTCAAGTCTAATCGAGATTTTTACGAGCAGTCTCAACTCGACTCGTGTCTCGACTTGGAAATTCGAGTCGAGAAATACGTTTGTCTTGACTCACCTCGAATTTTACAAAGTGTGTACATCCCTAGAGGCGCACAGAGAAAAATCCGTTCTCCGGACAGCGGTATGTTGTACAAATATACGGTATCCTCTTGCTTACTACAGAAATCAGTACGGAGCATACGTTATCCGTATGCTACATAGGCACTGTCCTTAGATGTTACATCATGCCGTTGCAGGATGTCTGACATCTAACAATTTTTCGTATATCACATGCATATACTTATGTTACCTTCGTCAGCTATATGTTATATACGTCCATTTGTATGTGAGATCCTGACCGCTTACATTGTTTCATACAGAAAGTACGTATAAATGGAACATTTATACAGAAAGTATTATAAAACATGCGTTTTCAGTTATACGTCTGCTGTACGTTAAGTCCAAAAACTACAGGAATTACGCATGTAACCTATCTTTTTAAGTACGCCACCTACAATTTTTTTTCTCAGTGCGGCCTTAGGTGAGGCAAAGTACAAGTAAAAGGGATTGTACTAGTTTATTTGTAAACTTTTTTTTTTACAAATCAACTTTTATATCATTGAGTAAGAAAAATATCAACTCCGAACGCCCCCCTTCCTAAGCGCGGGGTCTATGGCGCTTGTCCCAGTTCCACCCTCAAAGTCCGCCTCTGAACAGAGAACAGAATATCCACATGAGTTGAATATCAATGACTAATAAATTAATAATTTCAATATCGCACGAATGATGTTAACTTACGTTCTGGAGAAAAACCGAGAAATTTGGAGTTTTCAGAATTTGGGGCTGAAAGGGGCTGCTGGTCTAATGCGTGTGCGTTTGTTGAACGTGATCTCGAGTTCGATTCCCAGTGGGGGAGCACAAAAATTTAATTTCAAAATCATTCACTTTGAATAGTCATTTGTCTCATTTAGCCTGAAAAGCATATATATATATATATATATATATATATATATATATATATATATATATAACATTATATATATATATATATATATATATATATAATGTTTCAAAACAACACCGACAAAGTTTGCGAGATGATTCCTGACACCAAAATAAGACAAAAACTATAGACCAACCTGGATGAAGAAATTCGTCATTTCGGAGTTATAGGCTGCCGAAAACATGAAAAAGTGAACTTTAGAGGTCCATAAATCCAAAACTATGGGACCTACCGTAGTCGGGTCAAGACTTCGCTTAGCAACTCGTATGTGCGCTATCCAAAAATACATGTTTCAGAATCCTGCGCTACACACATAACAATTTTTATGGAGGGAGTTTGGCTATGGACATATAGTTTGAAGTACTCACCAACTACCTCTATAAATATTATTGCGGAAGTATCACAGGCTTCTGAAACATGGATATTTGGATAGGGCACATACTAGTTTTTCAGTGAAGTCTTGACCCGACTACGGCAGGTCTCATAGTATTCGAGCTATGGATCCATAAAGTTCATTTTTTTAAAATGTTTTCGGCAGCCTATAACTCCGAAATAACGGATCTCTACATCCAGGTTGGTCTATACCTTTTGTCTTATCTTGGTGTCAGGACTCACTTCCCAAACGTCGGTGTTGTTTTAAGAATTTGTCTACCACTAGAGATTGTATGAGGTTTAAAAATTTACATATGGGAAGAAGATTCATATATATATTCAGTTTTTTTTGGGGGGGGGGCGGAAGATAATATAAACTTGGGACTGTTCCAATTAAACCGAGACATTTTGAAGCCCTAAACCAGTGGCAACTGAATTGTTGAGCAGTTGTACTGCTAGCTTAACATTCATGTTTCGAAATATTTTGGATTGTATGTGCACTTGAATTAATGGTGTTGCAATCTTCTTGGATTGTGGATTTGTTTTCACTTGCAGTGAACTGTGCCATATACGTATTCTGCAGTGAATCGTAGCACGTTCCATTGGAATACTGAAAATGAATATTTTGAGCAACAACAGAAAAAATATTCGAATATATTGGGGTATGGAATACATCAGGTGACACTTAAACGTGGAAACATTTTATTAAAAAGAAAAAAAAAACTGCATTACTTTCGGTATGCGAAATGTATAATTTCAAACAGCAAAAAATACAACGGTGTGTACTGACAACGGCACATATGATTATGATATGCTGTACAACATATACATGACCTTGTCTTTCGAACGGAAAACCAGAGATCTATCTGCAGGCACCAAATATAAGGGATGCAAGAACATGGCGTATAGTGTAGTATAACTCTCCTTCTCAATTTTTCCTCTTTTTGGAATCCCTAAACTCTGTTGGTGCATGTGTATGAGTGTGTGTGTGTGCTTACTGCTTTCTGTCTTTGAGGCCTGCGGGGGTTTCTACAATAGCGGCTTATCGAAAAGAGTGTATTGTGTATGTGTGTGTGTGCGCGCACAAGTGTGTTTGAGGGTAAGAGTGAGGGATTTTATAAGAGAAGGGAAACTCCAACCCATCCTTTCCTCCTCACTTTTCCCCCTGAAAAAGGTCTTATCGCAAAACTCCTCGCTCGTCTGCGCGCTTCAGATAAGACGAAAACGTAGCAACAGTAGTAATAGTAGTACAAGTACTAGTGCTAGTAGTAGTAGAAGCAGTGTGGAGACGCAAGCAAGCAGCGAAGGGAAAAGCGAATGGATCCCTCCGTCTCTCTCTCTCTCGGATCTCGATCTTCCTTCACTTCGTTTTTCTCCTTTTCTTTTTTACCCCCATCGAGCTCAGAGACCGTCCGTCCGTTGGGTCGATACCTCATTTATAGGAAAATAATAGAATTTATGGAAGATGAACTCGGAGGTAAAGAAGGGAAGGAGAGATAGCGCGCGGATGCAGAGAAACGACAGACGGAGAGAGGAACGGGATAAGAGAGAGAGAGAGAGAGAGAGAGAGAGAGAAGTTTCAGCACTTCGTACGAGGAGTAATGGGGAGAGGAGACACCACCAGAAACCACCAACAACAACTAGCACCGATGATACTTCTATTTTTGGAAGCTGAATGTAGTACATAGTAGGTATCATTATATAAATGCTATCTCTTTCTTTCTATTTTTAAATATTTTTGTTTACCAAAACACATACGAACAAACATAAATTAAATAACCTTTTATTGGAACCCTTTATATATATGTATATATATATATATATATATATATATATATATATATATATATATATATATATATATATATATATATAAACCTAACACTTGGTGATAAATACCAGATACGTGGGACATCTTGAACTACCATGAATGGATACTATTTAAAAATTTCAGGTATATCTTTATTTCCTTCCTAATATACGAGGCGTGTTTTTAAGTAAGTATTGTTTTGAAATTCGGCCACTGCAGCACTGCGATTGTCATTCCACGTATGCGCGCTGTGCACCTATATCTGTTGGCTAGCCATAGACGCCATTACTGGCACATTCAAGAGTATTTACATTTGTCTACAAGTAGTTAAAATGCCTCCGCCGATTGAGAATCCCGAAGCCTGTAAAACACGCACTGTGATTTCTTTTCTTAGTGCTAAAGGCGTGAAAGCGGCCAGATTAGTGAAGTGTATGGAGAAAACGTAATGAGCGATGGAATGGTATGCGAATGGGTTAAAGCTTTTAAAGATGGCCGTTCAAATATTTATGATGAGGAACGAAGTGGGCAACCTTCTGTCAGCACTGAAGACTTGATGCGGAAAGTTGACGAAAAAGTGAAAGAAAACAGATGGTTTGCAATTTCGTCGTTATCCGATAAGTTTCCTCAAGTTTCAAGAAGTGTTCTCCATTTGAAGAAGCATCTGGGTGATTAGCCATACGACGACGATGATTAGGTCAAAATGGCCGTGTAGCAGTTGTTGTCAAATCAGGCGGCAGACTTGTACGAAGATTCTATTCAAAAGCTTGTTGTATGATATGATAAGTGCCTTAATATAGGTGGAAACTATGCATAAAAGTAGACAAGTATACAAACTTTGATGTAACAATAAAATTTGAAAGTATACATATTTTTTATTATTTGAAAATGTTACATACTTTTTTTTTTAAAAAAAAGCAAGCCTCGTACTATTTTGTTTGTTTGTTCATCTTGCCATTTTTTTTTTAATCTATGGTTCTGTTATGGATATGTGTTTTTTTTGACACTATTAGTAAAAGTAGAATGGCTTGTAACGAACTTGATTTCGTTACATTTATTTCTTATTTATTTTATTTTTATATTGTTCATCTCTTGTAAATAGTTCATGTTCTGTCATTTATGTTTCTATGCTTACACTTTGTCTAGCAAAGTGTAATTTCGTACTTGCCGACACATTATATTTCTCCACCGGTTTTATTCGTCCGAATGTTTGTTAAGATTTGTTCTGATAATTCCTATTGTGAATTATTTGTCATTGCTATTATGATTTATGATGTTTGAGTATAATTTATCTGTACCTTTAGAATTGGACGTTATAGACCTTATTTCTAGTGCCAGGACAACAATTTATAGATTTAAAATAATAATCAAAAGGAATAAGGATCATTCCTAATTGTGAATTACTCTCAATATAAATATATTTTAATCTGATAGACTGAATAAAAATCAATCAGTCCAATCCTCTATATAGTTGAATGTTGTCTTGATAAAATTGTATGTATATTTTGAATACTTATTCTAAATTGTTATAAATGGAGATATACATACCTGAGAAATAAATCTATATTACAAAATTGAAAGTGACTATGTTTGCGACTATTAATCTCTTAAACCCACCCGAATGATGTCGATCAAATTTTCAACATAGATGAGGTTCGGACCTGGGAATGTTTTTATTATTTCACTTTGACGATAAAATTTAGGGGAGGGGCAGGAGGGGGAGTTATAAAAATAAATAAAACTTAATAACTCTTGAACCAAACGATCAATCTCGATCAAATTTTTAACATAGATGAGGTTCACGCCTGGGATGTTTTTTATCATTTCACTTTAACGGAGCAAGATAGGTAAGGAGGAGAAGAAGGGGAGATATACAAAACCAATATAAATAAAAATAAAAGTGAATAGGTTTGTAACTTAATAATTCTTGAACAACCAACCGATCTCAATCAAATTTTCAACATAGATGAGGTTTTTACCCGGCGTAGTTTTTATCATATCACTTTGATGGTAGAATCTAGGGGAGGGGAGAGAAGTAGGATATATATATATATATATATATATATATATATATATATATATATATATATATATATATATATATATATATATATATATAGATAGATAGATAGATAGATAGATAGATAGATAGATAGATATAGATATAGATAACTCTTGAACAACTCGACCGATCTCGATCAAATTTTCAACATATATGAGGTTTGAATCTAAGATGGTTTTGTCATATCACTTTGAAGGTGCAACTTCAGGAAGGGGAGAGTCATTAAAATGATCGAAAATGACTGTAATTAATGTCGAATCTATAGTTTTCAGGGTCGCTGAGTTGAACAGTGACACTTCCGATCCCGTTTACGTTCAAATTCAGCCCCGTAACTTGGGGAAAGGGAAGAGGAAATCCATAAAAATAATCAAAAATGACCAATATTAATGTGGAATACATAGCTTTTCGGGGTCACTGTGATAAATAGTGACACCTCCGATGCCATTTAAATCTAAATTCAGCTACGGAACATGGGAGAGGAAAAAGTATAAAAATCATCGAAAATGACCGATATCAGAGAGCGCTTTTGTAATAGTAAAAAAGTGACTGACTAATGAATCATATTACTATTTTCTTAAAATTTAATCGAGCGAAGCGAGTAATTGATTCTAGTACTTACTAACTCAAAATAAGACAGTATTTCAATAACTCTTATGACATGCTGCTCGCATATAAATGATCATATATATATATATATGAATAATGTATGGAAGTAAGAGATTCTACAAATTATAAGTTTTTATGTAAATTAAAATAAATTAAAGTGATTATAATATAATTAAGTAATTTAAATAATTAAATTATTGCTTGTGTCGGGAGGATTATTTACTGTAGAAGTACTAATTATGTATGTTTGGATCATGCCAAGTGCAGGAATTTTTAATGTGTGATTCCCAAATGATGTACCGTTTTGCTAGTTCCAACTTAACGCTATTGTTTAATCAAGTCGTTGTTTCCTTTTCCATATGTGAGTCACTAGCATTTGGTAAGTTTCTGCATTTTTTTTTTTTACGAATTTCTTAATTTTAATTGCAGCAGTGAAGCTTCTTGCATCCGAAACTTCCATAATAGTTCTCATTTATTAATAATAAGTTTTTTGGCCTAAAAAGCATAATCGTGAGGCGTTTAAGGCTTAATTTCAATTTAATTAATAATATATTAGAAATTCCAGATAGACTATTTCTTTCCCAATAAAATACTTTTAATTTGTTCATGTTTTATTTTATTTTAATTATGAACTTCTATCTCAGATGTGCTAATTGACAGTATTAGGAAGTCAGGAATGTCTTCTATCCGAAAAGTATCAACTGACTTGTAATGTATTAATTGAATAACTCTTTGATGAATCTCCTTAATCTTAATTCGTGTATTTGCTATTCCTAGACTTAATACACAATCTGTCCCAATAATTTTCAAAATTTTATATATCATTTTAGATCACGGGGTAAAGAACTGGCCACTCTACAACTTCTACTGGCTAAAGTAGCCCCGCTTAGATATATTACTAAAATGAGTTTTTCTATATATAATTTTGTGTGTTGTGGTGTTCCTAAATGTTTAGATAAATGCCTGTCTATGAACACACCTATTTCGAGGTTTAATTTTCCACTTTTTAATGTTTCTCAATCTTATGTAAGACAGTTTGGATGCTACTTGAATTGTCCTCAATCTTATCTCAGACAGTTGAGATACTGCTTGAATTGTGTAATGGAAATGGAAAAGACTGAAAGTGCCACAAAGTAAAATTTCCAGTATTCAATAAAAACTTCCTAAAACTGTACTTTATCCTTTAAGGTGCTGCTCCTTGCGAGTGCTCTAGAAACTAGTAGGAATTTTTCTGGCACTTTGAACCTTCTCTAGGTTATTGGCGATGTCGTTTACAACACATTCCATGCAAAAAATCGATTTTTTATTTTTTGGCACTTTCAGCCTTTTCCATTTCCACTACACAATTGTCTCTCAATTTATTTTGATACAATTGAAATGCAACTTGAATTCTTTCTCAGACTTATCTGAGACACTTGGGATGCTACTTGAATTGTCTTTCAGTCTCATTTCAGACAGTTGAGAAGCTACTTGAACTGTCTCTTGATTTCACTTAGGACAATTGGGGCGCTACATAAATTGCCTCCCAATCTCATTTGAGACAGTTAGAATGCTACTTGAGTTGTCTTTCAATCTCATCTGAGACAGTTGAGATGCTACTTGAACTGTCTCTCAATTTCATATGACTCGTGAGATACTTGAGATGCTACTTGAATTGTGTCTCAGCTCTAGTGTTCCCACGAGACGGAACGAGAAATAAGACCTTTTTTTTTATCTCGTCTCCTAAATTTGTGCTGAATTCTGGTCTCGATTCTTAAAGAAACATTGTCTCGATTCTAGAGGAACTTTATCTCATCTAATCAAGAAAACCTCCTTGTCTTGTTTTGTAAATTAAAGAACATAATTTGTGCCCTGAATTTCTCCCTAATTTCATCTAAAAGTTATCTGAATCCTTCCACGTCAAGAGAGAGATCCGTGAAGGGTGTGATATAACAACAGTTAAACAATATTTATTATTATTGAAGTATATTGTGAAATTACTTGTGTATGTTCAAACGTTGATAAATGATCTTTATTGTGTTCGTGGGGGGCCGCGGTGGCTCAGTGCTAGAGCGTTCAACTTTGGTGCTTGGGGTCCCTGGTTCGATCCCAGCTCGCGCCACGTGAACTTTGTGATGGACAAACATCGTGTACGTGGGTTTCATCGGGGTTTTCCCTTTCCTCCCACTTTCTTCAATCCATCATTTCATTAATTTCTCATCATTGCCATCTCCTTTAGCCTAGTCGCCATAATCGTGGGACGTAAAACTTAAAGATTTCATTTTCATTTTATTGTTTTCGTACAATCATTTTATCACTTTATAATTTTTATTTTTTTTTTTTTTTACTTTGAATCATGTGACACTACAACACTCTTTGAGCTTTAAGACTTGGGAGAAGTATTGTTATCCATGTGACTGGAGAAATTTCTCGTCTCGTCTCGAAAACGAAAAGAGAATTGTCATGTTTCTCGTCTTGTCTCGAATTTGAAAATGTATTTCTCGTATCTACTCTTGACTCGTTTTCGAGACGAGACGAGAAATTTCTTTTCTCAGGGGCAACATTACTCATTTCATCTGAGATCAATGAGATGCTACTCGAATTAAGAGATAAACTAAAAGACAAATTTCATCGTAGCATTAAGACCTCGTGTAGAGTTATTGTAGAATACTAGAATCATACCAAATTTATTCATTGTAACCCTACAGGAAGTGCTCAATAATTTGGGGGGGGGGTGAAAAAAGGTGTTCCATGGAAATAACATGGGAAAGATTTTTCAGTTCCCTATACAACCACTCTAAATTTGGAAGTTTTTATTTTTACTGTTTACTTAGGTAGTACTAACAAAAACGTACAAGTATACCGAATTTCAAGTTTTTATTCCAATTCTAAGTACCTAAAACATGAGATTACAGATTCATAAAAAGCCCATTTAAATAACATAGAGAAATTCTTCATCCCCTCTTTAGACCCCTAAAAATTAAAAATATTCACTTTTGGCAATTTTGCTGTGAGTTAGTTCCGGAAAGCTACAATCATGCCAAATTTAGTCATTGTAGCCCTACAGGAAGTGCTCAATAATTTATGTGAGCTCATGTAGTTTTATGGGGGATCGGACAATATGTTGGCTTTTATTAACTTAAAGATGGCCCTATGTGCCGGACGGTAACGGGAAAAATCCACATTTCCTAGATATTGGCACATACAACACATGATGAAGTCAGTATCATGTTCCAAGCACCTTTATAACTCAAATTTCTCCAGGCAGAGCCCCTACGACGCGTTGGGACTAGGGTAGAACAGTAAACAATCGCCAAAACACCGGGCATTGAAACAGAGCCGATCATTTGGTAAGTAGAGAGACACTTCGCCAGCCAAACTTCAATCTAGAAGCAGGAATAGAATGAAGAATGTATATACATTTAGAATAACCCTTGATTTTGTTGAGCAAATCTTTAGAAAAAAAATACAATTATTAATGTAGGTAAGATATTGCTGAATAATATTTTAGGTCACCTGAACAAACATCTTAGTCGTTTTTTTTCCTCCCTCTCCAAACTTACAAACGTTAAACTTGCTCATTGACTTTTTAGAAGCAATCGAAATTTCGAAATTTCAGATATGTACAGACATATAGCAACGTAGGATCTGGTCCCCCTCTCCCCTCCAATAGAAAATCAACTTGATGTACTGCCAAATAAGTTCTTCGACCAGAAACTATTTTGCTAATTATAGTTGATTTTAGATAATAATACTAATTGAAAATGTATTTGAAATAGAAATTGAATGTTAAGGACTAGTATTTATGCATAGTCACCAGCAAAATAGCGCATATCTCTCACTCTTCTTTCTCAAATAATTTTAATCTTATTTGCCCAATGTGTATTCAATTTTCTCTGAATTGGAGAAGAAGCAATTCTTTATAAGTTACTGCCAACCTCACTCCAAACTATGCATCTTCCCCGAAGTCATTGGTAGAAGAAAAGGCAAAGTTGAATTCCTGGCTGAAATTCTTTACATACTATACTGCCTAAAAGGCACAACTTCAAATCCACATGGAGGAGTTTGTGTAAGAGCTACACTTCTTGCTTAATTTATTTAGATTGTTAAAAAAAGAAACATATGTTTGAAGCTTTCCTTGTACCAATGTCGGTTAATTGGTAAACCAATAAATAGCACCAATAATAATAAAAAAAACTACTGCTAGGTTATTCTTGAATAGGATGACTCTTTAGATGTTAGACAGTGGTGAAACTTTATTTAGCAGTTGATTGAGGCAAGAAACTGCTATTTGTAGGTTTGTCATGACGAAAGCGAGTTTAGGTTCCGATCGGGATTTTGGGCAATAGCCCTTGTCTCACATTTGAAATGAGTAGGCATTTGTAATGTTGACATACGTGATTTGTTGGGAATACAGCGCCTGCCACTGATTCTGTGAGGAAAGATGTGTGTTACCTATCTTGGTGCCGTCGAAACGGGATGCTGCTTGACTTTATAATTTCAATATTATCTGCATGAGAAGAGCAAACTTTTAGAATACGTACATTCTTTGTCTCTTTCACCATAAGCAATGAAATCTGATCTTGTTAATAAATAAACGGAGGTCTAAGGCTCGAAAACCCTGGAATAGATCCTTGAAGTCGGTCGAAGACAAAGGGTGCTCCGTAGTCCTCTGAATCTC
The DNA here is from genome assembly GCF_964235325.1 of Thermobia domestica. Lineage (NCBI taxonomy): Eukaryota > Metazoa > Arthropoda > Insecta > Zygentoma > Lepismatidae > Thermobia > Thermobia domestica. Next base: position 90,984,596 of record NC_137461.1, read on the forward strand.
GGATGAATTTGATGTGTAGATTCTTATTACCTCTGGGATGGAGTATTGAATGAATGATAGAATGAATGAATAGAGCATTGAATGACCGGCCATTCTCTGTAGTTGGCTGAATTGTCTCCCTTGCAATTGATGCAAAATGCAAGAACATCGCTAGTCAGTTTGGAGTATTTTTAAGTCCAATTGGAGCTTCGGTATTTCATGCAGTGAGATTTGGCTACACCTGCCTGTAACGCCCGACCCTCTGTCACTTACAACATTCCAGAAAGGCTAGCGTCTGGTAGGGCTCGATTTTGATCTTGAAATGGACATGATCTTCTTTCAAAGATGTTCAACCTCCGGTACGTTCTTTAAGGTACGGAGAAACAATGGGAGCAGTGTTCTTGTTATCCCAGTGCGGGAGCCTTTCTGGTAATCTGCTTTACAGTTAGAACCGGAAACTGCTTGATTTTCAAAACCACGGTGACCTCTTGGCTTGATATCAACAGATAAGTTTCAGATACGACCTTTAAACGTGGATGTTTTGCACTACTTTCAGTAGCATATTCCTCTTTATTTAAATAGTTGACAGAAGTTAAACGACCTGATTCTAGTCCGAGGGATTAATATTTGACCTCGAGGAAGCCTTTCATGGTGATAAATAAAATATAGATACCTTTTGGCAACCTTGCTTCATTAGGTGGATAAGCTCATACCCTTAAATATGAATGAAATCGTGCATCTATATCTACGTATAATGTCTTCTTGAAGCATCCGATGATGTATATCTAGTGGCACTGATGAAGGTAGTGGTTAGGGTTTGAATCGTCTATAGATTACCACGGTTCATAAAGATAGCCAGGTTCTGAATGATATATAGGGACAATCTATACATACAATTATTTCAAATATGTGCTTTCTTAAATCTCTACGCGATTGTTCCTTAACGAAGTCTCAATGGACTGAATTGTTTTTTGTTAATCAATATTATTACCGGTGCGTTATTCTACATACACGCAATGCCAATAACAATAACGTGAATTCGTATTTCATTTCCTTATCTATCTTTTTTTAATATATATAGAACGCAATGCACATTCCATATTCTAGTATATGTAGATCTCTTTTGCTGTTAATAGGTGTAACTGTAGCTTTTACGAGGTAATTAATGAAGCTCCTCATTTTGCCGTCGACAGCTGTAAACATTTAATGATTGCATTTGTCTGGGTCAAGTTTACTCATGCAACGGTGCGTGAGTAATATGTTAAATTTACACGACGTACAGTATGTATGTATGTATGTGTGTATATGTATGCATGCATGCATGCATAGTGTTTGTTTGTGTCAGGGCAGGGCATCTGTGTGTGTGTTGAGAGATTTGTGTCTGTAAAAATGCCAACACTTACGTTAGTAAAATGAGTTAGCCGAGAGGTCTTACTTAACAACAGCTGTTAGCACTGTTTATTGGCTACAAAGATTTGTTTTGTTTTTCTCTCTCTCTCGCGCGCGCGCTTTTAAGATCAGGTTTCCTTAAGTAAGGTCTTGTGAATAATGCAGCTTGTAAACCAATGTTTAAATAATCCCTATTAAGATGTATTTATAAGACCCATAAAATAATATGTCAGAAATGAAGGTGTTACTAGTATGTAAACAAATCATGTGTTAGGTGAGATCAATCGTGTTTGAATTAGGATAAAAGTATCTGAAGCCAGAAATTATGGCATTGGATAGATGGAAGCCGAGGAGTGAACATGCTTTATCTGGTTTGTCAAATCTCTTCACAGACTGAAGTCCAGGAAGTTGCAAATGGCCATTGACCATCTGCAGTTAAGTTATCTACTTACAAGCAAGGGCGGATCCAGGACGGACTTCTGGGGAAGGGGGCTGTGGGTTGGAATACTGCTACTTAGAGCTACTTTTAAGATCTCCAAACTCTGGGATGGGTTTTATTTATATATATAAAATAAGAAAGTTTCCTCTTCTGGGAGGGAATTGCCCCGACCGCCCCCCTGGATCCGCCACTGCTTACAAGTAACATGTGCGTCATTATTAGAAGTATGTGTGTAACCCTTAGTATTATACGAGGGTAACTCAAAAATTATCCTCAAAATAGTATAACTTTGCTTCCATTGTTTATAGCGACCTCTGTCCTCGTTTGTTTTATTGTTATGCTGTTGTGGTCATGCTATAAATGTTTGATCCTAATTCCTCCATTTGTCTTTCTTTTGATGCAGATAGATCATGGCTGCTCCATTAGAAGTTCGCACCAAAGAGGAACAACCAACAGTGATCCGGTCTTTGTGGTCGGAACGTGTATCAGGGGCAAAAATCCATCAAAGACTTTCGGCACAATACTGGAACAATATCTACGAAATATCTACGATTCGGAACAATATCTACGATTAAAAAATTCAAAAATGGTCGCACAAATGTTGCGCACGCGGAAGGAGCCGGAATACCATCTACGGCCACAAATGATAACATTGAGCGTGCGTGCACGTGACTTGGTTCTGTTAGACAGACGAGCGACTGTTGATGAAGTGGCACATCGTCTGGAAATTAGTCATAGTTCTGCGTACGAAATCATCCACAACAGACTTGGGTTTCATAAAGCCACGTTCCTCTTTGGTGCAAACTTCTAATAGAGCGGCCATGATCTATTTGCAACAAAAGAAAGACAAATGGAGGAATTAGGATCAAACTTTCATAGGATGACCACAACAGCATAACAATAAAATAAACGAGGACAGAGGTCAGTATAAACCATGTTAGAAAAGTTATAGCTACATTGCGCATAAATTTTGACTTACCCTCGTATTCATTACTGTTAAAGTATGAGTGTCATTGTTAGTAGAAAACAACAATATGTACAATCTGTTACTTAACAGAGTATTAGTCAAGGAGTTTGGGTTACCATAACTTCTTTATATGTTTACTCTCTCTATGTGTCCATCCATCCATCCGTTCGAGAGAAAAAAATCTCAATAACCTCTTGACTAAATTTAGTCAGAATGTAGTAGGTCAAAAAGTTAGGAAATGAGCTAGTTGATCGAGGTAATATTCGAACCGGAAGTAGAAAAAAATCAACCATTTGCGGTATTTACGTTGATCATTATTAGGGATGGTATCGAGATCGAAACTAGTCTTTGGTCTCGTTTCATATCGTCTCGAAATTTCGAGACGAGACGAAGATCGAGATGGACATTTATAAACCGAGACGATACCAAGATTCATCATACCGAGTCTTGGCCAAGTCGAGACCGAAATCGAAACAGACACTTGTAATTCGAGATGATACTGAGACGAAACTAAAACCAGTCTCGAAAGTCTCGGACTCGTCTCGGATATTTACAAATATATATACATATACTGAAATTATCTTTACTCAAAATTCCTACATTCTTACGTTATAAGATGGTGAAACAATTTTCTTCATTGGTGAAATAGGCGTATACACAGAGAAAGAGAGGCTCGAAAGTTTTTTAAACAACATTCAAATTTTAAGCTGATATTCAATATATTTTATTCTCTTTCTAGTCATTTTTAATTATTCTGAGAGCATGAAACAATATATTCTGAATCCTAATTTTGTAAAGCAAACAAATAAGGTTTCAACCTTCCATTTATGCACATTTATGCATATTAACTTAGTGACATGAAACGATACAAAGAAAATGTTTAAAAAAAAGTATTTTTGTGGTAGTAAGTGATAAACCAAAAGAAAAAAAACAGCATTGAACTCCTCAGAAAATTTTCAGATGAGAGCTACCCACTCAGAGCCACTGACCCACCATGACCCACTCTGACCCACCGACAACTCTGCTCACGAGCGTCAGTGCATTGTAGACATCATCTATTGAATACTGGTGAATTGTCTACGTTTTACTTTCAACGCCTCTACTTTTTTCTTCCTTTTGCATTTGTTTCTGCTCACTTACATGAGGTGAGTATATCTATGAGAAAAAAGAACTTCAGGCATTTTTAGATATTGATATTGCTAATTGTAATAATTACAATAGGACTTACTACTTGGCCTTCGAGACACAGTGGAATTTTACACTGTTGTTTTTCATTTACGTTGCCCCACTTCATCTTGATTTGAGACTTCCAAATTTCATCCTGTTTTCTACTGAAAAGTATCTGTAATTCAACAAGAAAGTCATTATATAATATATATGGTAATTAAATTGAAATTCATCGTAATATGGCCCATGAGAAACACTTTACCACTTTATATCGTAAAAGGTCAGATCCATCGGTATTGTAAAAGAGTGTAGCTTGAGTGATTGACCGTAGAAATTCAAACTACGATTACTGATAATTTCACAACCTTGTTTTATTACAAATGTAAACTCTTTAGTCAGTGGTGAAAAGGGTGTGGATCATCGGTCAGGGTTGATGACGATGGGTTTTAGTGGATACTGGATCAGAATGGGTCATGGTAGGTCAGAGTAGGTCAAGGTGGGTGGTGGGTCAGAGTGAGTCCAGTGGATCGTGGATGGGTTATGGATTAAGTTTTCATTGGCACGCCTCTCTGGCGAACACACATCTGCAGTTTGAGTTGTTGAAATATTGCAAGACTTATGACTCCTCTCTGTACGTTCTAGGTGTGTAGTATTTAGGTTAATGAAGAACATTAGAAATAAATTATGATAATTTGATGAATGGTAAAGTAACAGCACATTACCACCGTGTTTTGATCGGGCTTTGAACCCTCGACAATAGACTTTTCAATCACCAGTCTAGCATCTTAAGAGGTGATGGATCCACCATGGCTCTATGTCCACAATGGTGTTTATGTGCTTCAGTAGATTTTATATGAAGCTGTAGGTCCACTTCTCATATAGCCTCGGTGCTGAAAATGATGTTGAACTTTAGAAGTCTAAATTAACCAGTCAATTAATCAACTTTAGTAGGCAAAATTGCCGTCCTTCACTCCTGGGAAGGGATAAAATTAATCCAAATCGTTTGAAAACTTTTCAACATAGTAGGTACTGAACAATCTATATCTCAAGGAAACATTAATACAAACTATATAGGAAGGAGTTAATAACTTTTAGTTATTAATGATAAGTCTGATTGCAAACTTCTCTTTTACTGACTTTAGTATTTATAAAATTAGGCATCCTTCTCTATGCTTTTCTTTTGTTTTATTTCCTATTCATAATACGTAATGTAATGAAATTTTAAGAACAAAGTTTAAAAAATCATATTTTATAAGACATATTAATAAATTTTATTCTAATGTTGAAAAGGACATTCAAGTAATCAATAGTATTTTGTATTGTTTCTGGAAATGGGAATTGTTAAAAATTAACATATTTCGTTAATTAGGTGGTGGATATCTAAATGACACAAAATGAATGTTTACGTAAACACTTTAAGTGTGTTGATAGTTAATTAAGTCACGGACATAAGCCTGAAAGTGATTAGGTATTCTCTTGTACGATTAGAAGTCATTAGAAAAAAATGAAAGAAAACTAAGTAATTCTGACAACCTCAGAATTCAAACTAATGTAACTCTCAAACATAAAAAGGTACACAAAAGACAAAAGGCATTCAGATCCTGACTCGATAAAACGAGAGCATGGGTGGACAGTGCATAATTGGTTGTGTCGTGAGACAACCTGTCTTGGTTTATAGGGATGCGCACGAGACGAGTCGAGACAGAATTTTCTCGACAAAATTCGAGTCGAGACATGGCTCTTCCAATAGAAAAATATACATTTTTCGAGTCGAGACATCACTTTTACAGCATATTTTCGAGACGAGACAGCCACAAATCTTGTCTCGTGCGCATCCCTATTGGTGTAAGTTATATTTTTTTCTTTTTGTATATCAAAACACTATCACTTTAGAGTCCAAATCCGTTCGGCTTCCTGCGTTATTGCAGAAAGTTGTCTTTATTAGCTAACTTTTTTCTCTCTAATATCACTTGTCTCATGAACTAAATTCCATAATTATATGTAAATAAAACTCTGTATTTTTGTGGAAAAGAAAGGGAACAAAGAAATGGAAACGTTTGCCTTTTACTTTTATTTAGGACAGAGGGAGATACTTGTCTTTCAAACATTTGGCTCCCTTAACCTCTTAAGCGAGTAATTTGTCACCTGAGGCCAACAGTCTGTTGGGGAATTTTTTAAGCTTAATTTAAGATAGAAGATTTGCACTCTAATACAACCCACATGAACCCAGGGCCGCAACTAAGGGGGGGCAGAGGGGGCACGTGCCCCGGGTGCGTGGTTGGAGGGGGCGCCAGAAAGAAGATAGTATATCAATTGTTTTAAAAATCGCACCCTTTCCCTTGAGAAACTTATTCTGGAGGTTAAAAGAAATCAAAAGTTTACTTGGTCTTTTCCATGGGATCTCTTTTAGAGAGAGAGAGAGAGAGAGTCTCATCTAAATAGGTGTAATGTCATACATTAAAAACCTAATATTGCATGCATTTGTTCCCTTGGGCGACCACAGAGAATCCGCCCCCATTTCCTTTTCCTACCACAAGGAGCTGTTTGTCTGTATAATTCCATTGAGTTGAGTTGATTTTAAGTTTAATGTCCCTTTCAGCAGCAAGGCTATATGAGACGTGGACCTACTGATTAACGTGGAATCCGAACCACATGAGCTCCCGCCAGGAATCGAACCCGGGTCTCCCACGCCAAAGGCGCGTACGCTAACCGCTTAGCCACGAAGAAGCTCTATAATTCCATTGAGAACAGCTCTGAAGTTTAAAACGCTGTTATCAATAGGGGCGGGGGCGAAAAGTTACCGATTTTTGTTGTTTGCTGGTGGTTGAAGAGTTTAGCTCAGACGCGCCCTTGTAAAGGTGCATTTCGCCAGCCCCCCCCCCCTTGGAGTTTCGAAAAAAAAAATATGCCAATCGTTTGTGCTACGTTTGTGCCGGAATGTACCGCAAAAATTTTCGTTTGTACCACTTCCGGTACGAAGTTATAAGGGTTTTAAAGTGGGGGGGCTGGGGAAACGGCAGCCCCCCCACCTTGGAATTTCGAAACGAAACCTATGCCAATCGTTTGTGCTACGTTTGTGCCGGAATGTACCGCAAAAATTTTCGTTTGTACCACTTCCGGTACGAAGTTATAAGAGTTTTAAAGTGGGGGGGCTGGGGAAACGGCAGCCCCCCCACCTAGGAATTTCAAAACAAAACCTATGCCAATCGTTTGTGCTACGTTTGTGCCGGAATGTACCGCAAAAATTTTCGTTTGTACCACTTCCGGTACGAAGTTATAAGGGTTTTAAAGTGGGGGGGCTGGAGAAACGGCAGCCTCCAAACTTCGAATTTCGAAACAAAACCTATGGCAATCGTTTGTGCTACGTTTGTGCTGGAATGTACCGCAAAAATTTTCGTTTGTACCACTTCCGGTACGAAGTTATAAGGGTTTTAAAGTGGGGGGGCTGGAGAAACGGCAGCCTCCAAACTTCGAATTTCGAAACAAAGCCTATGGCAATCGTTTGTGCTACGTTTGTGCCGGAATGTACCGCAAAAATTTTCGTTTGTACCACTTCCGGTACGAAGTTATAAGGGTTTTAAAGTGGGGGGCTGGAGAAACGGAAGCCTACAACCTTGGAATTTCGAAACAAAAACTATGCCAATCGTTTGTGCTACGTTTGTGCCGGAATGTACCGCAAAAATTTTCGTTTGTACCACTTCCGGTACGAAGTAATAAGGGTTTTAAAGTGGGGGGACTGGGGAAACGGCAGCCCCCCCACCTTGGAATTTCGAAACGAAACCTTTGCCAATCGTTTGTGCTACGTTTGTGCCGGAATGTACCGCAAAAATTTTCGTTTGTACCACTTCCGGTACGAAGTTATAAGGGTTTTAAAGTGGGGGCTGGAGAAACGGAAGCCTCCAACCTTGGAATTTCGAAACAAAAACTATGCCAATCGTTTGTGCTACGTTTGTGCCGGAATGTACCGCAAAAATTTTCGTTTGTACCACTTCCGGTACGAAGTTATAAGGGTTTTAAAGTGGGGAGCTGGAAAAACGGCAGTCCGCCACCTAGCAATTTCAAAACTAAACCTATGTCAATCGTTTGTGCTACACTTGTGCCAGAATGTACCGCAAAAATTTTCGTTTGTACCACTTCCGGTACGAAGTTATAAGGGTTTTAAAGTGGGGGGCTGGACAAACGGCAGGCCGCCACCTAGGAATTTCAAAACTAAACCTATGTCAATCGTTTGTGCTACACTTGTGCCGGAATGTACCGCAAAAATTTTCGTTTGTACCACTTCCGGTACGAAGTTATAAGGGTTTTAAAGTGGGGGGCTGGAGAAACGGCAGCCTCCAAACTTGGAATTTCTAAACAAAACCTATGGCAATCGTTTGTGCTACGTTTGTGCCGGAATGTACGGCAAAAATTTTCGTTTGTACCACTTCCGGTAGGAAGTTGTAAGGGTTTTAAAGTGGGGGGGCTGGTGAAGCGGCAACCACCAAACTTAAAATTTCGAAACAAAACCTATGGCAATCGTTTGTGCTACGTTTGTGCCGGAATGTACCGCAAAAATTTTTGTTTGTACCACTTCCGGTACGAAGTTATAAGGGTTTTAAAGTGGGGGGCTGGGGAAACGGAAGCCCCCACCTAGGAATTTCAAAACAAAACCTATGCCAATCGTTTGTGCTACGTTTGTGCTACGTTTGTGCCGGAATGTACCGTAAACATTTTCGTTTGTACCACTTCCGGTACGAAGTTATAAGGGTTTTAAAGTGGGGGGGTGGAGAAATGGCAGCCTCCAAACTTCGAATTTCGAAACAAAGCCTATGGCAATCGTTTGTGCTACGTTTGTGCCGGAATGTACCGCAAAAATTTTCGTTTGTACCACTTCCGGTAAGAAATTATAAGTCATTTAAAGTGGGGGGCTGGAGAAACGGCAGCCTCCAAACTTGGAATTTCAAAACAAAACTTATGTCAATCGTTTGTGCTACATTTGTGCCTGAATGTACCGCAAAAATTTTTGTTCGTACCACTTCCGGTACGAAGTTATAAGGGTTTTAAAGTGGGGTGGGGGCTGGAGAAACGGCAGCTTCCAAACTTCGAATTTCGAAACAAAACCTATGCCAATCGTTTGTGCTACGTTTGTGACGGAATGTACCGCAAACATTTTCGTTTGTACCACTTCCGGTACGATGTTATAAGGGTTTTAAAGGGGGGGCTGGAGAAACGGCAGCCTCCCACCCAAGAATTTCAAAACAAAACCTATGCCAATCGTTTGTGCTACGTTTGTGCCGGAATGTACCGCAAAAATTTTCGTTTGTACCACTTCCAGTACGTAGTTTTAAGGGTTTTAAAGTGGGGGGGGGGCTGGTGAAACGGCAGCCTCCAACTTTGGAATTTCGATACAAAACCTATGCCAATCGTGTGTGCTACGTTTGTGTCGCAATGTACCGCAAAAAGTTGCGTTTGTTCCACTTCCGGTACGAAGTTATATGAGTTTTCAAGAGGGGCTGTGGTAACGGCAACCCTGCACCCAGTAATTTCGAAATGAAACCTATGCCCACTCTTTAAACTACTTTTGAACAGGAACGTTTTGCTAAACTCTTTTCTGTATCACTTCCGGTACAAAGATTCGAGAGTTTCAAACTACGGGGCTGCCGTTTTCAAACCCCTCTGAGTTTCGAAACGAGACCTATGCAAATCGTTTAACAACATTTGTGTCGGAATGTATCGCAAACATTTTTGTTTGTATCACTTCCAGTGCAAAAGTATGACAGTTTTAACTAGGGGGCTGCCGTTTCCAGAACCCCCCATCTTGGAATTTCGAGATAGGACTATGTCAATCGTTTGTGGTACGTTTTTACCGGAATGTACCGCAAAAAAAAAAAAGTGCCTGAAGTTGGCCCCCACCTCTTCCAAATTACACCAAACGCTGCACATCGTTAATGCATCGTTAGTGCACGTCAGTGCATTTAGAACTAACGTTAGTGCTATCAGCGTTTACGAGATATTGAAGAATTTGGTGGGGGACCAACTTCATATGAAGTTAGCCCCCCACCCATCTTTATGCAGACAGATTTTCACTAAACATAGCGCATCGTTAGTGCATCGTTAGTGCACTTAAATACACTAAGCACTACCGTAAGTGCTACCATATTTTGGGATTATTCAAGATTTTCGGTGGGGGGCCAACTTCAGAAATATCAAATTCTATACAAATAGAGGTAGAAACATGGGGTTGACGGTAATCGTTAGTGCATTGTTAGTGCACTTAAACGCAATAAGCACTAACGTTAGTGCTACCATATTTTGGGATTTATTCAAGATCTTTTGTGGGGGGCCAACTTCAAAAATATCAAATTTTATACAAATAGAGGTAGAAACATGGAGTTAATGGCAATCGTTAGAGCGTGATTAGTGCACTTAAATGCACTAAGCACTAACGTTAGTGTTACCACATTTTGAAATTTATTCAAAATTTTTGGTGGGGGCCATTTTCAGAAATATCAAATTCCATACAAAGTGTCAGTATTTTCAGGAATCAGTAACGAATGCACTAATTACTTTGTTAGTGCTTGAAGAGGGCGCAAATTCACGCTGACCACCAAAGATATGTTACTTGTAGCACCTACACTAATTAAGCACTAACGTTAGGGGTTGGTGCACGAAGAAGCACTAACGATGGACTAAGGATTGTACTGGAAATGATTTTTAGTGCTTTTTAATTTGGCAGAAATTTGACACAATGAAAAACTCCCCTTAAATTTCTTATGTGAGTTTCCTGAGATGTAACTGGATATAACTACACTAATAGTGAAGCACTAACGAAAACGGCTCTAATTTTTTCGTTATCGGTTGAAGTGGGGCGCCAAGTTCATGAAAGCTTCCAAAGGTTTTTTTACTTGTAGGACCTACATTAATGAAGAACTAACGTTAGGTTTTAATGCACTAAGAAACACTAATAATTTCAGTAGAAGAGGTCATTAGTGCTTTTGATTTTGGCGGAAAATTGACGCAATGAAAAATTCCACATGAATCTCTTATGGGATTTTTGTGGCATATAATTGGCCATATCTACATCAATAGTTAAGCATTAACAGAACTATGAGTGTTTTGCAGAAGCGCTAACGATACATTAACGAATGGACTTATTTTTCGTTACTGCTTGAAGTGGAAACCAAGTTCACGCTGGCCCGCAAAGGTTTCTTACTTGTAGCACCTACACTAATGAAGCACGAAACTTAGGTGTTGGTGCACTAGGAAGCACTAATATTACAAGGAAAGAAAACTTTCGAATTTATCGTGAACTTAGCCCCCACTACAAGCACTAACGAAAAAATTAGTTTTATACGTTAGTGCATTGTTAGTACTTCTAGAAGATACAAGTAGTTTCGTTAGTGTTTCACCATTAGTGTAGAAATGGCCAATTATAAGTCTCAAAACTCCCATAAGAAACACATGGGAAATTATTCATTGTATCAAATTCCCATCTCATTCAAAAGCACTAATTACCTCTGTTAGTGCAATTGTTAGTGCATCGTAATTGCTTCTTAGAGCACAAACACCTAACGTTAGTGCTTCATTAGTGTAGGTGTTACAAGTAAAAAAAACCTATGGGGAAGTCAGCGTGAATTTCGCACCGACACTTTAAGCACTAACGGAAAAAATAGTCCAATTCGTTAGTGCTTCTATAAAGCACTAACAATTTCGTTAGTGCTTTACTATTAGTGTAGTTATGGCCAATTACATATCACGAGACTCACAAGAAATTTAGGCAAATTTTTCATTGAATCAAATTTCCGCCAAATTCACAATCACTAATGATCTCTTCTAGAGAGATCGTTAGTGCATTGTTAATGCTTTTTAGCGCATCTACACCTAAGGTTAGTGCTTCATTAGTAAATGTGCTACAATTAAAATACCTTTTGAGGCCAGAGTGAACTTAGCGCCCCCACTTCAAGCACTAACTAAAACTTAGTGCCATTCGTTAGTGCATTGGTAGTGCTTCTGGAAAACACTAACAATTTAGTTAGAACTTCAATATTAGTTTAGTTATGGCCAATTACATGTAACGAAACACATAATAAATTTATGGGAAATTTTTCATTGCGTCAAATTTCCGTCAAATTCAAGAGTACTAATGATCTATTCTAGTGCAATCGTTAGTGCATCGTTAGTCCCTCTAGAAAACACTAACAGTTTCGTTTGTCCTTCAATATTAGTGTAGTTATGGACAATTAAATGTCACTAAACTACTATAAGACATTTATTGGGAATTTTTAATTGCATCAAATTTCCGCCATATTCAAAAGCACTAATGATATCTTCTAGTGCAATTGTTAGTGGTTCTTAGTGCACCAACCCCTAACGTTAGTACTTCATTAGTGTAGGTGCTACAGGTACAATATCTTTGGAGGGCACGGTGAACTTGCGTCAACTTCAAGCACTAACAAAAAATTAATGCCATTCATTAGTGTATTGTTAGTGCTTCTAGAAAGCACTAAATGTTTGTATGAAATTTGATATTTCTGAAGTTGGTCCCACCAGAAATCTTGAATAAATCCCAAAATATGGTAATGCTAACCTTAATGCTTAGTGCATTTAAGTGCACTAACGATGCAACAACGGTTGTCTTTAACTGCATGTTTCTACCTCTATTTGTATAGAATTTGATATTTCTGAAGTTGGCCCCCATCTAAAATCTTGAATAAATCCCAAAATATTGTAGCACTAACGTCAGTGTTTAGTATTTTAAGTGCACTAACGATGCACTAACGATTGCCGTTAACTCTATGTTCCTATCTCTATTTGTATAGAATTTGATATTTCTGAAATTGACCACCCCACCAAATTTTTTGAATAAATCTCAAAATATAATAGCGCTAACGTTAGTGCTTAGTGCGAATAAGTGCACTAATGATGCACTAATGATTGCTGTTAACACTATGTTTCTACCTTTATTTGTATAGAATTTGATATTTCTGAAATTGGCTCCCCCACCAAAAATCTTGAATAAATCCCAAAATATGATAGCCCTAACGTTAGTGCTTAGTGCTTATAAGCGCACTAACGATTCCCGTTAACTCAATGTTTCTATCTCTATTTGTATTGAATTTGATGTTTCTGAATTTTGCCCCCCACTTTAAAACTATTATAACTTCGTACCGGAAGTGGTACAAACGAAAATTTTTGCGGTACATTCCGGCACAAACATAGCACAGACGATTGGTATAGGTTTTGTTTCGAAATTCCAAGTAGGGAGGCTGCCGTTTCTCCAGCCCTCCCACTTTAAAACCCTTATAACTTCGTACCGGAAGTGGTACAAACGAAAATTTTTGCGGTACATTGCGGCACAAACGTAGCACAAACGATTGGCATAGGTTTTGTTTTGAAATTCTTGGGTGGGAGGCTGCCGTTTTCCCAGCCCTCCCACTTTAAAACCCTTATAACTTCGTACCGGAAGTGGTACAAACGAAAATGTTTGCGGTATATTCCGGCACAAACGTAGCAAAAACGATTGGCATAGGTTTTGTTTCGAAATTCCAAGGAAGGGGTTGCCGTTTCCGCAGCCCTCACATTAAAACTCTTATAACTTCGTACCGGAAGTGGTACAAACGAAATTTTTTGCGGTACATTCCGGCACAAACTTAGCACAAACGATTGGCATAGGTTTTGTTTCGAAATTCCAAGGTTGGAGGCTTCCGTTTCTCCAGCCCCCCCCCACTTATAAACCCTTATAACTTCGTACCGGAAGTGGTACAAACGAAAATTTTTGCGGTACATTCAGGCACAAACGTAGCACAAACGAATGACATAAATTTTGCTTTGAAGTTCCTAGGTGGGGGGCTGCCGTTGGCCCAGCCCGCCACTTCAAAACCCTTACAACTTTGTACCGGAAGTGGTACAAACGAAAATTTTTGCGGTACATTCCGGCACAAACGTAGCACAAACGATTGCCATAGGTTTTGTTTCGAAATTCCAAGGTTGGATGCTTTCGTTTCTCCAGCCCCTCCACTTCAAAACCCTTATAACTTCGTACCGGAAGTGGTACAAACGAAAATTTTTGCGGTACATTCCGGCACAAACGTAGCACAAACGATTGGCATAGGTTTTGTTTTGAAATTCCTAGGTGGGGGCTGCCGTTTCCCCAACCCCCGCTTTAAAACTCTTATAACTTCGTACCGGAAGTGGTACAAACGAAAATTTTTACTGTACATTCCGGCACAAACTTAGCACTAACGACTGGCATAGGTTTTGTTTCAAAAGTCCAAGTTTGGTGGCTGCCTTTTCTCCAGCCCCCCACTTTAAAACCCTTATAACTTCGTACCGGAAGTGGTACAAACGAAAATGTTTACGGTACATTCCGGCACAAACGTAGCACAAACGATTGCCATAGGCTTTGTTTCGAAATTCGAAGTTTGGAGACTGCCGTTTCTCCAGCCCCCCCACTTTAAAACCCTTATAACTTCGTACCGGAAGTGGTACAAACGAAAATTTTTGCGGTACATTCCGGCACAAACGTAGCATAAACGATTGCCATAGGCTTTGTTTCGAAATTCGAAGTTTGGAGGCTGCCGTTTCTCCAGCCCCCCCACTTTAAAACCCTTATAACTTCGTACCGGAAGTGGTACAAACGAAAATTTTTGCGGTACATTCCAGCACAAACGATTGCCATAGGTTTTGTTTCGAAATTCGAAGTTTGGAGGCTGCCGTTTCTCCAGCCCCCCCACTTTAAAACCCTTATAACTTCGTACCGGAAGTGGTACAAACGAAAATTTTTGCTGTACATTCCGGTACAAACGTAGCACAAACGATTGGCATAGGTTTTGTTTTGAAATTCCAAGTTTGGAGGCTGCCGTTTCCCCAGCCCCCCCACTTTAAAACCCTTATAACTTCGTACCGGAAGTAGTACAAACGAAAATTTTTGCGGTACATTCCGGCACAAACGTAGCACAAACGATTGGCATAGGTTTCGTTTCGAAATTCCTAGGTGGGGGGGCTGCCGTTTCCCCAGCCCCCCACTTTAAAACCCTTATAACTTCGTACCGGAAGTGGTACAAACGAAAATTTTTGCGGTACATTCCGGCACAAACGTAGCACAAACGATTGGCATAGGTTTCGTTTCGAAATTCCAAGGTGGGGGGGCTGCCGTTTCCCCAGCCCCCCCACTTTAAAACTATTATAACTTCGTACCGGAAGTGGTACAAACGAAAATTTTTGCGGTACATTCCGGCACAAACGTAGCACAAACGATTGGCATAGGTTTTTTTTCGAAACTCCAAGGTGGGGGGGCTGGCGAAATGCACCTCCCCTGTAATGTTACGTAATTGCTGTAATGTTTTTAAGCTAGAGGGCAGTTTTGTGGCGGAAAAGATAAGTTACACGCCTCGGTGTATTTAATTGTTTCTTGTACGCCTACCAAGGGATTTTGCGAGTGAAGGATGTATGAAGTTTTATCTATTAGTTTTGCTTGAGAGCTTTTCGAGGCATTTTGAATTGTTATCTATCAGTCCAACTTATGCTTTATTATGCTTTATTGTTAATTTCAATCATTGTTTTACATTAATCGTGTATAATGTATAATATTTACTATACATTAAATAATCTAAATATCTTGATCTATTTATTAATATTTTATGAAGCAATTTCTTTCATATTTAATGAACTTTCTAGTTAATGCACTGTAAAGAGATATGCTTTGCTCGAATCAGTTTTTTCTATCACTTATGTGCACCTTAGAGGTGCATATATACAGAAAGGTGCACAAAAAGTACAGAAAGTGCTCATGTTCGAGAGGTACACATAACAATATAGTGTGGAGTTCTTTTGTGCTTCATTGTTGATGGAAAGTTTTCTTTTCTCCACATCAAAGGATTACACCGAAAAATTTACAGAAATAAAAATAAGCTTTTCATTGTTGTATTGTTATGTTCTCAATGATTTTTCATTATAAATATTTCTTTAAAAAATATTAATATAGTATAGGCTATGTTAAACTTGCATTTCCAAGAATTATGCTATATATTTTAAATTATGCTTTATTTTCTAAAATTATGCTTTATTATTCTTTAAAATTAGTTTCTTCTGGACCCTTAGACAACCACACCCATGTTCAAGGTACCAACCATATGTCTAAATTGCTATTATGCTTTTTATGCTTTTGGGTTGCTCTATTTATATCAGATATTTTCAAGTTTATTTTGTATTGTTTTTATATTTTTAAATGAAAGCTTATGTACAAAATTATTTTTGGGTTTATTAGAACTAAATGTTATTTCAATTATAACTTTATGATGTACTAGAAATTTTCTAGTTTATTTTGTATTAGTTTCTTATTTTAATATGAAAGCGTATGTTCATAATTATTCTTCGGGTTATTAAAACTAAATGTTTATTTCAATTAATAACTGTATAATGTGGCAGATATTTTCTAGTTCATTTTGTTTTGATTTCTTCATACAACATTAAAACAAAATGTATGTACAAAATTATTCTTAAAACTTGTGAGCACATAACGAATGTAATATATTCTTGTGGTTAAAGTAAGTTTGATTAAAGTACTTAAAAATCGATATAACTGGTTTCATTAAGAATGTTATTTACAGTTGCAATCCATAAGTAAGTGATACTTTTCGACTAAACCTGGGGGGGGGGCGCCGAATTGTGTGTTTGCCCCGGGTGACAGAAACCCTAGTTGCGGGCCTGCATGAACCAATAGAAAATTCACAGTTATAACCATCATCATCATCATCATCACAAACATGTCAGTTTGCCCATTTTCAGTAGTTGCTTTGCGTGTGATATATCTTGAAATACGGGATTACACACAAAGGAACATCACAGCCCTTGCAACAATACACAGTTTCTTTCCGCACTGTTCTGCTTGAGCACACTACACAATGCAGTCTGGAATGTGACTGTTGGTCTGTTGCTGTGTTGTATTAAATGAAATGTTTGGCTGTAAGTCGAAGAGGAGTTTCAGAATTTGGACGTCCAACTTTTCTTCCGGCTATACTACCTGCATATTTTTCTGTGAGGGCACTAACAAGACACAGCCTGAAGTTCAGGTGAGACATGTCTTTACCACTCTTCTTGAAAATAATATACGAATTGAATACCGTAATGTCGAGCAAATGCCGAAACATTTTCATGTAGTACTTTTTCAGACGTTTCCGTGCCATGGAGTATGTCACAATACACTGATCAGCAAGGTCTACCCCGCCCATATCTTTACCATAATCGATAACTATCGTAGGCTTACACTTCACATTACCTCGTTTCTTCACAACGGTAACATCATCGTCATGCACTGTCGAAAGCATGAATACGTCCTTCTTATCTCGCCACTTCAGAGCCATCAATTTACCGCAAAACCATGTGCAGAATGCACCCTTTTCTAACTCCTTTGCCATGTCTTTTGGTAAGTCGGGCCTGTTTACGCGAAGAGTTCTAAAACGGGTTTCCACAACTCTTCGATCGTTGCAAACAAACGCTGGCCTCGCACTACCGAACTCTACCCATTGTGTTGGTACTTGCACATAACTATCCGGCACATCGTTGTCGAATTCTGTTTCACTCTCACTGTCAGTAGACTGATATTCTTCGGAATCACTTGAACTTTCATTTGTGATTGATAATTCATCTAGGAGAGGTGCAATATCATCATCACGAACTCGTTTTCTACGAGAGGAACCAGCAGCAGAATTGTAGGGGCAGACATTTTTCTCGATAAATGACTAACAAGTTGCCCACTGAAAATATGCTCAATAGATGGCAGGAAAACAAAGAGGAGAATATGGTCAATGCATGGCAAGAAATTTCCCAAAAATGCAACGCTCATACGCAGCATAAACAGCTAGAAAAAAATAAGATCTTTTCGTGACGCTTAAACGCGGTTCACCCAGTTAAGAGGTTAATCAATTCAAAATTCTAAACTTTACCAATCCCATTATTCAAACAGTAGTAAATAAGATATTATATAACAGGATAGTATACGTATATTCAGATATTAATAAGATGCATGGCAGTTTGATTTTTTCAATATAGCATTTAACGATTAATAAGAACACAGAGGAGATGATTATGTTTCAACACTTACACGTATTGCTAGGAAATTGAAACGATATCAAGAACGAAATACAAAATAAGTTAGTACCGAGAGTACATGTTACTACTCCGTTAAAAAAAAAAAAATCCAATGCGATTAACATGGAAGAAATTAGAAGTGAAAAATGAATAAGATATAATTTGCGGTCGTTATGGCTGAAAATTACTTAGCGGTAAGAGTTTCTGGAAAAATAATGTATCTGAAGCTTGCTATATTAATACATTAACACATTTTCTGCAACATTATTAGCAGATTATGTAAAAAAAAAAAAAAAAAAAAAAAAAAAAAAAAAAAAAAAAAGAGAGATCAAAAGTTGAGACACATTAAACGAAATGTTTGAAGGTAAATCATTATGCGTAGTTTTTGAGAAAATCGACCAAAACTATTGTTTGTTAACATGATAATTGATGCTATAATAGATCCGTTGTTGCTGAATTTCGCGACTTTTTACCGTAAGAAGAATGTCCTTCAGGCTTTTTCCCTTAAAAAAATGTTTTGCTCAAGGGCACAAAATCAATCACAGGTGAATGAAATAAATATACTTTTTAATACAGAATATTAATCAATACTGTATTTCAATCTTTTGCTATTAATAATAATTCAGAGTTATAATTTCAAATGAAACTACCCCCGTAACAATCATCTTTTTTGTCTCCGCCTTCTTCCAGGTTTACATAGGGTTGCCATTTCCGTGGACGGGGGGTACACCTATGAATATTTCAACAAATGTTTGATTTCGATTGACCAAAGCTGGGAAATGTCAACAAATCTGTATGTTTGATTGGACGAACAGCTACCCAGGCTATTTCAAGGGCACGATTATTTTTTTTATTTCATGTTCTTAACAGTGACTAATTCCCAATGGTTACTCAAAGTTAAAATTCATTTTTTCCTTGCTTTGCCAATAACGTGTTCACTGAAATTAGCCAAATTGGAACAAATTGTCAGTATGAGCGATTTAACAAAAAGTCCTTCACTTTGATTACAGTCAGTCGTTCGTTCAGAAAAAGTGTTCCGGGGGCGGACACATAGTGTTCCGGGGGAACTGCTGGTACTATTTTATTTATTATATTATAGACGTATTATTTTGGTCTCGTCGGGGGGGGGTCAGTGCTCCCCAAAAAACATGTCTGGAAAAAACACTGATTACAGTTGTGCATGTGTATAAGGAAATCTAGGGATTTTTTTTTTGTCATAGCAAGCTCGAAATGTGCATAAATAAGTTTTAAGTGAATTAAAATTATATAGAATACCAATAGAACATTATCATCCAAAAAACAGCACAAAAATAAATATAGAAATTAAAAGGAAATTATCTGAAAGATTAGTAAAAAGTAAACATCATAAAAGAACTTATGCAACCATTGAAGAAGCACGAATGGAAAAAAAATGACATTTCCGTTTATACTTCACACAAACTGAGTACATTTTCTTTAACACACAAACCAGCAGTATCATTTGACAATATTCAGATATTTGAAAAAAAAAAAATGCGAATTATACTCATTTTAAAGTTAGGTAAGAGAGCAGATAAAGTATCACTGTTTTTGTTCCCGACTCAGATACGTCCAATTAGTTCTTGACTTTAGACTCTTACTCGAACTTTCGAGGAATAACCACGAGTAGAAAATCACTAAAAGATGAAAGCTACGACAAGCAAAAATTATGCAACGGCTATACGAGAACCACGCTACCTATGTAGCTGAAATTGATACTTAAACTATACTCTCTCTCAAGCATTTCATTACACTACCAAGACGACAGTACACCAATCGTTAATGAGATACAAGGTTTGAAAATAAAGTGTCAAGACTGACACAGGTACTTGTAGAGTTGAAGTTACTGGAGCCTACCGCGATGAGCACTATTCATTTATTTGTTTCAACGCTCAGATTTGCCCTTTTCACGAGATTTCTAAAAGTGGGTTTGAAGTACTTCTCTGGAATGCGGTTAAGTTGTGCAAATACGAAGGTCAGAATATCGTAAGCAGTCGTGAAATACTATCCCTTCAGTGCCAGTTTGAGTTTCGGAAATAGGTAGAAACCTGCGGATAATAAGGAAAATGGGGAGCCCGGGGATTCCACACTTCACTGAGTCACAATCATTGCTGAGTGAGGGCAAACATTGTCATCCAGGACAAACTATCTACCGCGTTTCTCGCAGATGTGATCTCACAAGGTGAACTCGCTTCAGCAGGCAATCAAGAACGTCGCGATACAAGGAACCGTTGATTTTTGCGCCACCCACAGGAACCTATTTGTTATAAATGATATCTTTGGCTGTCAAAAATGACTATTAGCATAATCTTGACTCTGTTTATGGAGGTGATTCTTTTTCAATGTGGTTAATCTTGTTTCGTCGTTAATCTAAGTTTCGTAATCTAGCATGATTTATGGATCATACTAGATTACTGGTAGCAGCAGATTTCGTTATTTGCGATAATGTGATCCAGCAACCAAGAAGTCGACTTCACGAACTTAATCAAATCTGTGCAGCATTCTACTCTCTGAGCGTTTTGCTTTTCAGTCAAACAATAAGACACAAACCTCCAAGAAATCGTTTTTTCCAGAGTATTTTTCAGGATCTGTTGGATCATTTCGCGAAATTTATGCAGCACATCCTTTATGATGCGGACAGTCATACGACAGTCTGAGTACAGTAGGTTGGGAACACGCTCCACGTAATTATCTGAACGACTAGTGGATGGACCTCCATTTCTTTGGTCAGAAACGTCTTCGTGTCTATCACAGAATCGGATGTACCACCCAAACACACGACTACGAAATAGGGCATTCTCACTGTTAAAAAAAAAAAAATTCTGATATCTCGTACAAGTCTGTTGCTCATTTCCCTAACGTACAGCAAAACTTAATGGCATAATAATGGGAGTCAGAGCTCCTTCGATAACCGATGTTAAGAAGGTCACAGATGCTATCTTTACCAAATCTTCGCGTATATTCAAAAGAAGATAATAGCATTAATTTCACACGATAAACATATTTACAAAGTGCCAGCATTAGTCCGAAAGTGAAGACGGAGAGTTTAGTTGAAGATCGTGGAGCACGGAAGTTTTCCATTTGCGGCAAGTGTCCTGCCAATAATGGTATAATAACTATGACAATGACGATTATTCAACACATGTTTCTTGTAAACAATAGATTCTGTGGATATATGATCTCGTTGTTTCTTACTTTTGAAGTTGAATTAACAGTAATCAACATTTAGAGAATAGTTTTAGGTACACATATTCTTTAAATAAATAAATAAATAAATAAATAAATAAAAACTTTATACGCCAAATTTTCAGAGGCCTTAGCTTCTGAATGAAGATTCAAAGCATTGGATTCCCTCCAGTCTTTCCCTTATTTTCTTATTATGTCCGCGTGTATATTTCAGTTTATAGCCATCAGGAGAATACGACAGATCAAATAAGATTTTCATTTTGGCAATGATTAACTACTTTCCTTTATGTATGCAAATCTTTTCCTTTAGCTATCAGAGTGTTTGACACATACACCCACATAAGTTATATATACAAAGCTCTAATATACACCAAATCTTTAACTGTTCTGTAGCCAATGAGTAACATTACGATTTGTTCCCCCTTATACACTGTATAACACATTTAGTCATTTCTTCATTCCCCCTCATTTCCACAACCTCATTCCGCTCAAACCACCCACAAAACTATGCAGAAGACAGTACAGGAAAAGGGGATACACAGAGTTATAGAGAGGAGAAAAGAGAGGTTTTTTTAAGGCGGGGAAGGGGTGGAAGAGGATGGCTCAGAGACATAGGGTGTTATTGATCATTTTGTGACACATCCCATTATTTTCTGTGTTAAGTCGATTTTCATAGGAGACCGCCGGGCCTAGAGACCGTGAAAATGACTGCAAGAAAACCTCCGCTCGATGAATTTTAAATTGAGTCACTCCCTCTCCTCCTGCTTTGCTTTCCTGCTTTTCCTCCCTCTCCCTTTTGGCCTTCTATCCTTGTTCATTGCTTCTCTATCACACTTCTTCTCACCTCCTCCCTCTGCAAAGTCACTGCCTTGGAAATAAAATAAAATAAAAAAAAAAAAAAACAGAAAGGAAAAGAGGCTATAATCCTATAACCGGTATTCAACAAAAACTCCGGACGGAACCTATGCAGTACGAATACATCCGTTTCTATTTTTTCCCACTAAGATTTTTTCCTGATTTTTAAAATTCTACCTTGATTTTCCTTTTTTTTTTCAAATTTTTATTTTGACCTTCCTATACTATTACAGATTTTTATTATTATTATTATTATTATCATTACACGGAATGCATACCTACTACTGAAAACCTCCGCCGAACATTGAACGAAAAAGTTTTTTTTTTTTTTTTTAAAAAAAAAGAGGAAGTTATCTTCATTCAATAACACAAATCACATCTTAAAAAAGAAACTGAAAGAAATTTCAGAAAATGGAAATAAGACTTGCGATTGCCAAGAATTTTTTTTTAAGGAAAAAGTTTCTTTTCTGTCTTTCGTTTTTTCCTTGCAAAAAAAAAATTGCTGACTGGACAAAGGAAAAGAAAGAAAACAGTATTATCGATTTTGCAGTTTACTCTTAATTTTGTAAATTCCTCGTAGCACTCAATACTTCATTTAAGTAGAAAGATTTTTATAAAAATTTCACGAGTAGTTTATATATATATATATATACAGTGGTGTATCCAAGGGGGGCTATAGGGGCTGTAGCGCCCCCCCTTGACACTCAGGTATACACTGGATAAAATGGGCTTCACTTCTGCTTTACACTGGATAAAACGGCAAAATATGGTTTAGCCCCTCCCTTGATCATATCCTGAATCCGCCCCTGTATATAAATGAAAGTGACTATGTTTGTGACTTAACTCTTGAACCATCCGACTGATCTCGATCAAATTTTAAACATAGATGAGGTTCGGGCCTGGGATTTTTTTTTTTATCATTTCACTTTGACTGAACATCTTAAAGGTGGGGGGCATTATAAAAATGACTTACATTTGTGATGAATCCATAGCTTTCGGGGTCGCTAAGATGAACAGTGACACTTCCGATACCGTTTAAATCCAAATTCAGCCTCGCAACTTAGAGGAGTGGGAGAGGAATATAAATGATCAAAAATGACCAGCAAAAGTAAAAGCATCGTCTATAAGAGAGTGCTTCAGTAATAAGAAAAAGTGGCTGATTAACGGAACAGATTACTAATTTTTCTAATTTTAACCCAGTGTAGCGAGTAATTAACGCTAGTCGATATTAAAAAAAACAACAGTGATTTGATTCCTGAAAGTTAACAATTAAGTTATTTTTTACAGCCTGTCACTGTGTTTGATACTCCTTCCCACTCTCTTCCCCACAATAGGTGAGAGAAATCCAAATATTTCTATTAAACATAGGAATTTAGATCGTGTCTTTGCAGAAAAGTACAATTACTTTTACGTAATTTTTACTAGGATCATGCTAATGGTACTTTATTTATTGACACAAAAAGCAGATGCCCAATTAGAATGTTGAAATATTACAATACATTTTTACAAAAGTTTTTTTAAGTGTTTTACAGGACATTGTACATATGTCAATTTTGTCATGCTATCAACATCGTATGTAACACATGAGAACTGAAAAGTCCAATTTAAGTATAAAAAAAATATAGGGCTCTAAGTAAGGATCTTACAGAGTAAGGATTCAGAGGTCCTAAACTAGAATTCTGTTGCAAGAGTCCCTAATATGCAGAATGAGATTTAAAGGACATTCTTGCCAAATATGCGATATTCTAGTAAATCCGACAGTTTCGGGGGAATTAGACCCCCGACCACAGGTTCTGTTCTTTGGAACCCCGCGGATGTGTGGCACCTCTAGACCCCTTTCTTTGCTTCCCCTTCAATTTCTTGAAATTACGTTCCTGTCAAGAGGACTCAAAGTCTTTCGCTGGGCGACTAAAATCTGAACAGCCACCACTGATCAAAACAGGCAAATAATACCATTAATTGATTATCATCTCAAGGGACTTCTATGTTAGGAAATTTGGGAAGGACCCTGGCTACTCTTCAGGACCTCGTAATCAGGTGTTGAGTAACTTCATACAGCTGCATTCAATATACCTAATAAATATTACGTTATGACAGTTCTACCCTTTGGGATTAATTTTTTAAATTGGCCATTAAACTTCGCCTGCGAAAATGAAGTCCTGTTGTTATTGGTGCACTTCTTTTTAGAATAATGTAGCTAGACAAACTATAAAACAAATAACTATAGGCATACTATAATATAAATCAATAAGGGTCTATGTGGCCGTGGCCAAACTCAAGGACTCCCACTCATATATATGTTCACCCAGAATTAGTTCTACTTCAGAAATAGTATGTGAAAATAATAATTACCCAACGGAAATAGAACCCACAAACACCGGAATGTGAAACCAACGCTTGTCCTACTATTCTAAGACATCGCTGTTAATTAAGGGGGAAACTCGGTGTGAAATGTCTTCAGCAAATTGAACACTTTTACGGTTCCAATATTTTAAAACTCTTCTTTCGATCATAATAAAATAGAAAGTATTATGTAGAAACAATAGTCAAGAGCATTCAAATCTAAATTCTCAAAGTAAATTGTTGAAAATGAGTGATAGAAGTAGTTTTAGTGGATGTTGTTGCAACATTTATATATGGGGAAGTTTAACGCCCTGCTTGAGCATCCAGGCTAAATGTTATTTGAAACTACAGTTTAAATATCTCTTTTTGGGTATTTCTTTATAAATATATTCTTTCACGAGCCATTAATATGCATTGCAGATTGTCGGGTTCAACATTTTATCCAGTTTAGTCGATATTGGGAAAATCAAAATTTCCGTTGGCCCGCGAAGACGTGATGTATGGCCCGCGCATTCAAACGTACTTTTTATACATGAATCGAAGGTGTACGGGCAAAATGAAGTCTTCGCTGCCAGGGGCGGACTGGCCCGGGCAGCAAGAGTGATTCCCGCCTGGGTTCCTTGGATCAATAATAATAATAATAATAATAATAATAATAATATAATTATTATTAATGGCTCGTGAAAGAATATAATTATAAAGAAATACCCAAAGAGATATATTTAAACTGCAGTTACACATAACACTTTAGCCTCGATGCTCAAGCAGGGTATTAAACTTCCTCGTATCTAAATGCTGCAATAACATCAACTAATGTTACTTCTATCACTCATTTTCAACAATTCACTTTGACAATTTATTTAGATTTGAATGCTCTTGACTATTGCCTCTACATAATACTTTCTATTTTATTATGACCGAAACCAGAGCTTTACAATATTGGAACCGTAAAAGTGTGCAATTTGGTGAAGACATTTCACACCAAGTCCGCCATTAGTTAACATGATGTCGTAGTGTAGTGGGGACAAGTGTTAGTTTCAGATTTCTGTGGTCCGGGGTTCCATTCTCGTTGGGTAATGAGTGGATTTTTCATCATTTGTAGTACTGATACTTCCAATGTAAGATAGCATGGAAAATATTCAATTTCTCCCAGTCTTAGTGTTGAGACAAGTTTCTTTAGTGAACTCGTAATAGGAAAGTGAACTACAAAAGATGACGTCAGCCGTATAGACCTTGATTAGTACTGTCTGGGAGCGTAACGGGTTTAGCAAACAATTAGTGAATACGTAAGGCATATCGTTAGCATTTTTCAAACATACGAAAGAAATATCGTTAGTATTTTTCAAACATACGAATGATCAAAGATAAAAATAGAACTTTATATTTCTACACCTATTGATACAATTCTAAGATGCGAAAATAATGTCTGCCGTCTTTTCTTCTTGGGAAATTAGAAGTTAAAGTGAGGAAGAATAGTAGTAATATAAATCGCGACCTTTGTTAAAAACGATGAGGTAGCCTCATCTTGAAGAACGTTTGTGTTCTTTTCCTCATTGACGAATGTCTATATAACTTGATTTTTAGTTAAAGGAGGAAATCTTGAGTAAGGCATTATGACTATCACACAAGGAACGTATCCTTATACGAGCATTAGTATCTTGTCTATAATATTACATGCAACGATTTTAACTGGCTAATAGTTTAGGCGAAAGAAAATACGCGGTAGGTAAGTGGTTACTGCAATTAATGAACTTTTATTCGGCGGACCCGCGTTCATATCCCGGCCAGGTTGAAACATTTTCAAATATTTCAATATCAATTTCAATGCATACTCAGTGTGACAAGCCAGATCATCTCCTCTCCGGAAAGAAAAAGATGTTGGAATGAGGAGAATTGGAAAAGGTCTGTCAATGGTGACAATCATTTACAAACTTATTTCCAGCAGTTGTTCTAGATTTGATATTTTCATTTACTTTCAAGCATTTTCTGATTCATGCATGGTCAGTATTTTTATTTCTCTGAACATACAGTATATAACGAAATAATACATTACGTATACAGCACATTCAGAATAATATGTGGTCATTCATTGGACAACACGCTCCGAAACATAGAGATTCATCTCAGAATGGAGAACTGTTTCGTGCATCATTTGCTTACAATTTTCTTTGCATAAAGACCTAACTCAGTGCTACCAACTGCTGTTAGTGCCGAGAAAAGTTACGGGTAAGCTGGGTTGTATCCGTGTAGGAAGTGCGTTCTCACAACTGCAAATTATCTGAACCCCAAGTAATGGAATTATAGCACTTAGGGAGCATATACTTTTGCTGGTGGCTGTACTGTTAATCTGTCTCATGAACGAAAGCGTTCTTTTGAGTTGTGTTTTATGGAATAGACAGCTAGAACGGTTATCGTGGTCGAGTTCGCCAATGGAGTCAATCCGTTAATATTGTGTAACGGCCCTTATCCGATAATATGTATGACGGCGACTTTTAACGGTGCGTGTCCAAATCCCGTTTAAAATTTATAACACTTCTATGAAACTCGCACAGTAGCAAGGAAGTACTGGTTGCCTATAACAAAGAACAAGTAACTTTTCTTACTGCAAAATAAAGGTCCGAGTAACACATACATGAAATCACGTGATCTTCTTTACTAGATTTAATAGAATTTTTCTTTTGTTCAATTTCTGATGTTGAATTTTACATTTAATTTCTACTAAAGTACGTGCATGATGTTTAAATTCTGGATATTTTTTTTCGTAAATACACATGTAGCGGAGGAGATTAATGTCTTGTATCTAAAAATGCCAATGTCACTTTTTAGCGAAAATGAGATTTTCTTGAATTTTAACATCTCTAATTTAATATTGTCTTATGTAAGAAAAGAAACGTCAAGTATGGAATAATTTAGAATTTTCTATTTACAAGCATGTTGGAAATACCTTCAAGAAAAACATGAAAGAAACTTCAAATACGTTTTTCTCAAAATTGTAATTTGTGACAATCGCCTCTTAGATCCAAATCATATTTTGATTTATGGTAAATACCAATGGCGGCTGGTACTATATGTTGCATGGTTGTGCAACCGGATATTTCTTTAATACTAAAGGTATTTTTAAGTATTAAAGTAGTGTATCAGTAAAAAATAAACATTTGCTCTTGAGCGCAAAACAGTATTGATGCATTTCTAAAAAAAATAATTTAAAAAAACTGAAAGAAAGAGAGTGATATACAAATCCAGTGGCAGCAAGCGTTGCCACTGGAAGCAGTAACATTGAGCATATGGCAGCGAGCTCCTATCTCTTAACATGAGGAAGTGGATTTATTCTTGCATCGCTGCTATCCTCCCGTATGACACGTTTCCAGTTGCTATTTCGTTGCAACTGGTAGGCTATATAGTCAGCTTCTGTAGTAGTTACGAATTCCTCCGTTTGGCAGCGCTTGACTCAATTGATAGGTTGAGTGAGATATAGACGCGTGGAAGAAAGAAGTTAGTCACCAAACAGAAACTCGCAAAGAGCAAATACGCGTCTGGTAGTAGCAGGGGCGGATCCAAGCTGAATATTTGGGGGAGGGCAGTCGTTCGAAGTCAATAGATTTTATTTTACATTTATAATACAAAGGTAAAAATTCTTGGGATAGATTTTATTTTTTAAATAAAAAAAATATCCTATTCTGGGGGGGATGGAAAGGGGGCGATCGAGCCTCGAAGAAGAGAATGTCTTACCACTGGTCTAATTCCTAGCTGTGTGTCGCTCGTGCACATGATCCCGTGTTCAATTTCCGGCGGAGAGCATAAAATATTAATCTCAAATTATTCACTTTCAATACTCATCTGTCTTCTTTAGCTTAAATTGCTGGAATGTTAAACTATTATTATTTTTTTTTTTCATTTTTGAAGGAAAAAATCTTATATTTCATGCTTCTTTATAATAGAACAGCAGACAAAAATACGTAATTACTGAAAATGAACTCTTTGTTCCTTATATTCATACAAAGAAATGCTAACAAAATGCATATTGTCGGAGGAGAGAGGTGTTTCTGTACCTTAAAGAAAATAAAGCGGAAAATATTTCCAGTAGTGATGCTTTCTATTCAGAAAAACTTGGCGAGCAACATTTCAGATTTTAATGAAGTCATAGAAAAATTTGAAGTTCGAAAAGAACGAAGAAAGACCTTTCATTCTAAAATAATGCATAGTTTACTTAATTAAATAATTTTGTTTAACTGTGTGCATGAATATATGCAATTTTCTTGCTTTTTTTTTCTTCTTTCTGGGTTAACGATATCATTCATGGCTTACAGCACATGCTATATATTCGATTTATCTCTTGTTCAATAACATGAACGTAGAAGTTTTTGTATATAAATAGTGTATAAACGTACATTGATAGTGGTTGTTTGAAAAAAAGGAAACAACTTATATATTAAATCAATATTAGAGAATACACTTTAATCAATAAATATACAAATGGAGCTTATAAGGACTTTCCTCTTCATATTTCCTGAATATTTTTTGGATAAGATTCAAGAATGCTGGGGGGAGGGGAACACTTGCGCGTAACTACAGACCTTTAATATTGCAACATTGCAACCGGTACTTCTACAGACCACGAACCGCTACTGGTAAATACTCTGTGGCTTTGTTAGTTCATTTCTCATGATTGTTGTACAGCATTTTGAATCTGCGGTCCCATCTCACGAATTACGCTTCGAAGCTAGTATTTCAGCCAAAGACACTTTTGTCCTTGGGTGGGTTTACAGGTGAATCATGAAATATTCATTAATAGTTGTTTTAATGAAACAATATAAGGTGTTCCACATTTTTCCCCCTGATTACAAACACTCATAAGGCATAAAATATGACTATTTGTTACAGGGCCCAGTGACGTAACAACGGAATCAGACACCATTTACAGAAATATGAACTCAAACCAGGAGAAAGACCAATGTGTCCTCTGGTTACACGAGATACAGTCACCAAAAACAGTCAAGAGACAATTCCAGACGCTATACCATAGACACTCTCCAGATGTTAAACGCATCAAGATGTGGTACGCTAAGTTTAAGGAAATAGGTAGCGTCAGTGACCTCCCTAAAACAGGCAGGACTGGACCTAGTGTGCAAACAATTCAAATAGTGAGAGACGCCTTCGTGAGAAAGAAGTCAGTCCACAGAGTCTTAAGTAAGTTGCAGATTCCTAAGAGATCAAGTGCACCGCGTTCTACATAAATATCTTCTTTTCCGTGTGTACAAAGTCCAGAGCTTACAATCCGCTCAACCAATGGATTACAGTGCTCATTATGACTTTGCTGTTGCCATGCTGTCTGAGATTGAGGAAGATGTTATCTGAAACGAGTCCTTTTCTCAGACGAGGCCATATTTCATTTGGATGGTGTTGTCAACCGACACAATGATAGGATCTGGGGGTCCGAGAATCCCCACACTGTGTTTGAGACCCGTCAGATACAGCCTTAAGCTGAACGTGTGGTGTGGTCTTATGTACAATAAAATCAAGGACCTTTTTTTCTTCAATGAAAAGATCGCAGCCAATACCTATCTTGATATGTTGCAGTTATTTGTTGTGCCACAGATTTAGGACATTCCGGACTTAATTTTCCAAAAAGGCGATGCGGCACCTCATTGGGGGTTAGATGTCCGTACCTATTTGGATACATTTCCGGGAAGATGGATCGGACGTGATGGTCCCATAAACTGACCTCCCACGATTACTTGACATAACACGACTGGATTTCTTCCTTTGCGGTTAGGTCAAGTACCAGGTTTATCAAAGACCAGTGAACGACATCGCAGCATTACGGCCCAGAATTACTGAAGTCGTAACATTCATTCCTGCCGTAATGTTGACCAACACATGGACAATTTGAATCTCGCCTGGCAACGAAAGGAACACACGGAGAAAATTATTAATTGTGTATACAAAAACTTGAATGTGGCACATGCAATTCACGATACGAAGTATTTATCTGTATGCCATATTTTATGTCTTATAAATGTTCGTAATCAGGGAAAGAATTCTGAGACATATTGTATATTAAAGATGATAATGTACAGTATATGTAATCGTGGAATATATCATTTCCACTTCTGTGAAAGCAAATTCGTATTAATCAACTATCAAAATTCTAGAATAGTATTTGTGTTTAACGAAAAAAATATAAAGATGCAAGATATTCCAATTAGTAGACCTCATCGAACTGAATAAAGAAAAATATAAGTGAGTGCAATCTTCAGGTGTAGTTTTCGAGACTATCGAGGAAAACGAAATTTTGTAAACCGAAGAAGCAATGTCACGTGTATACTACATGTAGGAGTTTTGTTTGAATATTATGCAACCAACCTGACGTTCAGGTACAGTTAGGTTTTATATATATATAATTATTAAGTATTCTGCCTATTGGAAGGTTCTGGGATAATGAGATTTTTTCTTTTCTTCTTCTTAATTTTCAGTTTGGACCTGGAAATGTTTCTTCCATGTTTCTCAATTTTCAGCTTCATCTTTTAACTTCCAATATTTTCGTCTAGTTAGTCATCGATCAGTTCTGTTCTTCTTCTTCCTACTCCTTGCTTTCCTTCCATCTTTCCTTCTATGACGGTATGAAGAAGACAATTTCTTCACAAGATGTGTTCAATCCAATTGCCCTTTCTACGAAGGATGGTGGCTAGAAGCGTCCTGTTCTCTCCTATCCGTATATACACATTACCGACTCTCTTTGAACACACCCGGATTACACATATTCACACGCTTTTAGATACTGTTTTTTTTTCAATTATGTCCCAACTGTGTTTACAGAGTGTCACATAACTTTGATTTCGAATGTGTTTGCCGAGAAGAAGTGTTTTAAATACGTCACACTAGACATTGCTTTTAAGAATTAACGCTTTTTCTACACGCGAAACACATTTTTCAAACACTATTTGATCAATTTTCTCCTGAAAAACTGTTCCAAAAGTATTTAAATGATGTTTTATTTTTTACAGTATAGAATATGTTTATCCATACCACCTGTAACCACTTCTGTTGTCTCTTATAAAGAGAAATTTTTGGCAAAATGTGTTTATCTGTATGGATTAGATTCCTTTCCAAAAAGAGGATTCTAATACCACTCCTGCGTAAGAACATAAAACAATTATTACATAATACAATGAAATGAGTAACATCAGGTTAGTATTACTTATTTTCATTACTTATGTCTTTCTTCTTCTTTATCATTTTTCTTTTTTTTCTTTTATTATTATTATTAAAGCGGGTGTTAAATCACAATTTCGATTTTTGCCTTACGTAATCCAATAGAAACCAATCAGGTAGAAGAGTCACGCGAGAGCAAGATGGGTGATCAGAGAGGGAGAAGATTGAATTCAAGCTAAGTTGGAGAAAATGGTAGGCGATATAACTTTAGAGATTTCTGTGATTAGATTCGGGATAGGTTTTTACAACACGGCTGTTACTCAGAGTAACAAAAAAAAAAAAAAAAAAAAAACTTTCTCTCATTTCACTTCTGTGTCTACTCTTCTATAGTGATGGTGAACTAGAGAGAGAGAGTCAATTTTTAGGCCAATTGCACACAGATAATCACTTCCGCACCACAAGAGAGGGGACAACAAAAACGAACTGAACAGAAGTGATAGTTCCAGCAGTAACTCATCTTCAACTTATGTAATTTTAGTTATAACAACACTCTGTTTCCCCATCTCCCAATTGGCTGTTTGTTATTGTTTTTTTTTTTAATATCAAAATTTTAAGTAAAGTTACATCAGCAAGTTCTCAGTTTTTATAGTAAATCATTTTTTGTCTCAAAGATGTCGAAGAATCTCTCAGAGCGAATACCGTAAAAGCGTATATGTTTCCTATTTCCCAACAATTGCTTATTATTGCTTTTTTATACAATTATTTTTTATATAAAAGTTATATCAACAACTTCTCAGTTCTGTATTGAATTATTATAGTTCTGTATTGTTCTGTCAACTTTAATTTTAAAAGTGAATTTCAAGGAGTAGGCTATATGTTTCCAATCTCCTAACAATTGTTTATTATTGCTATTTACATTAAGATCTTTTTAAAAATAAATAGTTATATCAATAAATTCCAAGTTTTACACCGAATTTGTTGTACGAATATGTCCAAAGTGGATATCATAAAAGCATATATGTTTCCTAACTCCTAATGACTATGTATTATTGTTTATTTAAGATCAACATGAAAAAAAAATTTGAACCAATATGTTCTCAGTTTCGTACTTAATGCGTAGTGCAGTAGTAAGCATATTATGAAAGAGTTTAACATTTTTGTATTTGTGAGGTTGGTACAAATGAAATATCCAAATTGACATATATGGGAGGAAACTCATCTCAGTTCTACATTACAGGAATTTACTAAGTTTACGTGTTTAATGTAACAAACTCTGTACATACTCAGCAAATAGACTGGAGTATCCAGAGAGTCAGTCGGGAGGTAGTGTGTTGTAAACAGAACAGTACAAAAGTGGACCATAGAGAACAGACAATTGTGAATTCACATGTAGCCAATATATATATAGTGCATTTGGATTAAAAATGACAGATTAATACATCATTCCCTGTTGGCTTGTCAGATTTAATTACAGTGACACAGCATTACAAAATGAACCCCATGGGTACCGATCAACATCATGTTTGGATGTGCTTCTCAAGAACACTGTGGAAGCGAGCCCTAGGAAAAGTACTCGTGTTAGTTAGGCATACGCCATACTACTGTTGCTCAATGGCTCCAATCTGCGTTCTGTAAGATGAAAAAGTTAGACTCGTGATTGCAACATCCAACATGCGTTGACCGATCAACAAAAATGGTCATCTGGAGGTATGTGGTTCTGTAAATATAAGAAATAATTGGGAAAGTTTTCTGTATTGAACTGTCACTTGAGATGAAAAATGGTTCTGCTATGACAATCGCAAACTGTCAGGACAATAATTTCATCATAATCAACATTTCATGTTTCAGTAACTGTTTTTAATTAACCAGACAGAACTGGATTTTAGGTTTGATGAACCCCTAAGCCATTGAAGGTAAAGGGACCAGATGTCCAGATATGCTTTTAGGGACCACGATGGCTGAGTAGTAGAGCGTTTATCTCTGGTGCGTAGGGTCCTTGGTTCGACCTCCAGCCAAGTAAGTTTGTGGTGGACAACATCGTGTCTGTGGTGTCTGTGGATTTTCTCGGGATACTCCCGTTTCCATCCACTTTTTCATTCCACCACCAAGTCTTCCATCATCATTCATTTGCTTTAATAATCGTCCTTCCTAAAGGGCATAAACGTGGGACGTAAAACTGAAACTTTTTTTCCAGCTGTCCTCTGTCAATGACAAATGCTATTTCTTTTCGTGTTGAATGTCATCAACATCATCTTCATCATCATAGGTATTCTGCCATTATTGGCAGGTCACTCGCTGTAGCTGAGAAGCTTTCATGCTCCACGGTCTTCTGTTAACATTTTTGTCTTCACGTACATTGGTAATTTGTGGTCCTAATAGATATCTAAAGCACTTACACATGACATAATATGTATTTTATCAAAATATATATTAGGGGCCTACACAACACAAAACACTCTTATTGTATGTAGACTTCATTTTATTTGTGTTTAATACTATATTTTGGAAATGTAAATCCAGTTTTTTTACTTTACTTTATTATTATTATTATTATTATTATTATTATTATTATTATTATTATTATTATTATTATTATTATTATTATTATTATTATTATTATTATTATTATTATTTACAGATCCAAAAGAATGGGGCCCTAAACTGTAGTTTGGCTAGCTTATTCCTAAATCCAGCACTGTAACTAGATATTGTAGCTTTAATTTTTTTTATTACTATTATGTTTCTGGTTTTCTTAATTTGTTCATTCAATGGATTTCTCGCAAGACTGAGTCGACACAGAAATTTTTATGCGTTTAACAGAGTCTACGCACTCGAAAGGCATTCGAACTTGAACTATGTGGCTTAACAAAAGTGAGAAACAAAAAAAAAAATGAGATACGCAACTCATTCGGTTTTCTCTCTCAAATAATATGTCTGCTCTTAGTGCCACGTAGGAACAACATTTTTGAAAATGTAATGAACAATAATAAATAAATAAGTAAATGGAAATATTATTGTGAAATTTGAGATCAATAATTGCTAAGTTTCTTTAGAGTTTTACGTCATTTAGGCGAAACATAATCGAAAAGAATAGTATTTTTTGAAAAAAGTAAAAAGGTAATTTAGCACTTGGCATTTAACGTCACTGATAAAGGTAATCGGTAACTTTTTATGCAAAAAAGAGGAGAGAGCACCATGAAAATAAGGAGCCTGTGTACGGAATAGTGGTAGCGAAGAGGAAGCTAAATCATGAAGAGGGAGGGATGTATCCTGTATTTATCCTACCTACGCCCCTGTTTCTTTGTTACCCACTTTTTTTCCTTATACCTTCACTTAAGGAAAAAATTTAGAAAAAAAGTTTTCTCATTTCTTCTGAAGCGATTTAGTGGAAGCTATTTCTTCCTCCCGTTCAAGCTGCATCGCAATGCAGGAAAAAGCGAGAAGCGCCGATAGATGGCATCCCCGTCGCAAAGCGCGAGGGAAACTCCCGACTCTACCAATTAATGAAGCAATCTAAATGCATGATCAGCTGATATCAGTCATTAATCAGAGAGAGAGAGAGAGAGAGAGAGAGAGAGCGGGGGAAAGGAAGCAGTTGAAGGGAGGGGGGATGCTAGGGACATTAATTGAGGCAAAGGGCTTTCCCTTCCCGTTCGTCCAGAATTCAAGGGATAGGATACAGGGGGCAGGTTTTTACTACCTCGTTTTTGAGAGGAATAAGGACAGTCAGAGCAGCTTCTGCAGAGGTTCATTTCTTTAAATATTTTCTTCCCTTTTTTTCGTGGAGGTTGAATCTTCCATTTTTTTTTTTTTTCAAAATAAAATCAAGTATTCACTTTGCTCTTCATTTTTCTTTCTTTCTTTTTTAACGGAATACTCTTTTCTCATCTCTTCGAAGCTTTGCAAACTCTTTATTCTTTTGGATCTTTCACCATTCGCTTTCCACTTCCATTTATCTTATCTCCTAGTTCTTCGAAGTTTGTTGTCGAATTGTTGCCAAGTATAAAGTTGCACTGCCAAAAGTGAATATTTTTAGTTTTTAAGGGGTCTAAAGGGAGGATATAGAAATTCCCGTGTTATTTTAATTGGCGTTTTCTTGAGATACAAAATTTTATCTTTTAGATAGTTGAAATAGGAAAAGAAAATTGAAATTCGGTAGTATTGTGGGTGTAATAGATGCGAAGCCGTAGGCCGAGTAAACGCGGGGGTTAGGAACGAAGCCCCAAGCTTGGCTAAATTCAGGAAATGTAATTAAAGAGCAAATGCAAGAAATTCACTCTTGATGCAAAAGTTAATACATATGAGATGCGAGGCCGTTAGCCGAGCAAACACGGGTGTCTGGGGAAGGAGCCTCCAGCTAGCCAAAGGCTAGTCCTAACTATATATAAAACTACATGAGCTGACATAAATTGTTGAGCACTTCCTGTAGGGCTACAATAATTAAATTTTGCATGATTGTAGCTTTCCGGAACTAATCTACAGGAAAATTGCCAAAAGTGAATATTTTTAATTTTTAGGGTGTCTAAAGAGGGTATGAAGAATTTTCCTATAATGGGCCTTTCTTAAAGACCTATACTCTCATATTTTAGGTACTTAGAATTGGAATAAAAACTTGAAATTCGGTATGCTTGTACGTTTTGTTAGCGTTACCTAAGTGAATCATCAGAAATAAAAAATTCCAACCGTAGAATGGTTTTATGAGAAACTGAAAAATATTTCCCATGTTATTTGTATGGACGTGTTCTACACCCCAAAATGTTTAGGCACTTCTAGCAGGATTAGAATGATGAAATTTGGCATGATTGTAGCCTTCCAGGACTAACCAACAGGAAAATTGCTAAAAGTGAATATTTTTAATTTTTTAGTACTCTAAAGGAGATGAAGAAATTCCCATGCTATTTAAATGGGCATTTTCTTGGGATACAAAATATATTTTAGATAGTTGAAATAGGAAAAGAAACGATAGAATTGTGGGTTGAGGAAGTTCGAGGCCGTAGGCCGAGCAAAGACAGTGTGTGGTGGCGAAGCCCCCGAATGGGCAGATTCAGGAAATATGAACAGCAAGTTCACGCAATTCACTGTTGATGCAAAGGTCGATAGATAAGAAATGCGAAGCCGCAGGCTGAGCAGACTCGGGGTCTGGCGGCAGAGCCCCCAGCTAGCCAAAGGCTAGTCTAAATATCTATTCTAAGGATAAATACTTTTTAAAATCACAAGACACCCAAGTACGAAATTTGCTAAATGAAGATTTATTGACACATATGATATACACATATAGTGCACTTGTATAGAATATAGTTAAACAGAGGAAAGGGGGGGAGAAGAAATTTTCTTTAATACACTGGTATCTTAAAAGCACCAAAATTTTATATATGTTTATCTTTAATCTGAGAATACGAATTTAACATTCATTTAAGCAAATTCAATATATGTCACGCAGAAGGAGGTCAACAGGGTAAAGAAGGGTCTCGAAATACTGACTGTGACATTATACATGGGCTAATTACACAGAGAAAAATCCGTTCTCCGGACAGCGGTATATTGTACAAATATACGGCATCCTCTTGCTTACTATAGAAACCAGTACGGAGCATACGTTATCCGTATGCTACATAGGCACTGCCCTTAGATGTTACATCATGCCGTTGCAGGATGTCTGACATCTAACAGTTTTCCGTATATCACATGCATATACTTATGTTACCTTCGTCAGCTATATGTTATATACGTCCATTTGTATGTGAGATCCTGACCGCCTACATTGTTTCATACGGAAAGTACGTATAGATGGAACACTTATACAGAAAGTATTATAAAACATGCGTTTTCAGTTATACGTCTGCTGTACGTTAAGTCCAAAAACTACAGGAATTACGCATGTAACCTATCTTTTTAAGTACGCCACCTACAATTTTTTTCTCAGTGTAGCTAATATTTTATCTAAAAGAACCACAACATATATATTTACGTTTGTCATTCATTTTAAAATACTTCAACGTGGATAGAAATACTTGCATAACAAAATTACATTATCAAGAGTTTGGAACATGACCAAAGATTATTAGATGCCTTTATATATATAGTAAGTTTGGGTGATTCCGAACAGTCGCTGAATTCGGACATCTTAAGCTTATGATAATACTGTTCTTCGCATGTGTAATGTGGAGACTTGTTGTGGCGCCTATTTGAAGCACCGTACCTTTCAACAGTTCAATGCTTAGTAGGAAGTGCAAAGAGTGTTATACGTAGTTTCGAAGATGGGGGAAAGAAGAAGAAACAGGAAAGTTCATGCACGGTTTTTGACCTGATGTAACTTTTTAGTGGAATATGTTAAGGTTTTACACAGAAGTGGTTGTCAGCAAATAGTTAAGTAAGTCATATAACGAAGCGAAGACCCTACTCTACTCGTTGCATAAGCTCAATGTGTGCACAGTGCTCAAAACAGGCGAATCCGGATGTTTAGGGAAGGGTGAATTCGGACACGTTTATTACGTTAAGGTGAATCCGGACAATGTAATAATGAACTAAGAGGATTCAGAACACTCTCTCCCCTCTCGCTTTTCACGTTTATGAGTGTAAAATAGAGGTCTACTGAGGCCCTACGTGAGGTCTATTGTTTATATCTAGGGTCTATTCATTTTTGCCATAAATGGACTCCGAGGAATCACCAGAAAAAGCTACAAGATTATCTTAGGATCTACCAACACAATTAAATTACAAAATGCTAATCACAAGGTGCTCAGAAATTCTACACGACTGAATGGCTACATCATCTGCTCCCCTTTTTATCCGCAACAAGTTCGGGAACATGAATTTCTTTTGTCGAATGAACATGATCTGCCAGGAGGTGGAAACAATTCCTCTTCTGTGTCATCAGACTCATTTCCAAACATGTTTCAATCGCCTTCAGAGTCCTCTGTTAAACAGTTCTTATCTTTCCCTGTGGTTGCTTCTCCCAAACCCACATCCCAAAGGTCTGGCGTTGCTAAAAGATTAAGTATCACGAATTGCAGTTTGTTTCAAACTGTCTTCTCCAACACAATGATGGAATGGATGAAAACAACTGTGGATTTTGTGGGAAGAATTATTATGCACCAACATCAAGCAAATATGATTCCTCGGTGTCCTGTACTGTATGTAAGACCTGGTTTCATGAAAGATGTGTGGGAGGTGATAAGGAACCGTATTTTATCTGTGGACGATGTGTATGAGTTATGACTAGTGCTTAACGAAACTGGCAGACGCCATTAACGTATAATAATAATAATAATAATAATAATAATAATAATAATAATAATAATAATAATAATAATAATAATAATAATAATAATAATAATAATAAATGCCAGTCTCAGTGCACACATAGTACACAGTTTACTAATAATCTAGTTGGTACTACCAAAAAATAG
Organism: Thermobia domestica; assembly: GCF_964235325.1. Taxonomy (NCBI): domain Eukaryota; kingdom Metazoa; phylum Arthropoda; class Insecta; order Zygentoma; family Lepismatidae; genus Thermobia; species Thermobia domestica. The sequence continues at coordinate 91,023,567 of NC_137461.1, forward strand.
CAGTACAGTACAATGTAGTTCTAATTGAAACAAATGTGATTACTGTGTTTAATGATTAAACGCTATAGTGATAGTTACACTACTGTGCATTTAGCTTACAATTTCAACAGTAATTAGTATAGAAATTGCTATGTTAGTAATTTGTGTGTATTTATGATGTATTTGTATTTATATTCTGTACTTGTCAAGTTAGAATGTTAGTGTAGCAAGATAGTAAGCTAAAATATACCTATCATGTATATATCTTATTGCAAAGTTCAGTTTCCGGAATCGCCAACCTACTGTCCAGATTCACCATTCCAAATTTGCAAATCAGATTTTGTCAACTTTCAGACAATTATTTTTTATTTCTTAACATGCAATTCCAGGAAAACTATTTCAGTTTTACATGCATAGCAACATATCATTAAATAATATGATGAAGTATTGGATATTTTCGTTTAGCGGGCTAGTAGTAAAAGAAAGAAACACCAGAACTGTCCGGATTCACCCAAACTTACCCTATATATATACATAGATATAGATAAATGAACTTTAATACTTCAGTATATTTTCATGAACTGATGTCTTGCGTTTTAAGGACTCCTGCGGTTTAAAACTTCTACAGCTACGTGATTTTTTGAAAGAAAGATTTTTGCATATTCTGAAAGATTTGCATCTTATCTTTTAGAATTTATATATTTTAGGGCCTTTTACCTACATTACTTTAGGAATTTTGCATGTTGATTGTTTTCATAACGTGCGCAGGTGAAGTTCAATACAATTAACTTCATTCATGACCCCAAATTGCTTCGTACAGATAAGATTCAATGATTAGGTTTGTTAGTTCAGCGACAAAGTTTCGGGCTTCTGAAGCGCTTCAGTTTATATGTTTTATGTACGTAGTTACTAACTTCCTTTCATAATATTTTATGTTACTCGAAAGCTTAGAGCAATATAGCTCTTAAATTTTAGTGTTAAGAGTTACTATGATCATGACTCAAAAAGAAGGTTCCGAAATACTTACTGTCCAAGCGATTAGGGTTTATACGCTTTAAACATCAAATATTACTTAGAGAACTGTTGATTTGAAAAAGAAATCAACATTTTTTTCTTATGAGAGTGCCAAAGTTTAATCGAGTGAGCTTCTACAGGAAAACCTCGTGGAGAATATGAGAGATGCTGCTAAACTTAAACAGCGTTCTTGTGTTCAATGTGGAGAACATGAATGAACATGATATTTGAAATACTCAAGGCATGGTGTCTTGATTAAGGAATGTCACATCGGTAGTCGAACACATGAATATTCAAGCTCGAGAAGTGGACAATCATCAATCCATTATAAAATTGTGCAGTAAGCCAGATCCAGACCTGGGTGACAACGACAAATGTCATAACCCAAGTGATCTAGGTGCGCCGTGATCATCTCACAGCATCTATAGATATAGACAATGGATTGCCGTTCCCGTGGTTGTTCCTGCCCTCTTCATTTTTTTCTTGGCATCTTAAAAGGCTTTTCGATTTGTCTTTCTTCTTTAATTTAGGAAGAAATTAAAGAACGTTCCTATTGCTCTGTTACTTTCAATGTCCGTTAGATTTTTTTTTCTCTGTTGCTATTTGTGTCTTTCTAGCCGTCTGTCCTATTACCATCTCTCTCTGCTTGACCTGCTTGGTGTGTAGCAAAATTCATGTCATCTTAATTTTTCTGATCTTTTCTCATTCATACCCTTTTAATTTTCCTGATCTGTTGCTATTCATTTTCCTGTTCTGTTACAATTTATATTCCCTTAATTTTCCATGCCCTGTTACAATTCACGCCCTTTTAATTTTCCTGTTCTTTTGCCATTAGCGTGCTTCTAATTTTTGTAATACGTTGTCAATTTTGTTCTCTTAATTCTCCTGATATATTGCCACACTTATTGTCTTTAATTTCCTACCTTGTTGCCATTTGTGTTCTTTCATTTTTTCAATTTTGTTGGTTACCTTGTTCTCTTATTTTTCTCTTCACCTTGCTGCTTCTTTCCTTTTTTATTATCTCTATACTCTTTCGTCTTGTGGGGGTTTCTTCTACTCTTTGACTTTCTTGCTTTCTTAATTTCCTTTTGAATGTCCTATTCTTGTGAGATTGTGTCTCTCTTTCTCTATACGCCAAAAGCATTTTTTTCTTTCATTTTCTTTCAACGCTGTTCAAAAGAGTGTGCATTGAGTGAGTGTGTGTGTGTGTGTGTTGGGGGGAGCAGGCGCCGACGGAAACGAAGCGATGGGGTTTGGGAAATGGTATAAAAGAAAGGGATGGGTGAGGATTGAGCCTTGTTGCGTCTCTTTGATCTGGGGTTAACAAGGGACTCGGCCTGAGGAAGAGGACAAACCATAATTTAGTAATCTCTGGAGCCGGGCTTCAGATCCGCTCGGTCTCTTGGGACGGGATTTCCATAAAGAAGTCTCCCGCAGGCCTCGTTGGAGAGCCAGATATTGGGTAATCCCATTCGAGGGTCTTCGTTCTTCACCGCTATTGCCAACCACCCTTCTGTCTGTTGTGCGATGTCAAAAAAGGAGGGGAAGAAGGTTGCTTCTACCCTGCACCTCTCATTCTATCTTGTGCTATCTCCAACAAATTCAAACAAGAGAGGTCGCCTTTTTTTCTTTTTGTAGATATAAAGAAAATGATTGATCTATTCTTCTATTCTTCCCTATTTTTCCTAATAATTGTCTCTTTCTTGCTTTCTTCACCCATTTAAATGAGAGCAAAATATATAAAGAAAAAATGTATCTACTTAAGTAAAATTATAATAAACTAGAATCATTGAATGAAGAATAGTAATGTAAAAATAATTGAATTATTATTAAACCTAGTTCTGTTTTCTTTAACATCCCATAAACATTTGTTTCTTTAAGGATCAACCCTCTGTACACTATAACTTAAAATGGGGATTAATTAAAAACTCTAATTGTTTACATTCAAGAAATGTTTATTACATATTATTGTTTTATTTTTAGATTGCTCATCAATCACCCCATACTCCATTCCATTTTTATGCAAATATTCAAGCGTTTCGTTAAGCATCCAAGTGATAGCACAGGTGACGATATCTGTTAGTGTCAGACAGGAAAGCGATAGCGCAGGAGGCGATATTTATTAGTGTCAGGCAGGAAAGATAGCGCAGAAGGCGATATCTATTAGTGTCAGACAGGAAAGCGATAGTGCAGGAGGCGATATTTATTAGTGTCAGACGGAAAAGCGATAGTGCAGGTGGCGATATCTATTAGCATAACTGTTTATTATCAGCAGGGCCCGGATCTTGTTGACCTAAAAATTTTTAAAAAGTGACCTATAAAATGACACTAAAATTCCTGTAAAATGACCCTAAAATCACAAAAAAAGTGACCTTAAAACTTACGTTTTCTCAAACTTTTATTTCATTAAACATTGACATTTTTTAATATTTATTGGATTTTTAATTAACATTTCTAACTCATATTCAAAATTTTTTGTTTCAGTTAGTTGCAGTCCATTTATCACTTATGTCCATTGATCAGTCTATTGTACGGCATTGTAAGTATTGAAAGCGTCAGTTCACCCCCGAGTTGAAACTAGGAAGCACTCTTAAACAATAAAACTTAGCAAGTTTAGACTACAGGAAAATAATAGATAAAAACACATTTAAAGCCCTTGTACGCCTTCTAATGCATTTTTAGTTATTCACGTGATAACATTCATTGTGGTCAATAACCCAAAACTATCTGTTTGTCCACGTACCAACCCCCGCCTCTCGTTAACCAGCTACAGTTTAGTTTTCATTAGCTTGTTAAGAATGCAGTTTTTCCACTCCAATAGTCAGGAAGTAAGAAAAGAGATTATTCAACTTCGTCTTTTCCACATCCGTAAACCGTGTTCATTTAAAGATTTCCTTATGTAGAAAAAAAGAATAAAAAGACCATAAGTGACCTAAAAGTTACCTTAAAATATTAAAAAATGACCTGAAATTTCAAAACAGCAAAAAGAGACCAAAAGTTGATTCTAAAAAACTATATTTTTAGAACCTAGAGTTGATGGATAACGTTTTTATTTGAACTTGCCTTCTCCTATGCGGAACAGAAGAAAGTTGACTTGTCAACAAGATCCGGGCCCTGATTATCAGTATTAGTTTGACGAACAAACCAAGGCGTTTTGCAGACAACAATAGGAAATAATAATTATCCTGTAACAATCTTACACAGACAAATCATGTCCACACGTTTTTATACAGAAGGATAACTATTAAACTTCATTAAGTAGGGTCACCTTCTGTTGGTGATTCATAGATTGAAACAAATTGTTTCAAGTGGTTCCAGAGAAGGATTTAAATCAGGCAACAGGAGTAGCCAACGCATCGACCGACAAGTCGTAAGAGGTAGGCTGTAGTGGTCTGTATCATTCCATCTATATCAATTATTTTTATTTTTTTCTGATTCTCTGGCGAGCTAATGAACAAATAAGTAGACCGCCATTAAGTTATGAAATGAGAAATAGCCCACAAACCTTAAAAAAAAAAGTTTCCAGCCAAGTATCTAGAAATACACTTAATATAGTCTTAGATACTGCTGATAACACATTTTACGTTGAAAATAACGTGTTTACTAAATAATTTTGTTTTCTATAGAAAAACGCAAGGCTTACATTTAACGGCACTATACCAACACTAACGAAATCTCCAGTATAAAGCCAAATAAGCTAGCTGCAAGACTGAAACTCTCGACTTTTACTTGTGAAGCAGAAATACTAATGGCTCATAAATGTTCGCAAAATTTATCAAAGTTACTATCGGTACGTCTGCTGTCGCATTATCTTGCTGGAACCAAATAAGTTGTCACTCTTCACTAGAAACAAATAGCCACAAAAGTGTTTCTTACTGTTTATTTATATTTTGGAGGTTTATTCAAATTTTATAATGTAGCATGGTAGATCAAACCAAGTTGTTGTGCAAGAAGAGGTTACTTGAGCAAAACATGCAATCGGTCAAACATGTACTTTGTTTTCTTTGGAGACACGCTTGATAATTTCCTATGACAAGTAGGCTATAAATTATTTACTAATACTGCGCTCTACGCTGATGAACAAATGGCAAATGGGTTTCTTGAGACAAACTAGGCTTATTGATAGCATGAATTTATGTCAACTTGTCGCTGATGGTTTGCGCATCTGTACTGTATATTTGCTATAGTTTATGTTTCTTTGAGTTGGTTGCACTGTCTTTTAATGGATGACACATGTGAAGGCGGAATCTAGCAATTTTATTTATTTATTTATTTATTTATTTATTTATTTATTTATTATTTTTTTTTAGTGGAAGCAATCAACTGTTCTCTGACAACAAACCAACCTGATTATCTCCTCCAGCATGAAAATTCTTTTGAGAGTATCAGCTTGTAATTCTATTTCTGCTATTTTCATCTACAAAATAGAGAAATTATCTAAATTATTTACCTATTCATTGGTTTTAGTTTTAAAATATGTATGTATAATTAATACTTAAATTGCGAGTTTACAGTATAAGTTGTATACTTAAAATTGCTGAGAACTTTGTATATAACAAATTTTAAAACAGTTTACCTTCTATGCTTCGTCTTAATATAATAAATAAAAGAACATCTACTTAGCATCTAATTCTAATACCAACTATTAATACTATCAGTGATCTTACCATGATTAACTTGAAATTAGCTTATCATCTGTCTTATATAAACTGCGAAATGGTAAACTGATTATTTAATTGTGCTTTTAGTATTTATTAGGTGATGCAGGAAATGATCCACCATACATATTTTATTTTAGTTATTTATTTTTACACAAATACACACAAACAACACAAGAACATAAAAATTTACGTATATTTTTCAGATATACAATTTCAATTTGAAATCTGCCAACCTATGATTGGTAGGCCTCCAGAATTCCAAAAGACATATTTCCAGAGCTTGGTAGGAATTATTTCATTAATACATAATTCTATATATATTCAATTTTAACAAATTTGACAGAAAACACACACACACTTATATCTATCTATCTATCTATCTATCTATCTATCTATCTATCTATCTATATATATATATATATATATATATATATATATATATATATATATATATATATATATATATATATATATATATATATATATATGTGTGTGTGTGTGTGTGCGTGTGTGTGTGTGTGTACAAAATTATATTCACTTCTATTTAACCGGAAGTGGTACAAATTAATCACTTCCAGTTTTAAAGTTGAATGCCATAGAATAAAAAAAACGTAATAGGTAGCGAGAAGCTGTTTTCTGTAAGCAATTAAATGTACCAAAAATATATTCCATTTCCACTTTAATCTCTCTGCTAAAACTGGAAATGGAATGAAACAACCACTTTCAATTTAATGTTGATCGCCACAGAATATAAACCGCATTAGATACCGAAAACCGGTTTGCTGCAAACAATTTAGCGTCTCAAGGACATATTCCATCTTCACGCTAATCCTTACATTACAGTCGAAAGTGCAAGAAATCAACCATTTCTGCTTTTAACGTTAATCACCACAGAGTAAAATTGGTAAAAGAGAGACCGAAGCAATTTGCTCCAATCAATAAAGCATCTTAAGAATATATTAATTTCCATTTTTAAGAGCCTGCCTTATTAAAAATAATACAAAATTTACCATTTTTCTTTATCTTGTTTATTCATAAGTGAAAGGATAGCTATAATGAAATGCAACTTACTACAATTATAGATAATGTTATTCAACAACAGAAAATATGAACCTGAAGAATGTTCAATGTTGCCATCCATGGAAATAAATGGAACTACATTTTTAAAAATAGTTGTATCTAGTTTATTATAAACAAATTAGTTTTAACATACAGTTATTAAAAAGTAGTTCACAGGAAACCAAAACAACATGATACGTAACCAAATGCAGTTAAAATCATTCTTCTAGTTGCTGTCTTAACTTAGATTTTAGGAGCGTTGTTTTTCTCGCAACACGGTAATTTTTATGGATGGCAAAACTGAAAATCCTTCAGGTTCATATTTTCTGTTGTAGAATAACATTATCTATGATTGTGGTAAGTTGCACTTCGTTATCTTCTTTCACTTATGAATAAACAAGCAAAAGAAAAATAGTAAATTTTGTTTATTTTTAGTAAGTCAGGCTCTAGTGGTAGTAATCCACTATGACTTCCGGTTTCAATATTGATCGACGTCGAATAATAACGATTAGAGATAAAGAGTATCAGTTTTATGGAATCGATATAGCGTCCTAAGATGAGGCACTATCTTCTCTCTTAAGATCCTATTCAAACTAGAAATGATATTAATCAACCACATTCAGTTCAGAGATGGAGTGGGTCATTGGATCGTGGGTTAAATGGGTCAAGTGGATCAAGATTTGTAAGTGGATCAGTGGGGAGTGGGTCAACAGGATGTGACTCACTGCGACCCATCACCCACCGTGACTCACTCTGACCCACTGACTCACTACTATTCACTACGACCCACCGTTCTACTCTAAGCATTGTATACAGCATTTTCTGAACACTGGCGAATTTGTCTACGTTTTATTTTCAAGGGCTCTATTTTTCTTCCTTTTTAATTTGTTTCTATTCACTTACCTGAGATGTGTATATCTAACTATTAAGTGGAAAAATAACTTCAAGCACTTTTGAATATTGATCCCTACTTTCACTTGATTTGAGACTTTCAAATTTCACCCTATTTTCCACTGAAAAGTGTCTGTAATTCAACATGGAAATAATTATATACGATAATTAAATTGAAATTCATCGTAATATGGCTCTTGACAAATGTTACCATTTTATATTGTGAAAGTCAGATCTACCGATATTGCAACAGAGTGGTTTTTGAGCGATTGAACGTAGAAATTCAATCTCCGATTAGTGACAATTTCACAGCCTTGTTTTGTTACAATTGTAAACTCTTAAGTCAGTGGAGAGCAGGGCGTAGATCATGGGTCAGAGTTGATGACAATGGGTTTTGGTGGATGGTGGCTCAGAGCGCGTCACGGTGGGTAGTGGGTCATAGTGGGTCAGACTGTGTCACGGTGGATTACAGTGGATGATGGGTCAGTGGGTCATGGTTTTCATTGACCCACGTCATCTCTGATCCAGTTTTAACGTTTATCGCTAAAGAATGAAAACGGTAACAGCGAGTTATTTTGTGCAATTAATTAGAGTCCTAAAAATATATTCTATCTCCATTCTAATCTCTTTAGTAGAACAGGAAATAGTGTAAATCTACCACCACTTCCGGTTTCGATACCAATTGAGAAAATATCAAGTCATATAAATCAAACTCATTCACGTGGTATACAGATGGCATTGCCACTTGTACTTATAACATGGAATCCTGTATTTACAGTGAACAAGTTCTGATCTTACTGAAGCATGCCTTTCACTTTGAACTTATTGTACGACGTACAAAAGGTTCGAACGTATTTCGCAAACAGTGAGCTGCTTGCAAGGAAGTTCTTAACAACGGTCACAAAATAAAAGATAGAAAACTCAGATAGTCTATTTCTTAGATATTTTTATGAAGAGTAGTAGTACAGTATTTGGTTTCTTCATAGAAGAATTGTAACATTACACTTGTATTATTCCTTATCTTCGTACATTTTCATCTCGAACTCGAATTCTGAAATTGGTACTTGTGAAACATTTCCAATATTGAATAACAGAGTAGCTGTAATTTCATGCATGATATCAATCTAATGTTGATTTTTTTTATATATATATAAAAAGGCCTTGTGTCCATCTTAAACATAAATTAAACATAACTTTCTTACAATAACTTTCGTTAATTTATAATAAAGAATACAGACAGCCTTGTAAGAAAGTTATGTTTAATTTATGATTTTTTTTATATAGACAAAGAGTTACTGAGAAATGTAATGTCTGAAACAAACAAGTTGTACTTAAACAATAATTGCCTCCAACCATGGAATGTGAAATTTACATATGCTATACCCTTACTAATTCCTAGATCAGTGGTTCTCAACTGATCTGTCGCGACACATTGGCGTGTCACGCAGTTCCCTGAGAGTGTGTCGCGAAATTTTAGCATTTAAAAATAATGAAGAATTTCATTTAAAAAAAAATACTTAAAATCGTGACAGACTTTACCAGTCAATACCTCCAGCGCCAGCAATAATGCTCGATGCTACACAGAGTTATTATAGAAACTAATAGGTTTCACTATTATTATTATTATTATTATTATTATTATTATTATTATTATTATTATTATTATTATTATTATTATTATTTATAATAATAATATCAAACAAATCTGTTGAGATGCCCTGGAAGTTCAGTAAAGTATGTCGTCAGTGCAAAAAGGTTGAGAACCACTGTCCTAGATATTGCTATGCAGGTTCCCCTTTGTGAGTTTATTTTGGCTTAATTCTTTAATTTTTCAGTATTTTGTTGATTGTTTTATGTAACTATCTCCATATAATAACCTTGGCAACAGTGGTATCATCCATTGAGCTGTAAATAATCTATTTGAAGGTTTAAAACAACCTGAAGACAAAACGAACTTTATTATTATTATTATTATTATTATTATTATTATTATTATTATTATTATTATTATTATTATTATTATTATTATTATTATTATTATTATTATTATTATTTGTAGCTGCCTGGGTCTGAAGAAAAATAAGTGTCTTTTACTATTCATATACTAAACATATTATATAGGTATTTGTTTTTCGTACTATTTGTGTTACAGATTCCTTTGCCTTTCATTTTCTTTTTCCTTTTTTGGAGATCATAGGTTATGATTATTTCAATTTGGAAAAGAGAATTTACATGGAAAGAAACTCACCGAGAAACAGCATGAATACCAGTGACACATATGTAGATAAACAGTACACTGGGTACCAGAACTGGGTGGAAGAGTGATCCATAGTGGTGTCTATATCATTGGTTGACAGGGAGCATTAAAAAAAGTACTCCCTATTCCCTTTCCGTTAGTTCTCAAAACGTTTTTTTTTTTTTTTTATTCACCGGTAATGTTGACATAAGCTAGTTTTCCAAACCACTCTCAGAATCATTGATCAAGATGGAACAGACCGGGAAGTGTGGCGGGGTGAGATGGCTTGACGGACATCCCCCTCCCCCTTTCTCTGCTTCCTTTCCTTTCGTCATTCACCACAATGTTTATTCAGCCTCTTGAAATAAGTGGTATTCAATAGGAACATCTTTCCTACCTCATACTCCGAATTGCTGTTTCCCAGTACCACAACCCCTCGACCAAACCAATCTTACTTCTTTCCCGATCACACTTCCCTATTATTTCTTCTTCCGGTATCCGCAACCTGTTTTTCTTTTCTTTCTTCTCATTATTCTTTTATTAAATGTACTATTCTTTCGCACGTTTTTACAAACTACCGATCAATCCCTCTTTCTTTGTCGTATTTGTAAAATGATACGGCCACTGTCTGCTCTTTTTTCTTTTTTCATAGAGATATTGTATATTCTTATAGCTTTATATTCTTACGGTGTTAACCACAACGCGTGTAAGGATATACTACACTTTGATACCCTTGTGTCACAAAAATGTTCGTTTCTCTTCTATACAAAAAAAAAAAAAAAAAAAAAACTGATTGTGAGCATAACCGAGGAAGAACTTTTATTAACTTATACGTACGTTATCAATTACTCAGTTGGAAGCAGCAGAAAAATGACGAAAAAAGAAGATTGGAAGGTCTGATACTTAACTGTGTTGAATACATGCACCAACTTTGATTTTTAGTCTGTGGTTTATATAGGGAATTGAATACACCTGCCATCTTTGTCTTTTTAGTCTATTGATTTATATAAAGAATTGAGTACATGCACCATCTTTGTCTTTTTTAATATATTGATTTATATAGAGAATTGAATACATGCACCATCTTTGTCTTTTTAATATATTGATTTATATAGAGAATTGAATATATGCACCATCTTTGCCTTTTTAATATATTGATTTATATAGGGAATTGAATACACCTGCCATCTTTGTCTTTTTAGTATATTGATTTATATAGGGAATTGAATACATGCACCATCTTTGCCTTTTTTAGTATATTGATTTATATAGAAAATTGAATATATGCGCCGTCTTTGTTTTTTTAGTCTATTAATTTATATAGGGAATTGAATACATGGCCATCTTTGTCTTTTTAGTCTATTGATTTATATAGGGAATTGAATGCATGGCCGTCTTTGTTTTTTAGTTTATTGATTTATATGGGGAATAATTATTATTACTACTTTATTTTCTTTCAAACAAAATTGAATTTTAATGTTTGTTTTACTGATTTCTTCTTTAAAAATATTTATATATACTTCGCGAAAATTAAAATTTATGATTTATAACATAATTTTAATATTTTAATAAACAAATTTAATTTAGGCAACACATAATGTAAATTCATTTTGGAAAAGTAATGGGCATTTAAGTACCGAATTTCTGAAGAAGAAATTAGAAAAGTAACATAATTAAAAATGCAATTCAAAATTTCAAAGAAAGCAAAGGAAACAATTTCCCCCACATACTAAATCAATGGGTTAAAACCTCTCCCAGCTGATTTAGTGGCTTATCTGCCCTAGCTTAGTGCATATGGTCCTGGGTTTGATTCCCGATGGGGGAGGTGAAGTTCGAACGCATTACGGTGTTTCGGGTTCATGTCGTAAACCGAAGTTCCATGTCTCATGTAATCTTGGTTTCATACAAACAAACAACTGGTTAAAAATAAAATAAAGCTATGGTATGGGTACTCAACAACATTCGACCTTGAGCCGAAGTTGAGAGACAACACGGAGGTTGGTGGAGGTTGGAGGTTGGTTGGAAGTGGGTTCATCTCTCAACTTTGGTGTGAGGACCCTGCTTCGATTACAAGCCATGGAACAGGGTGGCTTTTAAAGCGGCAAGTGGGAGAGAGGGGTTTCTACTTCCTATTTTACCAACTATTTCATTAGTATTCGATCCATTTATCTTACGATAGATGGTCTTCAGGTTCCAAATTAGCACCTTCCAATTGTTGTTATGGATGTAAAAATCTATAGCAATCTTTAGTCAGTCCAAAAAATGAAATAACGCAAGCTTCAAGAAAGAAATTTCCCAAACGTGTATTGATTTTAGCAAGGTCGTAAAATTGCCCGTAATAATTTCATTATTTAATTTCAAATAACATGAAATCTAAACAACTAACGTAAGTAAAGTGTATGTGTGTTTTTCATTACATAACATGAGAAATTTCTCTCTTTAATTACCAGCTATCTAAAGGGCTTTAAACAGAAAGTTGTTATTTCAGGGGCGACTTCTAACCTCCAACCTGTGATCTCGGGGGTGCCTCAGGGAAGCGTACTAGGACCCCTGCTATTTGTCCTGTATATGGACGATCTCCACTCTCACCTATCAGTTAATCCTAGTGGCCTTTTGCTTTTTGCTGACGATTGCAAATTATATAGAGAAATATCATGTTTCCATGACACAATTGCCCTACAGGAAGACATAAATTATCTTGTAGGCTGGTGTGAAATATGGCAATTGAAACTTAACAGTAAGAAATATGACGCTATTACAATTACTCTGAAAAAGTCTCCTGTTCTCTCCAAATACCATATTAACGATTCCCCTATAACACATTCTGCCAATCATAATGATCTTGGTGTCATCTTTGATTCGAAACTCTCGTTCTCTGAACACATCTCCTCAATAGTTAAGAAATCAATGCGTATGCTGGGGCTTCTTTACCGATTCACTGAACTACGTACTGTGGCATCATTAACAACATTCTATAAAACTCTAATAGCACCCAAGATCGAATACTGCTCTCCCATATGGGCCATGGCCGCACCTACACATCTCTCTAGACTTGAGTCTGTTCTCAATTTCTTTATTGCAATAGTACGTTTTCGTGTTCCCGCACTTCGAATATTACCTAAGGAGGAAATTTTGCGATATCTTAATATCCAGACGCCGGAACACGCAGAAATAACTCTGATTTGAAGTTTCTTCATAAGATTGTAAATGGGAACCTAAGATCAGAAACCCTAATTCAACAACTATCCTTACATGTCCCTTCCCGCAAAACCCGGAATACCCACCTATTCCATCTTGCACGCCCTAGGTTGACAATTATACAGAGGTGTCTTTTTCACCGAGTACCCAACTATTATAATAATCTAACAAGTGAGGTGGACATTTTTTCGAGCTACTCGGTGTTTGAAAGAGCAATAAAACGCGTGCTGGCTAAATAATATTACTTGTGCACTCTTTGTTAATACTATTGATGTTATTGTTGTTGTTTATTTTTTAAATTCTTTTTCTTTTTTCTCTTTTTTTCTGCTTGTTGACACTTCCCTGTGTAAAATGGCACAATTATGCTGTATCTGGGAATTTGTTCAATAAATAAATATGTTTTGTTGATAATAAAAGTAACTTCGAGAACTTGTTGATATAGTTAAGTTTCAATGAGCTATTCAAAGACGAAGAGAGAAGAAATCCTCCTGATACACTATTATTATTATTATTATTATTATTATTATTATTATTATTATTATTATTATTATTATTATTATTATTATTATTATTATTATTATTATTATTATTATTATTATTTGTCCTTTCGTTAGTACGTAATTAATACAGTCCGGATTTATATGCAAAATGCATGTTTATAGTAACATGCAAAAACGGATGGAAAATATTTTTTCTTTCCGACGGACTTGTAAGGATTCGTTTGAGACGCATATGATATCGCATATAAGTGCATATTTTGAGTAAATTTCAATATGCTTGCATATTTCGTAAACTTTGAAGGATACTGCATATTTCCAAATTTTATTGCTGCATACTAGCATATTTCAGAGTATATCAACAACAGAGTAAGAAGGAAGAGGTTTCAAGAAATGGATAAATATACGGAAGGATACCAAGAATGAAAGGTTTCCCAAAATTACACAAGAAAGAGGTGAAGCTTAGACCGGTACTAGACTGTAGAGGCAACTACTGGGAGCCACCAGAGAAGGAGTTGAAGGAGATTTGTGAAAGCATAAGAGAAGGACAAGAATCGTGCAGAGTGAAGAACACAGAAGAAGCCAAGGAATTGTTAAGAAAAGAGGATCTTATTGGAGGCAGAAAACTTATGTTTAGTCTTGATGTTAAGGCTATGTTCCCGAGCCTTAGTAGAGAAGCAATAATAAGTGTCATAGAGGAAGAAATGGGTAGTAAAAGTATAAAAGGATGGACAAAAGAGAAAGTAGTTAAGGCTTTGAAGATGATATGGGAAAACAGTTATTGTATAATAGGGGAGAAAGTGGTAAAAATAAGAAAAGGAATCAGTATAGGTTCGAGGCTGAGCCCAGTACTGGCATAAATAATTATGAACAAATGGGAGAAAAAGGTGAAAGAAGGGGGTAAGAACTTGATCATGTTTTGTAGGTATGTGGATGACTGTCTAGGCTTGTGGAAAGGGACTAGGAGACAATTAGAGAACTTCAAAGATAGTGTGAAAGATAAAGAAAAAGGCATAAACTTGGACATGGAGTTGGAAGAAAATGCAAGAATAAACTTTTTAGACATGACCATAATAAAACAAGGAGAAGGGAGGTACGAGGTGGTACCAGAAAGAGTGCTCAGCGGGAGTGTACTGCCATGAGAGGAGCGACGTGGATAGGAGTACAAAGAGAACTTTCATAACAAATATGATAAGAAGAATAGAAATGCTGGAGGACGAAGAGGAAGGAAGGAAGGAGAGCATACAGAAATTCTACAGACAGTTAGAGAAGAACGGTTACAGCAAGAAAGAGTTAGAGAAGGAAGAAGAACACAGGAAGAGGAAGAGAGGGAGAAAGAAGAATGAAGAGGATGAGAGTGAAAAATGGCATGGCATAGAAAGTATGGGAGAAGAAACGGAGAAACTGAAGAATTTATTGAAGAAAGGAGGGGTCAGAACTTACAGAAAGAGTGGAGAAACTTTATTAAGATCAATAAAGAAGAATAGAAAAGGAACTAAAAAGATTAATGAAGAGGAAGAAGGAGTCATCTATAGGGTATGGTGTGAGGACTGCGATATGTCATATACAGGAGAGACAGGAAAGAGAATGAAAGAAACGATAAAACAACATGGAGATGATGTTAGGGGGAAGAAAGATACCAATGCCATATACAAACATGTTAAGGAGACGAATCACGGAATTAACTAGGATAAGGCAGAAGTATTGGAGATGGAGAAAAGAATGATAATAAGGAAGTGGATAGAAGCAGATTGGATAAAGAAGGTAGAGATAAACTGATGAACTGGACAGGAGGCTTACCTATTAATGAATTATGGCAAGGAAGTTTGAATAGCATAGAGAAAAAGAAAATAAATAAAAAAAGACCCTTATAAGAACCAAAAATGAAGGAACGTGATTAGTTGGAAAGTGAAAACGAAGACTTATGGGATTGGCTGAAGGCCTCAGTAAATAGGAAGAAGTAATAATAATAATAATAATAATAATAATAATAATAATAATAATAATAATAATAATAATAATAATAATAATAAGGTAAACGCGCCGGATTTCGACAGGTTAAGGACCTTTTTCAAAATCAATTGCCTATTGTGGCCATAATATTGGTCGGTGTTGGCCCAGTTTTTTCCTTGAAATGTGCAGTCTCTACTAATACTAAAAGTCACTTCAAGACTCAAATGCTAATGTTAAAATTTTTTATGAAACTGGAACTCGCCAATGGAACCCGAATTCGACACACTTCACCTGGTTTCGACAGTTGCGGTATCTGAATTCGCCACCTTCAATTATATCCATGTAAAACATTAAGTCGGCATTAGTAGTAGTAGTAATCTCTTCTCAGCTTCAAATATTGTTTTATTATTATGCACAAATTATCAGACGGGCAAAAGAACACAACTTAAATTTTCTGAACTGAGTAGTTACTTCGACGATCCTCAATTCGACATGCAGGAACCTGATTTCGACATTCCATATCGAACTGAGGTTACAACTATCGGAGAATTATGCAACAAATAGCTTTATGAAATACTTTGAACACACTTGTAAGTTTAGATATTCAGTTAAAATTATGTTTGCACTACTGAGTATGAATTCGACAACTTTGTCGAAATCCGGTTCACGTTACAAATAAAGGCTCGTGTTTTCGACAACCCCCCGTTCATGTTACATCACAACCTTTGTCCTCACAGAAGAAAACAAAACGCACTGATTGAGACTCCTTTACAACATTAAAGTACCACTATTTGCTTGAAGCAAACCTAACTTTAATAAAAGTGTTACGAAAATAACCTGCCGTCTTATGATTTTGTTAAGATTATGTGTTTTTTCTCGAAGAGTGTATCACACACACAACAATGTACTTCTTTTCTCCATACATATGACCCATCTACTGTAACCGCACTTTCGACACGAGAAAAGACACTCCCATAATGTTGCCACTTCTATTCACGATCGCAGGGATGACATCTTAGGCTTATTTCACAACATTTAAGCACAGGTATGTCGAATTCGGGTGCCTGTCGAATTCAGGCGCGTTTACCTTAATAATAATAATAATAATAATAATAATAATAATAATAATAATAATAATAATAATAATAATAATAATAATAATAATAATAATAATAATAATAATAAAATAAAAATAAAAAGTACAACAATAACTATAGATATGTCTGTTAAAAGAATTTAAACTTTTTCATAATAATGACTATATATATGACGGTTAAATAATTTAAACTTTGTAATAACAATATTTATATATATGTCTGTATTTTCATTTATTTTCGATAGTGTCTGAAGAAGGATATGCTAGATATCCGAAACAGTTACAAATTATAATTTAAAATAAAGTGGGTTTTAAGCTTTGATCAGTATCTCTTTTGTTAAAATAATCAATCCAAAGCCATGAATAGTCTTAATATCAACAAGAAAGTAGGTTATAGTTAAAATGAACTGAATCACTTTGTACACGCAGATGTAAAATAAACCGTTGTAGAAAAATAGATAGAATAATATAATAAAGTGTTGTATCCAAAATTAGTCACCTGACTTGCCTTGCGCTGGTCTTCATCGTCTAACAGAAACAATCAGATGCCAATATCTGGAAGTAGGTGCGCTTGTATCAAATATAAAGAAAGTATTTGTGAAAGCACCTTCGCGCGTACGTATATTTCGCGAAGTTGCGAAAATTATTCCGCTACATCCGCAACTAGTTTAAAATCAATAGGGTTTGTGGGTAGAAGCTGTGTTGTATTATGCAGAAAACTTAAATCATCAAATGAAGACAATTATAAACTCACTAAATTCCGATGAAGCAGTCGCTATTTATATGTTACAAAAATGTTTCTCTACAAGTGGCATTGAGAACAAAATTAAGTACATACACAACCACTTCTCGAGAATATCTGAAATTATCAGACAGTTGAATGCCATAACAATGCTTTGCTGCATACACTCTCCTTGTTGGGTGAATTAACACAGACTTTGTCCAGTGAAACTCGCGGTGTTGTGCAAATACCGTCAGATAAACTTTGCCAGGTATTATTAAAAAATCCCGGGCGCAAAACAATCTGTGACATTGCAAATGTACTTAATTGTGAAAACATGGAATTGAAAGAGGACCTAACACAGGAAGATATTTGGTGTTTTTCGGTATTTTTCACATGCATCAGTGACTTCTGCTGATGTAGAAAGGAACTTTTCGATCTACAAAGCGTTTCTCACTGATAAACACGGAGGGTTTACAGAAGAAAATCTAAGAAAGACGTTAATAGTTAAAAAAAAAAAGAGGCCGTTAAGATGAGATATATTTTATAAGAAACTGAAAATGTATTTTCTTAGTGTATATTTCAGTGCATATGTTAAAAATTTTAATGCATATTTTTTATATTTTTCGTGCAGATTTGCATGCATATCTTGGGGTTTGTTTGTGCATGGAAATCCGGGCTCTAGTAATTAATATATTTTCCCAGGAAAGAAAGTGAATTGTATACTTTACTAACGGATATATATGAATTAAATATATTTCAAATTATTTTCTCTGGAAAGAGTGTAAACTTCCTTTGCATACTATAGGTACAGAAGAAGATATTATGTTTATTCAGCTTGTTATTATATTAAGTTTTCTAGAAAGTTCTGAAGGGAAATTGAAATAGGTTTACATACGTAGTTGCACGCATTCCTAGATAATCATGAATAATAACAAATCGCAGCTTATAATATTGGTTTCCTGTACTTTCTCCTCTTTCTCCGTTACTTGCGGTATTACAGGGACAATTAGTGATCCGTATGTGGAATACTACTGGTAAAAAAACTTTAAAAAAATCAAATATTCGTTAATAACACAAAATATAAGAACTATTGATATTACAATATAAATTGAAATGAAATCTTTAAGTTTTACGTCCCACGGTATGCTGGTTAGACTAAAGGAGACAGTGATGATGAGAAATGAATGAAATGGTGGAATGAAGAAAGTGAGAGAAAACGAGAAAACCCCAAGAAAGCACACGAGTACGGTGTTTGTCCACCACAAAGTTCAGACGGCTGAAATCGAACCAGGGACCCCAAGCTCCGGAGGTGAACGCCCTACCACTGAGCCTCCGCGCACCCAACATTAGAATATAGCAAACCTTTTCAAAGTTTGTTATTATTGTTGCTCTTCACTTGATTCTTGTTTTTAAGAAGTTTAATTTGTTTGTTTTCAGTTTAGAGTCCCTTTCAGCAACAAGGCTATGTGAAACGTGGACCTACAGCTTAATGTGGGATCCGAATCGCATGAGCTTCCACCAGGAATTGAACCCGGATCACCAACGCCAATAGCGCATAAGCTAACCGTTTAGCTACGAGAGAGAGCCCTAGAGTTTGACTTACAATCCAAAACACCTTTTTATACATATTTTCTCTGTCTATCTATCAGTCTGTCCGGGAGCCAAAAAAATCAGTGGCGGATATAGAAGGTAAAAACTAAGGGGGGGTCATCCAGAACCCAGACTATGATAGGAACACTATGAATTTACTATAAACTTTAAAATATATAGATAATAGCGCAAATGATTTATGTCACTCAAAAATACTGGGCCCCCGGCCCCAGGTTAGATTCGCCACTGCAAAAAATCTCAAAAACAATTTGATAAGTCACAAGCAATTTTTGAACAGGATATAGGGGATCAAATGATAAGAATCGAGTTCGTTGATAGAGGTAAGCGATCCGAGAGAAGTGGTAGAAATAAACCATTTCTGGTTTTAATTTTGATCACTATACAATAAAAACAGTAATAGATACCGAAAAGCGATTTTCTGGAATAAATTAAGCATGCCAAGAACATATTTCATTTTCAGCCTAATCTCTCTTTTAAAACCGAAGGTGGTAGAAATCTACTATAACCTTAATTGCACTGTGTCTTTTTGTTGAAGAAACAGACTTTCTTGAGGGGGGGGAGGGACTAAGGAGCAATCATTCTATTTTAATACACAGTAATTTTTCGTTTTAACAAACATGAATGTTGCACATTTATAGCTTATGATTTTTTTAACTCACCATAAATTTAAATCCCTTCTCCTTTCCCTTCTCCTAAAAGTTCGTTTCAACAATAAAAATACAAGTACAATACTGTATATAGCAAGTACAATTAATATTTTTGTAATGCAAATAAAAATAAATGAGGGGTTGAAATAGAACAAAAAATTTCAAATTTGTGAAACATTATTGCAGGAACCTCAAAGCATGCTTCGCTCGCGCCAAGAGAACTTTGTGGGGGACAAACACAGTGTGCGTGGGTTTCCTCAGGGTTCTCCCGTTTCCTCCCACTTTCTTCATTCCACCATTTCATTCATTTCTCATCATTGCTGTCTCCTTTAGCCTAGCCGGCATAACTGTGGGACGTAAAAGTTAAAGGTTTTAGTTTATTTCTCATTTTAAAAGCATTCTCCGATTACCCTTAATTTTTGTTTCCTTTTCATATCAAAAGCAACGCTTCTGCACTGTTAGATATAAAATTTAAAAAATCGAGTTTAAAAAATCAAAATTAAAAAAAATAGGGAGTCAAAGTTGGAATTTGGACTTAGTCGAATTTTCGGAAGAAAAAATATAAAAAATCGCTAAAATGTCCTTTAGGAGAATTTCATTATTTGCAATGTGCTTTCGAAAAGTAATATTTAATGTTCTCAACGATGGAAGAACCAAAATATCAGTATAAGTTTGTAATGTGCTTTGGGAGAAATTTACATGTTAGGGGGAAGGAAATTTATCGTTCAGAGAGAATTACACTTTTCCACAAATTCCATACATTACACCGCTATAATACTGATGTGCCATACGAGAATATTGGTTTTTAATGATATTACGACGTAATTGGAACCGGGCAGTATCAAGGAATGTGTCATAGGACCAACTGTACACTGGATAGAATAATAATAATAAAAAAGAAACTCAAAAATTTTATTTATACTGAAAGTTCATATATTTCTACAATTGCATTCTCACATTAATGAAAATTGTGAAGGGAAATGTAATGTTTCTCTTTTCTCTACTACATACTGTAATGGATTCAACAATTTAAAAAAATATTTTTCATTGCGTCATCTTCGATTTATTTGATTTGATTATCCATTTCTACATGATGTTTGCATGATACTATCAGTAAAGTTAATTATATTTTCTTCTTTATTTCATATTGTATTGTGCTCCCATCTAGATGAATGTTGAACTTTTGTGTGTGGGGTTCTTGTTTGATTCCCGATGTGGGTATATAACTTTGGCAAACTCCGGTCTAGAATGACAAAACTAACGGCAATGGAACACATCATCCATCAATGGCTATAACATCAGGTAGTTTCATTATAAATTTTAACGCACACAAGATTTTTGACTCCGCCCCCACTGAAAATATGTATAGTGTAAATAAATTTGTATTCACAGTAGACATTTCTAATGTCCTTTCACGCGGTTCTCTGATCATATGTATTGTGCATGTGTATAGAAAGACACAACCATAGGGAATATATTGCAAAACCTGTGTCAGACATCCTGCTACGATCCCAGAATGTAGTGTTTATGTAAGAAAACCCCTTTCATTTCTCTAAACCATGTGAAAGAGATTGGGGAACAAGAATGGAGTTTTGTTGAGGAGGGAGTGATTGGAACATACATCGTGGTTTGCTCTGATACTACTCTGAGCCTTCTGGATGTGACAACCACGGTCAACCAGAGTGTAAAATAATGCTCCGAAGCGGAAGAATGGAAGGAGTCCCTTCTTTTCCTGAATGCTATCCAACATTTCTCCCTCTCCTAACGTCCGGTACTCACAAGATCTTTTCTCAAGTTTTGTTTTCTCTGGAATCCCCCTCCGGCTTCGATCAACCGCTCCACCCAACCCCTTGAATGCTACGTATACAATTCGAAAAGGATCGGTTTTCGGTTTCTCTTCGTAAGCGTCCCAAAATGAATCGATTCTGGAGGAAAGGCGTCCTGTTCCCTTGCTTTCTTTTTGTCATTTTTCTTCCCGTCTGTAGAGAAAACATACAGGGCGCCCCCCAACGACTCCAGTGACCGAAAAAAACTTCCTTCCTGATTCCTACAGTTAGTTCGTTATTTCTAGGTTTTATCGTTAAATTAAAAGGTTGGCCTATCTACAACTTAAGTTTTAGATGTTACAGCCCAGAAGGCGCTACTGGTGGTTCAAGACACTTCTCTCAGTTGGGTAATTTATGGACAGCTCTTTAACTTCCATTTTCTTAAATTTAACATGCCATGATTATGTACCGAGGCTAAGGGAGACGGTGATGATGATAACCAATGAACTAATGAAAAGAGAAAAGTAAGAGAAAATGGAAGAAACACGAGAAAACCCACGTACACGGTGTTTGTTCGCCACATAATCAACTTGGCGCGAGCTGAGGTCGTAACCAGGGACCCCATACACCAGAGACGGGCACTTTACAATTAAGTGGATCATCTATTTTAGACTCCAAATTATGCTAGGTATAAATAGTACATTGGTCAATCGACATGTATCAGAGAAGGAAAGATATTTGAAATATATTCAGTGTCACAAGAATAAGTTCCATTTTCTCATTTAATAACTAACCGGAAATGGTAGAAATATATCATTTTATGTTTCAATATTGATCACAATGGAGCAAAAATGCTAACAAATAGCGAGAAGTGGTTTCCTATATCCATACATTCAGCGTTCCCAAAAATCGGTTCCATATAAATCTTCTCCATACTACGTGATATAAATTTAATTTAGCAACTGCCATGAGTCGTGAAGCCTGGGCTCTACACCAATCATAGAACTGGTTTGCCTTACGTATAATGCATCGAAAAAATTCGGTACAGTTCGTGGAGTGGTTTCCGAACGCACTCTTGAGAAAACGTGAATCGTCACAAGCAAGGGCGCCGATTTCTCTGTAAATTTGGAGGGGGGTTGATTCAGATGCAGAAAGTATATATATGAGGATTTTAAGACAAAGTGCATTCAAATTATGCTAATAAATACAATAGGGGGCCCTCATCAGCTTTGAGGGGCCCGAGCCCCTGGCCCTCCCAGAATCGGCGATCTTGAGCACAAGTGCACCAATGATGTTGCCAAACTTAGAAAACATGACAAATGGGCTACAAAAAAATAATAATAATAATAATAATAATAATCAAGAACTAGGACACGAATGCTAACAATTATTCAAATTATACCTTAATAATAATAATAGCAAAAATATGAAACAATGACAACAACAAAAACAAAGAAAACTTAACTTTGTGCAGTAAGACAACACTGTAATCTTAGGAGATAATCTCTGAGTAACGTGAGAGGCGACATTGGTAAAATTTCATGGATGAGAGTGGACGACTGGGACACACCTTCACATTCTATTGGGTGCTGAAACTGGTAGATCTAGGTCAAGCTTCGCGAATCCTTACGATCACTATAGTAGATAGAAATTTACCACTAATGGCTTCAGTATTGATTCCCATAGGACAACATTTACAAGAGATAGCAAGAAAGGGATTTTTACGAATGGATTCAGTGTCGAAGAATAGATACTTTCTCCGACTTTATTCTTCTGTTGAAATTGGAAGTGGAACATTATCCATCTCTGGTTTTAATGGTGAATAGAATTCTTATAGTTTTTGTAAGGATATACCTTAATTTGAGAATGTAAAGTGAAACTGATTTGTTCTAATTCAAGTACCACAACTAGTTGCTTTGCCCGTGTTGTGTCAACATGTATTGTAGCAAACTAAAAGCTCATATAAGAGCTCCTTCATGGCTAAGCAGTTAGCATACTCATCTTTGGCGTGGGAGACCCAGGTTCGATTCCCGGCTAAAGCTCATGTGTTTCGAATCCCACGTTATGCTGTAGGTCCACGTCTCATATAACCTCATTGCTGAAATGGACGCTAAACTGAAAATCTAATCAAATTAAAAATTTGTATACTAATTATATCGGTTTACTCAATTCAATGAAAAGCAAAATTCTAAATTAATAGTAGCGTTTAACGAAAAGTCATATACCAAACGATAGGTATCATCCAGTCGAACGAACTGGTATGGATGAGGGTAAAACTTTATGTGTAATTT
Source organism: Thermobia domestica (assembly GCF_964235325.1). Lineage (NCBI taxonomy): Eukaryota > Metazoa > Arthropoda > Insecta > Zygentoma > Lepismatidae > Thermobia > Thermobia domestica. Next base: position 91,047,190 of record NC_137461.1, read on the forward strand.
TTGAGAAAGTCATGAATTTCTTTTAAAAAACCTAAAAATTGAATTGTCAGCTTTCGGGAGGAAATAAGTCAAAAAAAAAAAAAAAAAAGACAACAAAAATGTTGAATAACCAAAGAAAAAAAGCAGTACAAGTTGTGGTGTTTTCATTCAACAACCACTAAGTTTACACTGGATATTGAAAACCATACAGTCAGAGGCGGACCCCCCAAAAAACGTCCAACTCCACATACCTTTTCAAAAAAAAAAAAAAAAAAAAAAAAAAACTACACTTGTTTAGCAGGGAAATGATTGATGTAGCATGAAAGTTTGATCTTACACTTCTTCTCTACTTTTTCTCCTATAAAACAATCTAGTTCTAGCATTTTTCCTGAAAATATAGGTACAAGTACTTTACAATTTATCGTCTTTGTGGAAGCAGAATAATACCAGGTCAGTACTACATAGACGTAGTGGCTTGTAGTATTGGATAACCCCAAAGCTTGGACCTTTCCCAGCAAAAATTTATGGGTAGGCACCTGTGTCTCTAACGTTAATCATATTAATACCACTCCTTTAAGTCTCTTCATCCCGGCGAAATTAAAATACCGCTAATTTTACAGTAATTATGTGATATCTTTAAAGAGATAAAAGATAATTGAAATATGGAATAAGAGCGCCTTAGACAATATTATTTTGCGTGAGGTGCCGTTATCACAAGTCACCTGGTAGCTTTATGTTTTCAGCTGTTTAGAAACGCGAAAATAAATGCCGATTTTCAAAATGGCTCGAAATCGAAAGCAGATAAGTGAGTCGTGATAACGGTTTCTCATGTAAAATGATATTGTCTAGGCCGCTCTTGTTCCACATTTCGATTATCTTTTATCTATTTGAAGATATCACATAATTAATGTAAAATTAGCGGTATTTTAATTTCGCCGGGATGAAGACTCTTAAGAACTTTTATTGTTTTAAATATGCCAACACTTCTCGTAAGCTGATTGAAAGTTATTTAAATGATCACATAGAAATTTTATATCACTCAGAAATATTCGTACTTTATCATTTAACTCGAAATCGAAGACTCTGGAAAGTTAAGAGCACTTGTGTATGCAAAAGCAATTGCGCACATCAACTTCTCATTTCTTTTCATACTTGTGAGATGTTTCTGGAATTCAAAGATCGATATTTGATAAAAATATATATATATATATATATATATGATTATAAATACTTCAAGTACACTCCTTAATGATTGCAGGATCTTTGTACTCGATAAATGCAGCCAGTGTTGAATTCAGACAATTGTACCCGGGAGGGAATATGTACTCTTCGGGTAAAGAGGCAGTTTTCTGTATATTTGCAAGAAAGCAGCATATTTAACCATTCCATCCACATACACATCTCACTTAATATTCGGACTAATTGCGGATAAATATTCAATGAAAGGTTATAATTTAAAAAAAAATAACCGTTTAATTTTACATGAAACATTAAATAATTATTCTATAAAGACTAGCAAAAATGTATTTTTAGACTAAACTTTAATTACTGTTTACAGTAGTTATTTTTTTTATTATTTCCTATCTACAGTAGTTACTGTTTCTTATTAATGTAGAAGTTTGGTAAAAGAAGATTTAAAATAACTCAAATATTTTAATTTTCCTGAAACAGACAGACATAGAAATATTTTAACAAAAAATGTTTCCATTGTTTCTTACACTTCTAATTCGTTTTAAATCCAGCGTATTCGCCTTGACTTCTTCCATAGCACTTACTTCTGTTACTTCTGATGCAAAAGATGGGATTTAGGTCGTTGTTTAAAAAAATTCAAGAACTCTTAATTTTAAAAAACTGAAGTCTGCTGACGTCAGACATTATATAGAATCATCGATGGATCTTTCCCATCTTCCCTTTCCTCTTCTATCTCAAACTGTACTAGTGCTAGGTATTAATATATAATATAGGGCCAGAGTATAGTACTTACTAAAATACATACCTTTCATCAACAGTTGACAATTCCGTGCTCTGCCAAAGTGCCAAATTCGCTCATAGTGTTAAGAAATTAGGTTCTATTAACTATTTGGTATTCTATTTTCCATGTTACAGTGCATAATATTTATCCAGAATGCGTCTGCGTCGTTTATATTTATAGTGAAAGATTGGATTTCATCTGCACGTGCACGGAAAGAGAAGCAGGTAATTGGGTTAAGTAATCTTCACATTTTGTGATTAAAATTTTGAGAATATCTCCGGGGGGAATGAATTTCTTCGGGAGTGAAATTCCCCTGGGTTACCACCTGAATTCCTCCCTGAAACAGTGGTTAGATCCAGGGTAGACTGGCAAACTTTGGCCCATCCAGTTTAGATATAGAGTTGGCTCACCATCACAATTTTTGATTGTAGTTTCAGTTTCTCGAAGGAAAAGCTTTTCGGAACTGATTTAAAAACTATTTTTTGTCTCTGGATTAGGTTAGGAACCAGGATCTGTAGCTTAAATAGCATTATTAAATTTAGAACTTTTTAGTAGTAGGTTTCCTATTGTTTTCTAACCTTGATTGCCGAATTTCCTATTCTGGCCAATCTCTCATAGTTTTCGATTTCTAGAACAACACTAAAACCTTACTTTTGATAGAACCGTAATTTTATTTCCACTTTCTCTGCATTAATACACGTATTTGCTATACTTTCTTCATACCTAAGACAAGTTTAGGACACAAAAATTTCGATTAAAAAATAAAATAAAAAACTACAGGTATATTTGCAAGATGACTGCATTAATATTCACACTTTATCGACATGGCTTTGCTTTCAAGCTTTCGTACGTTTTTATTACTTTGAGCCACTATACAATTACAATGGTGATAAAGTAATCCCACTCTTACAACCTATTTTTTACAATTACAATGGTGATAAAGTAAGCCCACCCTTACAACCTATTTTCTATATTACTTTTAGCTTGAACATAGGTAAATTTGTGAACATTAACTACACTAGTTAACATTAAACTAAATCTGGGAACACACTAGTCACTAAATCTATGGACATTAATTACATCTCTAAGTTTGAAACAAATTATGGTTGATAGTGAAATGATAGTATGTATTACAAAATATATAGTGTCTTTATAGCTATACCGTTCTTGTAATATAACACCATAATTTACATAGATTACAATTTTCATTTCTAGACAGGAGGAGAATATATGAAAAAAATATATATTGTAACAACAAAATTACACTTTGTAGTTTACTTAACTACTAGGCTATATTTGTTTAATATATTTTTTGTTGTTGTTAGTAGTTAGTAATTTAAATAAACGGTCTAATTGCCTTGAAGAAGATGAGATTTCTTCAATAACTTTATCGTAACCAAAGTTAAAATTATCTTTCAACGTAAAAGAGAATAAGAACTTCTAACAGATCCTACTTAAGTAAAGATCGTAATCGATCCTTGATCATTTTCATAACGGAGAAAATTCTTTCGAAGATACTTGAGAGCATGACACTCAAAATATATATATTGTGTTCTATGCACAATATGGATTCATTGGATAGTGATGATTTCAACGGTTGACGAGGGGAGAATTTTCATCTGGAGCTACAAAATTTCCCACCGGAGCAAATCTCCGATTGTGCTCATTAAGGGTTACCAGTATTTTTGCAGTACCACTGTAACCCGTTGCATATTGACCTCTCCAGGAGAAATCATCTGAAATCATCACTACATCGGACAGTAGGGATTTAGTTCTTAAAGCAATTCTAACTTACAAGACAGATCTTTTTTTGCATTTTCTATCAACTTTGCATAGCAATAGTTCATCATCTGTGTAAAACGAAAATTTTCAGACACTGGGACACGGTTACTCATTTTAAATAAATAATTTATAATCCAAATTTTCATCTTCCTAATTTGACAGAATGGTGAGATACGCATTTTTTCCAGAACTTTTGGCCCCACTCTCCTCTTACGATACCAATCTTAAAATAATATGATAAAAACTTAAGCCATGGTACAGTCATGTACTAAAAATTGGCGGTGGCTCAGTGGTAGAGCGTTCACCTCTGGTACATGGGATCCCTGGTTCGATCCCAGATGAACTTTGTGGTGGACAAACACCGCGTGTGTGAGTTTTCTGGGGTTCTGTTTCCTCCCACTTTCTTCATTCCATCATTTCATTCATTTCTCATCATCACCGTCTCCTTTAGAGTAGCCGGTATAAACGTGGGACGTAAAACTCAAAGATTTCATTTTATTTCCACAATTACGTTGATCTTTGCCTTGTTAAGATTTAACATACACTCAGAAACTCAACAATGAAAAATAAGATAGAGTTTATGGAAGGAAGTTGGACAAAAGCGTAAAAAAAAAAAAAAAAAAAAAAAAAAAAAAAATTACCAACCCAGAATTCACCTAGTAGGATCGATTAATAACAGAGGATCAGGCAAGGTGGTTGGCTTGGGAATTCGAGCTCAGAATTTTTCGAAAAAAGAAATATGTTCATTAAAGGTACATATTTTTACTAAATAATTAGTTTGAATTGATTAGCATTACTTACTTGTTAATTAATGATTATTTGATCGACTTTGCTTATACATCTCTTCAAATCTTTAGTTATAGGGGTCTCTATTTAGTCAACTCACTACTGGTATAAGATCTATCATACTTTTTTACGTATTATGTATTTGATGCAAATTATTCGTGATCTTTATATGGGCATCAATAGATTCAAAGTAGGGGATTGTTGAAAAGAGAAGCATCTACAATGAAACACTAGTCTTGGATTACGTATGGTATAAGTACACAAGAGGGTTTTAGTCTCTCTCCCCTTCTGTGCATACGATAACCGCAGGAGCCAGTGAGGGCAAAGAAGACGGAAAAGGCTGGCCGATGACCCCAATGTTTGCAGTCTGGTGTCCCGTTTGATCAAGGCAGATTGGGACTTAGTGTGAAGGGTGCGTTCAACTCGCTCTCTCTCTCTCTCTCTCCTGCTCTCTTGCTCTATCAGTGTGTCAAGGGGGCGCGCGGATCGACAGGCCAGTTGGGGGTGATTTTAGGGTAGTTATGCTTGGTCCGTTGGCGCTGATCTCTCATCCCCTAAACCACTGCGTTTTTATTTCCAATACATTACTTGTCTCTTCCAATCTTTGCTGACCGAATAGGTTCCTCTGATGATAGCAATTGTTGCCAGGAGCGAAGGCTCTAAACAAGTCTTTCCGCAAACATAAATACAAGATTACGTAGCCGGTCCCACATATGGTTTTTCCTTACAAAATTGCTCTTCATTGGCTTTTGCTATTTGTTTATTTACATTCCTTACAGACTGTTAAACAACCACTCCAGTATTCGATTAATTGATTGGTTGATTTGTATTTAGGACATTTGTCAGCAGAAAGGCTATATAGGGCAAAACCTGCATTTTAAAGTGGGATATCATCTACGCGTACTATAGTGTATTCGATACTTCCCTATTAGTTATCGTGCTCAGGAAACGGAAAGCACAAGTGCTAGCCACTAGACCAGTGATAAGAACTAAAGGATTCCAATTAAACGGCAAAGTTTACTTGTCCAATAATATATAAAAGGAAAAGTTTATGTGACTTGATAATTGTTTTGACGTAGTATGTATTATTGAGCTATCTGTCGGGTCAGAAGTCTGATCAGGATTATTAGCGAGCAGCATGAGTGAAGCATTTCTTTAAAGCCGCTTTTCTCAAAGACGATTTGAGCAACACAGACCACAAATTTGCACGTTTCTGGTGGTTAGTGTAAATACCTTTTATCAAGCAAGACAAGTATGGACAGTTATGTCTTTGAGGAAAGTTATTTGAAACAATTAACCATCAGTTAGTGTTATTCGTCCTTCGTTCCTGACTAAACTAGTTCGAAACGATCTGAGATACGTAGACTAAGCTTTGCATTTTAATAGTAATCATAGCATAGATGATTTTAGTACAATATGGTTATAATCAGTCACGTCCTTGAAGAATAGGGACCGAAAAACTCTCTTCCACCCACTTAGGGCGAGTAGATTCAATATATTTCTGTTTTTTTTTCTACTTTAGTTTGAAACATGGTGGTTATAGAAATATTTTTTTTTAGTTTAACGTCTCACGATTATGCTCCGAGATTAAGAGAGACGATGATGATGATGATAGTGAAGGAAATGGTGACATGAAGATAGTGGGAGAACCCCCAAAAAACTCACTCACATGGTGTTTGTCCACCACAAAGCTCATCTGGCTGGAACAATTATGTCTTTGAAGAATGGCGTATACCCTTATTATTGCCAGATTAAATATATTTAAGTTTCGCTCTCAACGAACTACTAAGCAATGGCTTGACGTATATTGTACCAACTTTGCATAGTGATAGCGGTAATCGAAGCTCAGTCGTTCAGCTTAATTTCGTATCCAAAATGCTTTTATTGCATGTAATATTATGATAATCTTTTCAGATCTACTCCACATACTGTAATATAAGTAGTAAATTTTATATCACACTATTGACCGAAAAATAATATTTTTTTTATCTATAACAAATATAGGAATATGGAAAAAGAAGTGTTGTTTACAATTAGGTATAGTATTGTGTCACTGTTAGTGGTATGTGTGTCATCGTTAGGAATAGACAAAAAACTGCTACCAAATAGGGTACTTTTCACATATGAGTACATAAATAAATAATCGATTTCAGCAGAATAAAACATACCAGTTCTTATTGGAAGCAAACGATATAATTGAGAGCTACTCAAAATTATTTTTTTTCGATTTTTTCGAAAACTACACATGAGAATATTATCTTCATGTATATCTTGTTCAGTTCGATGTAAACTATTGATTAATGTATGTATTATGTTTAGACAATGTTATATAAAGACTAAAATTTAAGAGTTAGTCTTAATTTTTGAGCTGCAATAACTCTCTCTACCAGGGGCGCACCCACGAAGAAATCTACCGGGTCCGGTCTTCTCCCCCCAAAAATCTTCCTAACTCAACATACATTTATACACTTTTTCAATGAAACTTACTTGTTTAACAAGGAAATGATCGATGTAGCATTAAAATTTGACCTTACATTTCATCTGCACTCTTTTTTTTTAATAAAAATAATCTAATTCTATCATTTTCCCCTGAAAATATAGCTGGAAGTATTTTACAATTATTTATTGTGTTTTTGGGTGCAGAAATATACCGGTTGGTTTAAAGGGACAAGTTTCGTCGATAGATGGCACTACAGTATTCCTATCTCTCCCATGTATTTTTTACCTTTCACAAAAATTTACAATTTCTCTTACAAATTTCAACCTAGAGACTTCAAATTTTTAGAGAAGGAACTTCATAGCCTATTAAAGGGAATAATCCGTGCCGATTTTTTATTAAGAATTTTCTTCACTGTTGAAATGGCTTTATTTTTAAAATGGATACCCAAAACTTTAACAATGGACCTGTTTCAACAGTGAAGAAAATTCTAAATAAAAAATCGGCACGGATTGTTCCCTTTAGTATGTTATGAAGTTCTTTCTCTAAAAATTTGAAGTCTCTAGGTTGAAATTTGTAAGAGAACTTGTAAATTTTCGTGGAAGGTAAAAAATACATAGCAGAGATACGAAGACTGTAGCAACATCTATCGGCAAAACTTGTCCCTTTACATTAACCTTAATGAAATATATAGAAATACACCGGCGAAATATGTAGAGATACGTTTGTAGTATTAGACCCCCTCCTCTCCAACAAATATTTCTGTCTGCGCGCCTGCACTGTATTACTCTTCTCTTGCTAATGTCATACTGAAAATCTTGACAAGGATATACGTTACATGTACTTCAGTATCAATTCAATCTTAATAGGGTGGGGGATTGTCGTACAGCATCAATTTTTAGGTTTACAAAAAATTTTTTTCTAAATTTTCTCAAAAATTACGCATGAGGATATTTACACCCATCCGTATCATTTTGTTTAGCTCTACGAGTTCTATCGATTGGTATAAGTCTCATCTTTGGTCTTTCCCCCTCCTGCTTTATACCATCAATACACAAGTGGCACGTAGGGTGAATCCTATACCCAATGATCGACACATAAGATGTACACTATTTTTTTTTTATTTGAAACATTAAATGTAATAACCAAAGAAACTGGCCTTGTTATTGATTTGCTTGAAAAGGAAACTCAAGATGGACTATGTCTTTCTATATTTTTTTCCATCCTCTTTCCACCCTGTGGTACTTTCGTTTATTCCTATAGACGTGGCTTCATTATCACGTGTGAAAATTCTCATCATATATCACCCCCGAAAGCACAAATAACATTCTCTCTGTCGCTACCACTACTTTCTCTAGGTTTTGGTGTGAGAACACATAAATATGTCTTCTTTCTCTAGCCTCTATGTGATCAGTCTTCATTGTTATTAACATGGAAAATATCCCTCCCCCTCCCCCCCAAAAAGAAACTTGTTCTAACCTTATAGAGTTTCGAGCTTATATTTACAGGTAATAAAAACAAAGTATAAATGATCAAAAGATCAGCATAAAACGGAACAAAAATGAAAAGGCATAGAATAAATTTTAAACAACAAAAAAACATATAATAAAATAGTTTTAAGGTAAGTCTATACATAAAAGCACGGAAAAAAGAAATAAGAGTCACTACACTTAACTTTCTCGTTCCGTTGTTCATAAACTTCGTCTGAATAAAACTCATTACATCTGGAATCACTTTTAATTTTTTTTAAAGATTTCTTCGAATCTATATAAATGTATACGTATATTACTCTATATAAATAACTGAATCACAGATTTCAAATGTATTTACTAATTTTTCACATCCTTTTGGTAACAATAAATATTCATACAAATATTTGATTTTAAAAAGCACGGTAAAGGCAATAAAGTAATAGTTTATATTTTAAAATTGTGTACTATTCATGCTAAATTATATAATAAATGTATAATGCGTAATATCATATGATGACATAGAAGTAAAATATTTATTTTTCCAAGATCATAACGTGAGGTCAAATTATTTATATTAATTACAATTACTTTTAATATTAAAATTTAACACGATCTTTGATATTTTAAAGATTCAACTAAGTAAAACAAAATAATGTATGGGGCTACATATGAAACTTAAAATTTGAAGAGAAATTTAGTGAAATGGCAGTATAATTTTCGTTAAATTTAATATATTAAAAGAGAAAAAATAGTTGTTTAATGCTTTAACTTTTAAATACAGTAGAAATTATGGCAATGCAGCAATTGCGTAGATATGTTTTTTTTGTCCTGTCTTCTACTAAGAGAGAAGAAAATTTTGATATTAAATTATTGATTTTATCAAAGATGTTTTTGCAAAATAAGCTTTGTAATGAGAGATCAAATTAACATGTATCGCAATCAAATTTCTGTACTACAGTTTGATGTGATTAACTAAACTCGCTTGCAAACATCTGCGAAAATTCATTGAGAAAAATCCGTTATCCAGACAGCGATATATTGTATAAATATACGGAATCCTAATGTTTACTACAGAAATCAGTACCGAGAATACGTTATCCATATGCTACATACGTACTGCCCTTAGATGTTACACCATGCCGTTACAAGATGTCTGACATCTAACAATCTTCCATATATTGCATACGTATACGTATGTTGAGTTGAGTTGATTTTGAGTTTAACGTCCCGTTCAGCAGCGAGGCTATATGAGACGTGGACCTACTGATTAACGTGGAATCCGAACATGAGCTCCCGCCGGGAATCGAACCCTATACGTATGTTGTTACATACGTCAGCTATATGTTACATATGTCTATCTGTATGAGATCCTGACCACCTATATACAGTTCTTTCGTTCGTATGGAAAGCATGTTTATTCGGAACACTTATGTGGAAAATATGTATAAAATATACTTTTTCAGTTATACGTTTTCTGTAAGTTAAGTCCAAAAACTACAGGATTTACTCATGTAACCTATGTTTTTACGTACTCCATAGACGCTTTTTCCCTCTATGTGCTAATGGTATTTAACCAGTCTTAATACATAATGTAAAGTCATCCATGATAAGTGTGTCACGGAATTTATGTTTCAGAGAAGATCATTATTAGGAATGTGTATCCTTATGACGTGTCCAATATTTATCTCATTGTGTATCCAATTTACGAATGTCGTCCATGCAAAATGTGAAGTGTTGGTGTTCGAACCATTGATGGACGGCGGCCTACACCTCGTAATATGATTATAACTTCTGATCTTTTCACGTCTTTTTTCACGACCAAAGATATTAAAATTATCAGCTGAAAGGAAAGGAGAACACTATTGCCCTAACAAGTCCTGAACATCGCTTGCAATATGAGAACATTCAGTATCGTGCAATACAACTACCCAAGAAATCAATAAACCAGGTCTTTCGTTTTTAATTGATGTGAAAAGATGGATAAAATTCGCACAATAGCCTTCAAGAGTAAGGGTTTCTCTTGGTTCACTCATGGATCACTCGTGACGAAGAACGATTCTGATATAGATTAAATTAAGAAAATCAAAGCGAAGTGAGACGAGACAAGCTTTTCTTTTTTAAAGGATCAATAAAACAAGAAAGAGCTCTTTGAAATCTAAACGAGAAAAGACAAGAAAATCTTTATTTTTTTACCTTCTCGTGAGCAAAAATAGGTCCTTTGAACTGAAAAAGAATACGTAAAAAAATACACATACACATTCATACACATGAAAATCCACATACTTAACACAACGTATAGGACGATAATTAGGCTTAGGGATGTCACTATCAAAGTATAGTGTAATTATGACTTCATTACACAGGGTATTGCTTGCACATATCAATAGTTTTAACCAGTAACTTCTACATAGAGAAACAAGGAAGTCTCAGGATTAAAGACCTGTACGACGCCTGGAAGCCAGGCCGCCCACAACGCGTCACGCGAAACGGGTTGTATAGCTAAAGGGGCTGTTCAGCTACGTCTTATTGAGATAATTAATTAATCTCTATTACTAGAAATATCTTCAGGGCTAATTAATTCCTTATAGCCTTATTTAATCAACACTATGTTTCCCACATAATTGTTATTGTTTATTCTTAAATATATTTATTGGTTCTTGCATGCAAAACCATGTTACTATTTATTTTTAAATATGTTTATCGGTACTTGGATGGAAAACCGTGGTTGCATAGTTGGTGATGTGTCTACCGCTCTGCCCAGGTTCGTCCCGTCTCGCTTTTCGAAGAATGTTTCTTCCAATATCTTGTTTTGTAAATTTATGTACAAAATTTATGCTCTGTTTTTTTTTTTCTTAATTTTATCTACAATTTAACAGAACTCCTCCGCGTAACAAGAGATCCGCGACGGGCGTGATAAAGCAACATTTAAACCATATTTATTATTTGAAATGAAAACTTTCAGTTTTAAATCCCACGGATATGCCGGCTAGGCTAAAGGAGACGGTGATGATGAGAAATTAATTAAATGGTGGAATGAATAAAGTGAGAGAAAACGGTAGAACAGCGAAAAACCCACGAACACGGTGTTTGTCAACCTCAAAACCCACTTGGCGCGAGCTGCGATCGAACCAGGAATCCATTCATTATTGGAGTATCGTTTTGTGTAATGGCTTGTGTATCTTTAAACATTGATGAATTCTCTACGTTGATTTGGTGCAGTCATATTATCTATTTATGCTTTTTTCTATGAATCATGAAACATTAAAACAATTTCTAGATCTAAGACTTGAGTGAACTTGCCTACGAGTTGCCCACGGTTGCAAACTCATTATGTCTAGCTTTCTAGATTAGAGTTCGGTCCTTATTCCAACAAGCTCCACGATTGTAGGTCAACCCCAACTTCGACTGAGAATCGAATTGAAACCAGATACAGTAAAGTTACACAGGGACATAAAAAAGACTAAAAAAAAAAAACCTCTGAACTAAGTTGTTGAGTATTGAAAGTGTAGTATTTATATAGAATATTACTTCAACATCTTCGGATTCTCATTTGTCTTTTTTCGTTATATATTTAATATTTTAAACTCTTTCAAGATTTTAAATCAAAATATTCCAAACAGGCTTTGTATAGAATGTTTGGATTTTTTATTTGCAAATTTGAAATATTATATATGCGTCATTTCGGACCTCAAAACTATGCTTTGTATATGTATGGAAAGTCTTCTAGAACAGTTATGTCCGTCCGTCCGTTCGTCTGTCGGCTACTATCAGAAGAAAAACGGAGCAAGAACTCGATCCTTGGATTCAATTCAAATTCCTATGAACAGATTCCATCCTCTCTATTAAAGCTCTATTCAAACTGAAAGTGGCAGAAACCAACCATTTCTGGTTTCAGCGTTGATCTCCTCAGAGCAAAAACGCTAATAGATAGCGAGAAGAGATATTTTTTTTTAAATCAGTTGATCGTCCCAAGAATATATACTATCTCTACCTTGATCTTTCTCTACTAAAATTAGAAGTGGTAGAAATTTATTATTAATTTCAGTTTCAACACTGACTTTTATAGGTCAAAAACAATCAGAGATACCGATAAATAGCGTTTTGATATGGATTCAGTGTTCCAGAAATATGTTTCTTTCACTTTTACGTCCCACGGTTATGCCGGCTAGATTAAAGAGGACGCTGGTGATGAGAAACAAATGGAATGGTGGAATAAATAAAGTGGGAGAAACCGAGAAGACCCCGAGGAAACCTACCTACATGGTGGGTTTATCCACAACAAGGTCCACTTGGCGCGAGCTGGGATCGGACAAGTGACCCAGGTATTAGAGGTGAATCTTCTACTACTGAGCTATCGCAGCTGCCAATAAATGTTTATCTCCCTTTCCTTTTATTTCCCTATTCAAACCGGAAATGGTGAAAATCTATAATTTCCGGGTTCAGTATAGTGTAAAAAACTTTAAAATATTAAGTTTTTTTTTCAAATATAGATTCAATACCTCAAGAACAGGTTTCATCTATCGTACTTTATTCTCCTATTGCAAACAAGTGGTTGAAATCTACAACTTCCAGTTATAACATTGATTCACAGAGCGAAAATTGTATTAGAAGACGACAAAATTTTTAGTATTTTTTTTTTTATTGATTTACGATCTAAAGTATAGACATCATCTCAGCCCTTATTCTACAGAAAACAGAACTAGTAAAAGCTCGTACAAATTCTAGTTTCATTATTAATTGCTAATAGTAATAACTGTAAGAGATAGTAAGAAACTGTTCAGGTATGGATTAATCTCCGAAGAAGAGTTTTCAACTTCAGCCTTACCTTTCAGTTACAAACGGACATCTTCAGTCTATTACTTGCAGTTTCAAACTTAATTTCTCATAGTTTGGGAAGTTCACCGTGGTTTCTCAATGTGGAGCGAAATTCACTTGTTTAGATACCATACACATTCTCCAGGTATTGCTCATAATACTTTGCATTATATAGAATGGCAAGGTATTATTTAGGAAAAGTATGATAAAAAAAATATGAGTGAGGCTCTTATAAAAACGATGAAAACAATGTAAATGCAAGAAGATATACAAAAGAATGAACAACACAAATATATATACCTCTTTTAATGAACCTTGCAGCCCCGGAGTTATTACTTGGAATTATTTATACTTCGTCAGTTTGGATATAATGCCTAGGAAATGAGTGAAAATTTAAACATTTTATATTCTGCCTTATCACTTTCGTCATTTTATAGATTTTATAGGTATTCTATACAGTGCATAATTACACACATTTCAGTTACAGAAATACTGAGTAAAAGCTATTGGCCTAAACAGAACTCTCACATTTTATCCAAATTTCAATTTTGAAAAGCTACTAGTAAATATGTGAAAGGATAAAGTTAAAATACATATACAATGCAGTTTTGTAGTGTGTGAATTAATGGCTCAAAACTGAATAAAGTTTTCTGCATTTTCTACAAGGAAATGTACTTAGATCATAGTACGGAAAAATGTATTTAGTGTTGTAAGTGTGGGACGTGATGTCATACTAATACGTGGTGATTTCAACCTAGAAAGCTTGAGAAAATCTACATTTGTGACGTGTACCGCTATAAAGCAAACAGGAAGTCAGTTACTGTAAATTAAGTCTACAGTGGACTTAAAAGAATACGTATTTTTTTATTGTATGCTAGCTCTTACGAACATAAGAACTGCATAATCAAGTGTATTCAAACACTTAGTAGTAAGCGCCACAGTGTAGCTGTTATTTTTCATTGTTAGGTTAGGTTAGGTTAGGATAGTATTAAGTAAGAAATGGTGTTTTAAAGGTCGTTCGAACTTAACCCACTAGTTGGTTTAATTCAATTATCACGTATAGAATATTAAAAAAAAACTTCTTAGGTATAAGAAGACCGCAAGCAGTTCTGCATGCCAAATTTCGTCCTACGCCACATTAGTCTCATATAGATGTTTTTTTTCGAACGTTTCCATACTTTTGTCCACTCCCTGTATTCTCTAATGTTTAAGATAATGTTCAAGTAGTGTAGATCACTTTGAACATTACATATCAATCTTTCATTTAACACATAAATCTTTTGTTTATGATTTACAGTCTTTCAACCATTTGGCAATACCCTTTGCTCCCCTCCGCTCGTAATGTTACTCAATAATAGCATTGTTGAAACTAGCAGCATTCTTGATAACGTGCTCTTTGATTTTACCATTAATCTCGTAATCGTGATTCTCTAAACTTATACCAGTATTTATTTGTATTAAAGTGGATCTACTAGTTTGTCACCAATATGAAGGGACGTACAGAGAAGAAAACATCATCAAATCAGGATAAAATAATACATTTACCTACCTAATTATACCGGTATTTCCCTGAATCTGAAGGTACAAAAATACCGGTGTTTTCATTTCTTCCTTCGGCTTATATTCGGATATCATTTTTATTCTTTTGAGCTTCTTCAAATTTTAGGGCGCGGTTTAGTTGAAGGACATTTCGGGATAATTCAACATTGGTCCAGTATAAATTAGTGTCATGGATTATCTATTTGGAAATTCCTCAGATAAATAAAATCCTTTTAACATTTAAGTGAAACCGTTCTACCTCAAAAGAATGAATCTATTGACTCGCTTACTAGTTCATATCACCTCCGAAAACGTTGAACATACAACTTAAAACTGTACAAATATTATTCTTAAACTCTAGACAGTAAAATCAGACGAAGTTTTGCGGAATTCAGTCCGTAACAGGGCCAAAAGAAATTAAAAGTTTTCTCGCTCTTTACTGGTTCTGCGAAAGCGTTCAAACAGGTACAGGATCAGGATCCTCCCCCCCATCCCTCTAAACCCCAAACTCAGGTAAGGCAAAATTTTGTAAAATAAGATCACATAAGGGGAAAGAAGGCTTAACCAAATATTTTCCACTATTATTAACTTATCCTGAACCACTGAAGGTATAGAGACGATATTTGGTAACGGTCTGGTATTTTCAATACGAATACAGAAGTATTTGACTTTAGAAATTCTATTTCGCAATACATTATATTGGAATCAAAACATAAATTGATTTTCAGTCAGATATTGCAAGAACATCAATCAATCAGATATTCCAACTTCTATTAAACCTCTATTTCACTTTATGAAATGTAATACTAAACTGCGAACATTACATACAATTGGCAAAAAAAAAAAAAGTATGTAAAGTAATGGTTCGATACAACATCAGTAGTACCTTCATCAGGCACAAGAGAGAAACTTAACACTGCTTAACGTAGAAAGGGTTATTTTAATTTTAGATTTGGGTCTGGAATTTTTCTTCTGCGTTTCTCGATCTTCAGCTTCCTCTTTTAACTCCCAATATTTTCTTCTATTTTTCAAATCATCGATCAATTGTGTTCTTCTTGTTTCTATTTCTCACTTTCCTTCTATAGCAGTATGAAAAAAAAATCTTTCGCAAGATGTGTCCGATCCAATTGGCCTTCTTACGAATGGTGCTGACTATATGCGTCCTCTTCTCTCCTATTCGTTTTAAAACATCTTCGTTTGTTACTCTCTCTGTCCATTTTTATCTTCTCCAGCCACGTTTCGAAGCTCTCTAAATATTTCTTCTCTAACTTCCGTAGTGTAAAAGTCTCTGAAACATACAGTCCAATACTCTTTATACAGCACTTGACTAACTTCTTCTTTAGACCGATACTAAGCATGCTTTAAGTTTGATTTTTTGTTGTTGAATGCTTCTTTGGCTATGGCAATTCTTGATCTGTATGACACAAATGTTTCATTTTTGTCTTGTTTAGATATCAGAGATTGTTCTACAGAGTTCCCAGTATTATTTTTGCTCTGCGTACACTTCTTGTAAGATTTCATTTAGAATTGGATGTATTATAATAGGAAAATCAAAACGAAGTGGTGAAGATGTGTGTTCTTAATTGATTATTGTTTAGTTTAACAAAGATCATACACAAGAAGTACGGAAGCTGACAAAAAAGAAGCCTTATGTAGTTTAAAACGGTACGGTGAGGACAATGGAGGTAGATCTTTTTTTAAAAAAAGCTAGGAAACACGTTTCGTTTTAGAAAAGTTTGCACTCTTATCGCGGACAGGACGTCAACTCCAACAGAGAAAGCATTGTTATAGCTAATCTGGCCACGTGGATCGTACACGCGGCACCCAAACACACCCGAAGAAGAAAAAGAGCGAGCGAGAGAGTGTGTGATCTACGTGTGTGAGTTTTTTTCTCCTTGGGACAACAATGCCTTTCGCCCCCTTATACTACGCATTTCACACACACACATACTGCATGAGATCGGGTGATCCCCTTGGGGGCATTGTCTCCATAGCGACAGGGCATCTAACCCAGATGAGGAGTACGACAGATAGATCTAGGGATCGACAAGGGGGATGGTGGGTGCTTGCGAACACATTACTCACACATTACATTCACCACTCACCAGAAAATAGCCCCCAAAGCAATTCCCGTTTCAGTATATGTGTGTGTTTGTGTGTGTGTGTGTGTGTGTATTTGGGGGAGGGATTACTCCCTCTTTTATCCCCTCCCCACAACTCCTTCATGAACATCCCTTTCCTCTTAACCATTGATCATGTCAATTGTATACGATTTCCATGCACACAAAGTAAGATGTTATCTCGTTTTGTAGCCTTTTTTTTTTGCTTTCTTTCTTATCATCATCCTTACATATATATTCTCTTCTCTCAACACTGCATAAAACAAGATTTTTTTAGTTACTCATCCAATTGTCATAGAGATCGAAATAATAAAAAAGAATACTCTTGACTTACTAGCTAACGAAATACGTTTGTTGATAAAGATAATAATAATAAAAAAAAGGAAAAGCATTGCAAAAGGGAGAAATCGAATTAACTCCTGAATGAGATAAAGTGGGTTAGTGTCAAGTTACAAATGGAAATGGACAAGTTTTCCACAACGCTGAATATAAGTGAAGGAATGAAAGTGAAGCATCGGTTAAATATCTGAAATGCTAATGCTGAATAGGAATAAATTAATCATAGTATTTTTTAAAAGAAAATATTTAATATTATTGAAAAAAATTTAGAGCATTTATGTAAATAAATAAATATTTTTTTAAAAAAATATTGACTCTAGTATATTGACTAAGAAATAAAAAATAATAATTAGTAATTAAATTATATTTAGTAATAATCTAAAATGTTGAGTAAGAAGATATACAGGGCGTTTAAAAAAAACACCGACAACGTTTGGGAGGTGATTCCTGACGCCAAGGTAAGACGAAAAGTATAGACCAACGCGGATGCACAAATGCCTTCTATATAGGCTGCCAAAAACATGAAAAAATGAATTTTAACGGTTCATAGCTCCAAAACTATGGGACCTACCGTAGTCGGGTTAAGACTTCACTTAGGAAATAATATGTGCGCTATTCAAAACTACATGTTTCAGAATCCTTAGGTACTAGCGCAACAATTTTTATAGATGTAGTTTGGCTGCGGGCATATAACTTGAAGTAATTATCAACTACCTCTATAAATATCGTTGCGGAAGTACCACAGGTTTCTGAAACATGGATATTTGGATAGCGCACATACTAGTTTTTAAATAAAGTCATAACCCGACTACGGTAGGTCCCATAGTATTGGAGCTATGGACCTTTAAAGTTCATTTTTTCATGTTTTCGGCAGCCCATAACTCCGAAATGAAGCATTTGTGCACCCAGGTTGGTCCATACTTTTCGTCTAATCTTGGCCAGGAATCACCTTCCAAACGTTGTCGGTGTTGTTTTGAAACACCCTAGATATTCAGAATGAATATTGAGTAAGTGATTTATAAAATTAAATAAAAAGAAACTAGTAAGTAAATAGACAAAATAAATGTTAAGTAGTAATATAGTGAAATACATAGTTGATGACATAAAATTGCTCGTTTGAGAACTTACAGATCGTACCGAATGCCAAACATTTTGTACGTATGACTCGTGTGACACAATAATCAACATAAAAATCAACATTTTCCTGTATTGTCACTTAAAATGTTTACTAGATGCAATTTATATCTGTAGATATTTAGATATAGACTTAACAATTACTATATCTTAAGGTCACCTAAAATTGTTCAAACCTAGTTAATCATTCTTTCAATTACAGTAAATTCAGACGTCCCTCGGGGATCATATTACACCACTACCCAGGTAAGTGAGGAAGGAAGAAAGGAAGGGGGCGGCCCGAGATTTTATGTTAGATACCATCCTGACATTTGAATGCTGTGAATGAGTAAGACTCAGGAAAAATTTCATTGAGGATGGCTGCCCTGAAAAGACCTTTACATCTTTCCGACTGAATGTGCCCATCGGGAATCGAATCCGGATCTGCTTGCATCAAAGGCGAGAGTGTTAGTGAATACTCTACATGGAGCACTTTAAATCACTTTAAATCAAGTTTGTAATGGAGGGTGTAATGATGGGTATACTTTTTTTTTAACGATCGAACATATAATTACAGTGAAACCTGTCAACTTGGCCACCTCTCTAAGTTGGCCACCTGCTTATCTTGGCCTAGTTCGTCTTGAACCTGCATTTTCCAATAAGACATTTGTTACTTACTACTCTATAAGTTGGCCACCTGTCTATCTTGGAAGTTGGCCACACTAAAGCAATGTTTATCCTATGATAATAATGATAAATTTACCTGCATACCTTGGCCACGCAAAATACCGTTTTGACATTTTTCTTGACTCTTTCGTATTCCCATATGAGAGGCAGATGTTCTGTATTTGTGACCGGACACAAAGAAGCATAAATTTGCACGATTTTGTTCTTGGAGGTCAATGGCCAGAACACTACCCTCATAAAGGGGTGGTGAAGGAAGATGTGAATAAGAAAAAGCACGTACAGGAATTCAGGAAATGGTTGTAGGTATTTGTTTACCCTGTCTGTTTTGGTAAAGCCATTAGCTATATCAGCTCCTCTCATCAGCAGGGAGCTTTAGTAATTCCGGAAAATTGTCAAGGTTAAAACTAACCATCTCAATTGTCAACTATTGGCACCTGTCGGCTTGTCAAAAGATAGCGGAGTTTTTTAGATATGAATTCCCTCAAGATTTTCTCAAAACATCTTTTGCTCTGAGGAAAAGACTTCTAGCTCATTAACAAGACGTAGTTAACTGCAATATTAGAATGTGCATATCTGCCAAAAAGAATAAAACAAATACGTCTAGAATGAACCACCATTCAGTAACAACTGAAAAGAAGTCATATAAATTGCATATGAATTTCCCAATTTACAACTTAGCTTTTCTTGTTTTCAATCTGAATAACTTAGTGTGCTACAATATCAATTTCAACATACGCTTCTATTTCATGGTTGTTTGTGTTATTGTTTTCAATCCGAATAATCCAATGTACCAATGTGCATATCTTTCTCCAGGAAGGGAAAGGTATGCACATATATTAAACACACTATAGTAATATTTTCTAGTACTGTATATTTTTATGATTACTCTATATACATTATTTATAAGTAGCTGTCGTGCAATTGCTTATTAAAATTTTACAATCAAGTAATACTAGAAATCCTATTCTAAAAATACACAAATCACACTTATTTTCTGTAAGTTGGCCACCTGTTTAAGTAGGCCACTTTTCGATGGAACCGATGGTGGCCAACATAGACAGGTTTCACTGTACCAAGAATTGTGGTAATAGATCACGGGATGTTTCTTTTCTGCGGACACGCGCTACACTTTTTTTTTTGTTCTATCCGATATTGCTTATAAATTTATACATGTTTTTTACTTGTGGTCAAATGCGTATAGTGAAGAACCGAAAAACAAAACAATCCATCAAAACATAATTGTCAATTTGCAAGTAGTGAATATTTAATTTTTAAAATCTAATTTCAAAGCTAAGGTATTTGATTTTTGCTGTTGCTACTACTACTACTACTACTACTACTACTACTACTACTACTAATAATAATAATAATAATAATAATAATAATAATAATAATAATAATAATCTTTATTTTAGTGCCGCGAACAGCTTTTGGCAAAAATACAGCACTTGGTATCAGAGTATGCAATGGAATGATGATACTACTAAAAATAAATAATAAGAAATAAAACAATAAAAAGAAGGGTACTAATATAAAACACAATGTAGATAAAAGTCAGCTAAGCAGAATAATTCCTTGTCAACGCAGTAAAAGTTATCAAGTTTTCCATCCATCTAAAACAACAAGAAGCTAAGAACAGCAGTCATAAAATTACATTTGGCTTAATGTTTCTAAACGTCATTGATTAAAAACTATTAGTCAGATCACATAAAACTTTCACATTGCTTAATACAATAAGTCTAAAATGAGCTTAAAGAATGTGTCAATCTTTTTAAAATTTCACATTTCCAATTCAGAGGAACTAAAATCATGGCATTTCTTATGCTATGATTTGGCACCTTAAAACCTATGTTTTGTAAACAATATTCACTGATATAAATGTTATCTAGTATTTTTTGCATGCATGCTCTGTCGAAATTTTTTCGTCTATTCATAAGGCTTTCTATACCCCAATAATCAATCCAATATTCATAACTATGTGAGTAATAGCTCATTTTCATTTTAAAACATAGAAGTCGAATAAAACATTTTTGCACAGATTCAATCTTGTTTGTCAAAGTTTTAGAAATGC
Organism: Thermobia domestica; assembly: GCF_964235325.1. Taxonomy (NCBI): domain Eukaryota; kingdom Metazoa; phylum Arthropoda; class Insecta; order Zygentoma; family Lepismatidae; genus Thermobia; species Thermobia domestica. The sequence goes on from NC_137461.1 coordinate 91,068,302, forward strand.
TGTTCCAAATTACCGAACCAAATTCTAATTTTGGTCTTACAAGTAATTTATATAGAAATACATACGTTTTATCTCTTTAATAATAATAATAATAATAATAATAATAATAATAATAAATATAAATATAATAATAATAATAATAATAATAATAATAATAATAATAATAATAATAATAATAATAATAATAATAATAATAATAATAATAATAATAATAATAATAATACGTTTATATTTGCAACATCAAAGTTCAAAATTACTGACAAAGCAAGAGATTCTCTAGTGATGACGAAAATAGTAATAATAATAGAATACATGCTATGTTGTTTTTCTTTCAGAATTCTCCGCGATTTTTCGAGAGAAAATATGAAGAAAAAAATACGAAAAATAAGCCATTACATACAGAGTCAATAACACGTACAAAATATGATCCCAGTAACATAACGAAAATGCTATAACATTTTGTTGAAATCGTTTCTCTCTTCCTCTCTACTATATATATATATATATATATATATATATATATATATATATATATATATATATATATATAATATGTAATGTTAGACTGTATATTCGTGTTTTATACAAGTCGGTAACACAGTATTGATTACATGTATTGTATTCATCACCGCAGCTAATCCACAACAAACTGGAATTACGTGGTCAATAGTCGAAGAACAGCTCTCTCACTCGACACGATATATTCAGGGAAACACCAGGGGGTCCGGGAGGCTATGGGGTATGAGGGATATAAACCCAGTACATATATATATATATATATATATATATATATATATATATATATATATATATATATATATATATATATATATATATATATATATAATAAAAAAGAAGAAAAGTTGGGAAAATGTATCAAATATCATTCTAATCTCAACAGGGAGCACATTAGAGATGACACTGGGGTATTGGTGTGTTAGAAATACAATCACACACACACTGTGTGGATGAGAAAAGGAGATGTGTTTTGGTGAGAGACTTACGACCGCACTTCTGCAATAATATTCTTTTCAACAACGATGTGTGGTAATACAGCTTAACAATACAGAAATTTAGAGCACATGGATATGTCGTCTGTCTCGCTACTATCGTATGGACTAAGGTACCTATAAAAAATCTGCATTGTGTCCATATACGTAGGAAGTCTTATCTGAGAGAGATTTTCGTCCCTTGAATAATAACAATAACCACTGAACAGAAAAAAATAAAAGTACTTGACAATTGTAAATCTTTTATTATTTTGCATATGGGTAAGGGTAACCTTTTCCTTGACTAAGAGCTAAAACAGGAATTTTCCCTAGATATAAATAACACGATGGTAATGATTTGTTTTCATGTATGTAACGTTCGTACATCTAGGAAAATGACCAACATTGTTATTATTATTATTATATGTTTTCTACTGAAATCAAGAAGTCATAACCATTATAAATACGAGAAATAATAATAATAAAAAATACCATGGATGCGTTACGTTTAGATTACTAGAGGTTTATTTACCACCATTTTTGCACTCCGTAATTTTTCTTTTTCAAAGAAAGGCATAACAATTTTATGACAGAAAGCAGGCTAATGAAGAAATCAATACCCGAAAAGTATAAACTAAGCGATGAAATGGACAAACATTTATTCGTGGAATTATTGTTTATAGATTTCCCTACACTTCCTACTCCATTAAAGTTTTTTTTATTTCCTTGTTTCTTAATGACAAAAATACAACGGAAAAATGTTAAACTAGGAAGTTTTGTAGGAACCAGTTGGTACGAAGCAGCAATTTTTTGGTACCGTTGACTTCGTTAACTCTAATGAATAAACATTCGTTTAGTGATTCGAAACAACACACTACTAGGTACGTGACATTTTGTCATAGTTCGAAAACTAATAAGTTTATAAGTGATTTAACTTTAAACTTTAAACTTAACTGTACAAAATTTCAGGCTCCTATGTTTATTTTTAATGCATTTACCTGTGAAAGAAATCCGTTCGTTTTTAATGCATTTACCTGTGAAAGAAATCCGTTCGTTTTTAATGCATTTACCTGTGAAAGAATATATATCGGATGTTCTAAAATGGCGCCCACGGACCACAGACTATTATTCTCTAAGTCAAAATAAAGCATATATATATATATATATATATATATATATATATATATATATATATATATATATATATATATATATATATATATATATATATATATATATATATATATATATATATACCGTTGGGGTCCCTGTCTGGAGACACAAATTGTAGAACCGTGTAGAACCTGTGTGTAGAACCGTAGATTAGATCTACCAATGTATCAAATACTTATACCGATTCTTTCCACATGAAAACCAAGTTGGATATTGATTGACAATAGCATCACTTATTAGTGTAGCAATCGATTCAACCGCTTGTATTAGTAGAGTAATGCTAATGACTCCAAGTTAATCTGCGACGTTGCCACATTGTGAAATTTTAATTCTCGATAGCGGCTGAAGGAGGCCCCGGAGGACATACCATCATACAACATTTTTGCTTTATTTTCGCCCATAGAATAATGCTCTGTAGGCGCCATTTTTAGAACACCCGATATATATATATATCGCCCTCCCCTCCTCCAACTTCCGAGACTGAATTTGGATTTAAACAGCATCGGAAGTGTCGGAAGACCCCGAAAACTATGAATTCGACACTAATATCGCTCATTTTTGATCATGTTTAAATATCTTCCTCCTTCCCCTCCCCTACGTTGTATTGTTTAAGTGAAATGATAAAAAATAAAATAAAATAAACGTTTCAGGTCTGAATCTCATTTATGTCTTAAAATTGATTGGGATCAGTCAAGTTCTTCAGGAGGCATGAAGTCACAAACATAATCAGTTTCATATATATATATATATGTAAAGTTTCTCTCTCTAGATAGATAGATAGAGATAGAGATAGATAATGTTTCAATTACATTGAATCACACAATTATTGTCATCTCAATGTTGTTGAATTTACTACATAGAGTAGACGAGAATTACAGTAGTTTGATACTTAACTAATAAATATTGATGTAAAAAAATATTGTTCATTTGTTCCTCCTATTTACATAAGACTATAATTTAACAATGATGCATTTACCAGTAAATCCGTGTAATTTATGTGCAAAATACTTTTTTATAAAAAGAAGTACGTAATCCATAGAACAGATCTGTTTGAAATTATTAAGCTAGAAAGAACGAACCCTTTCTTGTGGTACGAGATACGAACTTGATTAATTTTCTGAAGGAACTTCAAGTATATTATTTTGTTCCTTTTCAAATTATTCAATGAGTGAAAATAAATAAATTTGCATCTTTAAAAAAAGAAAAAATCTGTAAAAATTATGTGATTAGTTTTCATATTGAATCAATCATGTTTAATATAGTTTAATTTCAAAGAAATATTCTAGCTCGCTCCAAGTGATCTTTGAGGTGGACATATACCGTGTGCGTGGATTTTCCCGGGATTTTCCCGTTTCCTCTCACTTTTCATTCCACCATTTCATTCATTTCTCATCTCATCATCACGGTAACCGTGGGACGTAAAACTTAAATATTTCATTTAAAAAAAATGCGTTTATTTGTACAGTGAATTACATACATACAAGACAAACGAAAAAGATTATTTTATTTTGGCAAATTTTCAGTTGAGATCGCTCTTTTCATTCCTCTCTGTTTTTACGTCACATTGGCAGACTCTTCTGTTCCTTGAGCCGAGACAGTTGAATGTGAACATCAACAGTAGAATCGCGTTCAGAAGTACTTTACAATGAAGAATGGATAGTAATTTCAGTTCTTTAATACGAAAAAAAAAAGCAAGAAAAGAAAACAAGTTCAAACCCTTGTGTGCAGTGAGGGAAGCGACGGGAATGCTCAGAATGTCCATTTTTCTTCTTCAAGAGTTCCCCACGTTTCTTTCTTCCTATCATTGGTCTTTTGGCGCGCATACTCGCCTTGCTCATATTAATGTTAATTAACTCCCGTTGTCTTTTCCGGGCCGTCTAATGTTCCGCCATTGATATCTCCAACTTATCAGTTCACCGGCTAATTACCTGTCGGACAATTACCTTAATGAAACCCCGGAGGTAACTCAGCAAGACGTCGCCAGTTTGAGACAAAGTTTTCCACAGATCGACAATGGCGAAGAAAAAGAAAGAGGGAAGGGAAAAAAATCTGCAGAAGCGCTTCTGTCGAGAAACGATAGACAGAGGCGAGGTGAAAATTAAACCATCCAACGACTATCCTCCCCCTTCACGTTCTACCGTCTATCTTATAGTTATTGTAATAAAGATATCATCATTTAATTGAGAAAGGCGTTAGAAGGCCTGAACTTCCTGAACTCTAATGTATATTGACTGAATTAATGTTTTCCTACTAATACAATATACAACGTGTAGCATAAAACTATAGAAATTTCATAATTAATATGTTATTTTGACCTTATACTTATCGCTTTGAAAACAAATGAAAATTTAATTTAATAATTAACGCGGATACTTTTGGTAAATTAATTCGATTGTATCTGCAAATATTCAATCTGCTCTGGTGTACTGGTTTGCTGAGATCACCGAAGTCAAATAGGGTGGATTCTGGTCAACTTAGATGGGTAACCAGTGCACTGTAAAAATTAAAACAGCATTGAAACACTTTTAGTACAGATCTTAAGAGGGAAATATATGAAGTGTGTTTTTTTATAAAGTGCGCTTCACGTGTCCAAAAGCGATAATTCTCTAAAAACAGTATCTAGTAGGGGTCTATGACATATTTAAAACACTTCTTCTCGGCAAACAGTTCGAAAATAAAGTGATGACACATTTTGCAAATACATCTGAGACATACTTGGAAAACACCGTATCCGAAAGAGGTGGATATGTGTAATCCGGAGGTGTTATGTAAAGTGTCCTAACTGTGTCAAAGAGTGTCGGTTATGTGTAAATTGTCCTAACTGTGTCTAAAAGTAGTGCTTACCCTGTGTCGTGAGAGTAATTGGGGATAAAAAGGTAGCTCACTTTGGTGAAGAAAACAATAACAAGTCCACACGCTCTAGACTTTGGCTCATATAGAAGGCGATGTGGTCTGCTGATTTTTTTATTTCTGCGAAGTTTGTTTCGACACGGAAGTTTATTAAGTTGTGAATCTTGTGTGTGACCTTGGAACACATGCAAAAATTTCTACCTCGACCAGTCGGCAACGTGACACTGACGCGGTAAGTATAGACTGGTGTTGTGATACCTCATTACCGTTTCAACAATGGAGCAAAAAGTAAATATCAATTTCTGTTTGCGCTTAGTAAAAGCTCCAACGGGAACATCTAAGATGTTGAAAAAGGTTTATAGGGACAATTGCTTTTCTCGTTGCAATGTTTTTAAATGGCATAAGAGGTTCAGTGTTGACAGAGTTTGTGGAAGATGACTAGCGCCCAGGTTCAAGCGGGTTTATCATAACAACTGAAGCGATTGGGTGCATAAAGAGACCTCGTGTCTATGCATAAAGAGACTATTAATAACGGGAAATGCCAAATAATAACACAGAATTTAAAGAAACAAACGTGTACGTTTTGTGTTTCGCTCCTTAACGGAGGAGCAAAAAATGAAGTATTTGTTCATGAGTTTTCGGCCCAAAATAAGTTTTCCTTCTTAATTAATGTCCCAAACAGCTTCTTTTCATCTTCTGAATAATATATAAAACTGTTATTTTCTCCCCCACCATTTTTAACATCCTCTCATTCTTTTTCCACGCGATCCAAATAATTCTCTCCACTCTTCTCCACACTCACATTTCGAAAAGCTTCGAGTAAATTTTCATATATTTTTTTTTCGTAATGTCCATGTTTCTGCCATATACAGTACAGTGAAATATATGAAATGCAGACTGTAAACGCCTAATTATGCTATCTCCTAGCGAATTGCTGTCTTGATTATTGTGCTGCCAAAATGTCTTGAGCCGTGGCAAAAATGCGAACTAAAGCTCACACCCCGACACACCCACGCGTTGAGCCAATAAGGGTTCAGCAGCTGCTAAGCGAGAGAGCCTTAGCGAAAGAGAGTGGAATTTCTTCAGCCGATAGCAGCGCCTGAAACGGAAGACTGGGTGTCAAGTCAATGTGGTATGTTTATAGGTAGGTTCTTTTCCACTGTCTCTTCTAAACAGATATTAAATATGTTAGCGAGAGACAGTATTCCTATTGAACTTCCCTTCCAATTGCACTCTAATCTGTCATTTCCTTCCCTATTCTAACACGTACTTGTTGGTTCATGTATAAGTTTCTTACGAGTCTTCGATCTTTCCATTCCAACCCAATCTTCGTTAGAACTCCCAACAGCCATTATCAATTCACACAGTCAACATCCTCCAAACACATTTGTTTTTTGCCGTTACATCTACGTTCATTTTTTTATGTTGCAGGATACAAAATCTAGAAAGCTTGAGCTTACACCCGTTAATAGTTAATTCAAAATTTTACAAAAAACCTATAACATATTAAGTTGTCTAAAAAGTACTGAGCCTTCTAAAATCAAAATTGAGATTACATATATTGTGATTTGAAAATAGCACTATGAAACCACACACGCACCATTTTTTTTTTTTATTGGCTAAGAATGCAACGAAGTCTGTAGATTTTGTGCGAAAATTTGGCTCCATGAAAACGACAAATGTGATGGCCTATAACTCGGGGACCGAAGTTCTGGACAGAAAAATATTTCACATCCATATTAAGCAAATTAATGTATACCTCCATGTCAAGTTCAGTCAAGATGGCATAAATTCTGTACGTTGCAGCAATTAGTGATTAAAAAAAAAAAAGAAAGAAAAAATAAATCTAAATTTGGATTGTCCATAAATGGGGAACCAAAAATCTTGACAGAAAGATATTTTACACGCATGCTAAGCAAGAAATTGCCCCTACCTTCCTGTCAAGTTCTGTTCAAGATTGAATAAGTTCTGTAGGTCCGGATTTAAGCGGAGTGCACCTCCCCACTTTGTTGTAAACATACACTATCTAGAATGAGAAGCTAGCAGTGGAGTAACATTTTCTGAATTTTTTTACTGTTATGTTTGGGGCTTAAAAGAGAGCGGAGTTTTGCAAAAGCAATAGTTTAAATCGATTTTCTGAAGGGAAAGGATTCACTAAGCAAAATAATCCTGCCCTATATATACAGTGGCGGATGCAGGATATGATCAAGAGAGGGGTAAACTATATTTTACCGCTTTATCTAGTGTAAAGCAGGATTGTAGCCCATTTTATCCAGTGTATACTTGAGCGTCAAGGGGGGCTATAGTCCCGATAGCCCCCCTTGGATCTGCCATATATATATATATAATGTCCTTGTGGTTGTTTTTTAAATAATAAAAGAAATAAAAAATATAGGACAAAAATAGACTAAATCCATATAGACTCAATAAAATGAGTGCAATTGAAGACGATCTATCCATCCTGTTGGTTGTTTAAATACTAACACTTTGGAAATGGAACTACGCCCGAGATAAACATCTTGGAAGGTGTTGCTCAAACAAGGAACACGCGAAGAAGAAAAAACATCTCAAGTTTATATATATACATGTATACCTAACATATGTGAATGTGTGTGTTTCAGTAGAATACAAGAACAGAACTGAAAGAAGGAATAGAGAATGGTAAAAAAAGAAAGAAAGAGAGAGAGAAAGAAAGAGAGAGATAAAAAGAAGAAGGAATGAATTTTCTGTACGGTAGTTCTATCTCGGAGGCCACGTAGCATGACGATGCGAGTTTCACAAGTGTAGGTGGGATGAGAGGTGGAGGAGGGAAAGAAGGAGAGATTCTTATTCTTCTCTCTATCTTTCGCTTTCTTTCTCTAAGAAAAAGAAAAAGAAAAGGAGACGCGAAAGAAAGAAAATATCGGAGCCAACCATTGGTTCCTTCTTCGCTTTTGGTGTTTGCCGCTACCTCTGAGAAGGTGCGAAGATTTATTAAAGGATGTGCTTCGTATTAACCCTCCCGTATTATTCATGGGAAGGGCGGTCTGGCAGTAGGCGTTCCCCAAGGTGGTGACTGATAGTCCCTGTGACAAGGAACGGCCATCCAAACGCTGAAGAAATGTTTTAATGAAAAAAAAAGAGAGAGAGAGATAGAAAGAATATAGGTAGATAGATGGAAAGAAGAGAAACAGAGGAAGATTTAGAAGAAAAAGAAAGATACAAACATGGACATTGACATAGGTTCTGGCCACGCTTCTAGACTACTGATGATGAAGGTAACATGTTTGAGAATGCGCTAAGTTAAAGCCACCCGAAGGCATGTTAAGATTTCTTTAGCAATATAGCTGGTCCTGTCACTTGAAGACAATGTTTCCAGTTCTTGTTTTGGTCTTCCCTTTTCATTTTTATCACAATTGCCAACTATTATATATTGTTCTCTGAGACTAAATTACATAGCCGCACGCTTCACGTATGATCAGCAAAACCCAAGCAGTGCCAGGTCTGGTCAGATAAAAATGGATGACGGTATTAGTATCGAGGCGTCCATCTGGCGTCGTGAAGACAATTGCGAAGCTACTTCAAAGAAGTAACGAATTCGAATCTAGAAAGTCAACACGAACTGCAATGTGAACAAATGTGCTGACCACAAATCACTTCCAAAGCATGAATGCCACAAATCTGCTGGTTGTCCCTACTGATCCCTGAAGGACTGTCCTGCCAAGAGTTTTTATATACACTAACCTAAATATCCATTTGTCGTGTGGGAAGAATAAATTTTGTGCAAAATATTTGAAACATATATTTTTGAAATGACAAAGTATAATCAAAGCGAAATGACAAAAATTCAAATCGATCCAAGTGGTAAATATGTTTTAAAAAATCTCTTCAAAAAGTTCAGCCGTTTCCTCAAATTTGGTATTTTTATTATTTTAAAATGAGAAATTTAAAATTGCTCTCTTTCCCGCTTTAGAAGAGGAATTTTCGATAACACTGAGACATGTCATCACCTACGTTTAATATCGAGTTCAGATGCCGAGTTTCATCTCCCTAATTTTAAGGGCACTTGAGATACATATTCTACTATTGGCAAATAATTTGAATCTCCTTTGTTCCCCTTAGGATAGGCATTTCGATCAAAGTTAAATTATGAAAATACTGCCCCAGCCTAGTGCATTGTTGAAAACTTCATTTCAGATTTAATAACTCTTGAATCACCCGACCCATCTCGATCAAATTTTCAATACACATGAAATTCGAACTGGGATGATTTTTATCGTTTCACTTTGACGGTGCAACTTAGGGGAGGGGGAGGAGGAGATATATAAAAATGATCGAAAATGACCGATATTAGTGTCGAATCCATAATTTTCGGGGTCGCTGAGGAGAACAATGACACCTCCGATGCCATTTAAATTTAAATTCAGCTCCGTAACTTAGAGAAGGAGGAGAGAACTCTTTGCTTCTCACACGGCTAACAATATGTGGCGATGTCTCAAGTTGGAAAACGCGAAAATTTATATGTTCTAGTTGAAGAATGCAAGACAAAAAAAAAAAAAAAAAAGGTCTATCAGAGAGCGCTTCAGTAATAATAAAAAAGTAACTGACTAACGGAACATATTATTATTTTTTTCTTATTTTAACCAATTATTTCTTATTTTAACCAACCATTTCTTATTTTAACCAATCATTTCGTATTTTAACCAATCATTTCTTATTTTAACCAACCATTTCTTATTTTAACCAACCATTTCTTATTTTAACCAACAATTTCTTATTTTAACCAATCATTTCTTATTTTAACCAACCATTTCTTATTTTAACCCTGGTCAAATGTAGTTTAGTCGAGAAGTCTGAGGTGTTGTGTTGGCTGACGGTCATAAAGTAGAACCCAACGTGGATTCGAGTCCCACTGAAGGATATTGACGTTTTTAATTATATATCTGTACTAGAGGTCTGCACGGGCCGGAATTTTTAGCCGTGAATTTATAATGTGAGGTCCGATCCGCGTCCGAAATATGTTTTAGCATTTAGGCCCGAGCCCGGCCGAAGCTCGTGTGATAATCAAATGATCCCGAAATAAGCCCGAATTACAAAAACTTAATAATAAACACAAAATTGTATTTTCATTTACAGCAATTAAAGGTTTAATTTTGCGGTTATGCTTTTCAAGTTTCCCACAATGAACGGTTCAATATTTACAAAGTTAGGCCCGAGAAATATGGTTGTATATTTAAAAATTTACTGCCCGAGTACGTCCCGGACCCGAAGTGATATATGCTTTATAGGTCTGAGTCCGGCCCGCGGGCTCGGCTCGAGCCCGTGAAGACCTCTAATCTGTACACGTTTGTACTCCTGTATAATTAAAGATGCAAACCCGGAATGAAGAAAGTCAGGTGAGGTAAGATCGGTTTATTAATTAAAAATAATTATTGTTAGTCGTTATATTCAATGAAAGTCTAACACTTATTGCAAATTCCTAGGAAATAGAGGGTAGCGATTTCGAGAATCTCTGCAATTTCAGGGGGCGCCCAAACGAGCTTCAAAAAGTAAATTTTATAACATGTTCTCTACTGACTATTTTTGGTTTGCGGGGCAAATATACAATACATTATATGCACTGTCTATTGATTTCAGGGTCTCCTATGCCTAACGCGCGTACGCTAACCGCTTAACCACGAAGGAGCCCTTAGTTAGATTTTAGTTTAGGGCCTCTTTCAGCAGCAAGGCTATTTGAAACGTTAAACTTACAGCTTAACGTAGGATCCGAATCACATGAACTCTTACCAGGAATAAGTGTTCGCAATACTGCTGGTGGGTTCCAAAGAAATGTACTACAACGGTTATACTTTAAACATTGTAATTTAAAAGATAATTATTTTTTTGTTCTGTTTTGTTAAAATTTCTCTAACAAGAAACATTAAAAGAATTTATTGGCCAAAAGTAAGAAAAATAAGAAAGCACTACATGAGAATAAAGATGTGAACATCATACTGGTCTATGCTTTCTCTATCTAGCAACCATACTATTTCAAACTGGAGAATGCAAGTTCAAACCTTGCACTTTCGTTGTTGGAATTAACGAAATTATTTGTCGCTACACATGTAGTAAATGGTGCCACCTTAAATCGATTCTTCGCTGTCCACTTTATTCTACCCTTTATTTCCACCCATTTATACTATATAATCAAAAATAAAATGAGTAAAATTACAGAACTCCTAAACGCTGCTTGATATTTTAGCTTATTATCATTCGTTTCTTTTTTGCATGTATACAGTAAAAATTGTGGGATATTGGAATCAAATAAGTTATTTGTTTTCTTTCTTGAGATAATAAAATGTTTCATCTGAAATCATTGTCTGTCAGACAAATATAACAAAGTCAAAATTGTGCTTTACTTCCGCTAGCTACTTAACGCTTGGAAAAAATACCTGTTTGATTTTAAAATCAAAATTTTGAGCTTGAAATGTTTAGAGAATACGTTGAAAATAAGGCCAGATACTGGACCAAACAGCAACAAGGAGTAATATTTTTTTTAAAAAAGAAAAAGTTTCAAAAAATAGAAAGAATGAAAAAAAAAGTAAAAGGAGAAAAATCATTAATCTGAATTTTACCGGCACGAAGAACAAAAGATTGTCTGCCAAGAAGACCGCAAAACACCTGACAAACAAGATAAATTATTCTTTCTCTCCTTCATCTACACTATTCTGGTATCCCCTCTCTCTCCCTTCTCCTGCTGGCCATCTCATTCCTCTTGTCTCTTCGCATTCACCTATGTAGAGTCAGGCCGAATGTAATAACTCTGATCTGCTGAAGAGAGTTTTTGGCCGTTCTTTTTGCTCTTCTTGGGACGTGGAAAGTACCACCACAACAAACGAATTAACATTGGCGGCGGCGGCGGTGTGTGTATGCACAATCACAACGACACCCAACCAACCAAGCTTCCGCGTTGTATTGGTTGAATTAGGATTGGAACACTGTTTTCTCAGCACGTTCAAAACTATGCAGGTCATGAAACAAATCTATTGCCTTTTTCTGTTTTAATCTTTAAATCTTTTCTTCTATCGTTCATCTGGAAGTGTGTCGTGATTTCTTTTTCCCTTTTCGAATTAAAGAAAAGCTCAGCTCAGCTACTGGTCAATGTACCGTATAAGTAAGAACTTTGTTAATGTTGAGCGATACACAACTTATTTTCATTAGCCTGAAAATTAAATCCTACTGACCTTGCTTAACACTTTGACTGCCGATGGTCATTTTTGAGGATGGATCATGACGCCAACGTATGTTTGAGTTATGGTCACCACCAGGCCATGAGGCGATATTCAAATAATACATACCTAGAGACCTCAATATTCAATATTCCAAGTTTCTTGAACCAGATCTGGCTCCCGGTGTAAACAAATTGCGTGAGCCACATATGGCTCACGGGGCCTCAGAGGAACAAATTTAAGTCTAGGGCTGTGAGCCATATGTGGTTCACGTGAAAAGCAAGGAAATTGACACTTTTGTATTAATAATACATTGTTGCACATCATTAAAATTGTAAAAGGATATATTTTAATGGTATGCAACAATGTTGATGCTGCAGAAACAATTTGGTAAGTTAAGAAAAATATGAAATATGATTTAGAAACATGGTCCAACTGACAGCGAACATTTATATGATAGTGTATTATGCACATTTAATATAGATACTAAGGAAACATAATTTAGTTGATTTTTAGTTTAACGTCTCTTTCAGCAGCGAGACTATATAAGACGTGGACCTACTGATTAACGTGGAATCCGAACCACATGAACTCCCTGGAATCGAACCCGGATCTCTCACACCAAAGGCAAGTAAGCTAACCGTTTAGGGAAAACATAATTATAAACTGTGTTTTCAAAATAACAAACGACCTTAAAATAGACAATTACTTAACTGACAAAACCACATTGAAATAAGAATTTATCTCAGACCGTAGCCGGAGCACTAAGACAGAGGAAACCATCAACATTTTTAAGGGGGATGCCTTGAGTTTACTCTTTATGCATAGGAACTATATTTCCTACATTCCAATAAGGAACTCAAACTTTCAGGAGGTTGAAGGTGGTCACAGGGGGCTCAACCTCCTTGGCCACTCCCAGCTACGGACCTGAGGTACATACAGAAAACAAATTAGTTATTGCATATTTTATCATTACTCTCTCTCTCTCTTTCTCTCTCTCTCTCTCTCTCTTTCTCTCTCTCTCTCTCTCTCTCTCTCTAGTATGACGTTCATGAACAATATGTTACTTATCCCGCATGTGGGATCATTACTATCATTGGGTCCAATGAATGTGTACGCGATCTCTCCTACTTCATGATTGCGTGAACTGTTCTGTTTGGGTAGGGGATAACGAACCTGCATAGCAAAACGTGGAACATATTTCACAGCGAACAGCTTCTATCGACACATGAATTTAACTAACGCCTCTATTTGCAAAATTGCCAATTCTCCGTTCGTTACAACTCGCAACTCCTTTTTCTTCCTTCCATCTGGCCCCCGCGCGAACTAACCCACCGCACGATCTGTCTTAACTTTATCCTACATAAGATTCAGATTAGAAATATCAAAAGAGGAATTTCAGAAGACATTTTTGAGATGATTGTCAATTAACTCCACAGTGGTGACTTACTTACGTGATAATGACCTACCCTTCTTCACATACTTCCGACCTACCTATATATAGCGACTTATCCTTCTTCACATACTTCCAATGTACTTATGTGTAGTGACCTACTCCTCTTCACATATTTCCGACCTGCTTATGTGTAGTGATCTTTGTTCACATACTTTCGACCTACCTTCGTACTAGTGACTTCTTCACATGCTTTCAATCTACCTAAGTGATAGTGGCCTCCCCTTCTTCACATGCTTCGGACATCACCGACTCTTACAATGGAATGTTGAAATGATATAACTTCTAACTTATTCAACAAATTTGAAAATTTGAAGTTTTATTCCACTTTAAAGATGATGTTTTAGGAATGTGAATTAAAAGTACAACATTTAAATATTCTTACGTTCGTATGGTCAAGCGACGATTTACGTCCCCCCCCCACTCCTCTGACACTGACGGATTAATTCACGTTAAGTATCATATTGTTAGGAGGCAGATACATGCACAAAACAAAAAAGTCAATAAAAGTGTTTGAAATTTAGATATGCTGCTTTGCAGAAAATTTAAGAAAATTAGGCAGAATGAAACGGAAAATCAACGAACGTACTATACTTTTAAAAATGGGGAATAGAATTCCAATTTTGGAGATAATTAAAATAGTGGTTGGTCACTGTTTAAAAAGAAATTTCATTCGAAGATACTCTATATGAAAGGTATAGTGGAACACAGGAAGAAAGAAAAATGGAAGTAAGTTATTACATCTTATAAATAATATTTAAGTGGATAAATTTTACTTAAAGAGTATGAAGAGATTAAAAAGTGTAGAGGCCAGAAAGTATACAAAACTAAAAAGTGCACTCAAAAATTTGAATGACTAAATGAATGACGGAACGGATGACGAAGTTCGTTATCTGCAACTCGGAATACCCGAAAATCGTCATATTTGTGACCACCAGATCCGGTGACCTAGTGTGACTCGTTGATCCTGACGGACCTGTGACTCAGTTCGCCCAGTGTGACCCGGAAAGACTAGTGACTAGGCCTGACCTGGACAGACTTAGAAAGACTCAAAGACCAAAAACTTTATCATCCACACGGAAAACTGTGAATTTATTTACGTGATTCTAACAAACATGATTCTATCACTTCTCACTATATCTAATAATTTTCTTTCTCTGTTTTTGTGAATATCTTATGCACAGTAAATTTGCGTTTACTGTTAGAGTTTATCTTTTATGAACTGTATTCATACGACGTGATGTGTTCTTGCCATCGACAAAGTACAACAGAAATCGATTCCGAGTAGAAGTACATACCACGTTATGCTGTAAATCTAGACTTTTAAAAATCAGATCTGTTCTACAAGATGACGGAACTCCGAACAACCAGATTAAATGAATTGTGGTTACGAAACAATATCACACCGGGAAGCGAACACGCGAATATTTATAATTCATGGGTAAATGGACATCATTAACCGACTATATAATTTTCCAATAATTCTTTACAGTTGGCAGGCTTTCGACTGCTTCCAGGCTTGTTCAAGTCACCAGGTCATATGAGAAGTAGGATCCAGATCCGAATAACCTAGACAAACATGAATTAGTGACCTAGTGACCTGTTACCCATGCAATCATTGGCACGAATTTAATTTAATTTATATATACACAATTAGCTTTATAGTGTTGGTTTTTAGGGATTAGGAATTAGGGATTAGATTTCTGGGCTTTCGGCATCTATGGTCATGTTAGCCCATTACACATATGAGGGATAATGTCCCTCGGCAACCACACTGCCCGGGGAACTGGAGAGGAAGAAAGTAATGAAGAAGGGAGAAAGAGACCTGGGCTTATTATGTTAAGTACCATCCCGACATTTACCTGGTATGAATAAGGAAAACCTCACTTAGGATGGCTAGCCTGAAAAAGCTGTTACACCTTTTCGACCGAATGTTCCCACCGGAAATCGAACCCAGGACCACTCGAACCAAAGGGGCCGAGAGCGTTAGTGAGTACGCTACGCGGGATCATTATTCCAATTACGAAAGGAAAAAAACTAACTGTAGATACACTTGTTCACTTTTCTCATCATCACAAAAGATCAAACAGTTTCAGATCTTAAGTTTAATTCAGACGACACCCATGATATGTAGCGTTGCCCACGAAGACGAGAAATACATTTTTAAATTTAAGAAGACAAGACGAGAGACAACAATTCTCCTCTAGTTTTCGAAACGAGAATCCAGACGAGACAAAACATTTCTCGACCCTCGCGGAGAACACTAGTTCACCCACGTCTTACACCTCAAACACTGTTCTAATGTTGCATGGTTCATAATACAAATACTGTAAATTGATACAGTTATTCTACGAACATAATGAAGAACATCTATCAACGTTTAAAGATACATGAATCATTATACAATATAGTCCAATAATAAATAAATATGGCTTAAATGTTGTTATATCACATCGTTCGTAAATCTCTCGTGACGCGGAAGGACTCTGATAACTTCTAGATGGAATGAAGAAAAAATCACGGTATAAATTTTGTACATAAATTTACAAAACGAGACGAGACGAGACAGCTGTCCGAGAATCGAGACAAGACTTCCACAAATGTTTCGAGACGAGAAAATAGTGTTTTTCGTCTCGTCTCATATCCTTTGCAATTCTAATGATATAGCAAGTTAGGTATTTGTCTTCATATAACAAGAATTACATTTTCTTTCTAAACTTGACCTAGTGAATATTATGGAATAATATTAGTCAGTATTGATTTGCAATCTTACAAATATATATAACGTAGCCATTTTGGATGTATATAGTTACAGAATGCTATTGCTTGCAGTTCTAACTATTAATGTGATGAATTTGTGTATCATAGAAGTTCTCCGCTACGTATCAATGACCAAACGACAGAGAGAGAATGCGTGTCGAGTGGACATGGTGTGTGTGATCAGACAAAAAAATAACAATTCTTCGCTGCAGCCGCATGTTTGCATTGTAAACCCCAGCGTCAAATGATACGGGATTCTGTTCGGAATTGAGGTATAATCCACTATTGAACACTCTCTCTCTGTGTTCGGGAATATCTGGGATGGGGGGTGAAGAGTTTTGGGGGGAGGAAATCGGTAGTTTCCCCCTTCCTAACAGGAGGAAAATCCCTGGGCTAATCCTGAATCAAACCCCGCCCATGTACATAATCCCTTTGCATGCATTGCCAGTTCTCTTCCTCCCACCCACCGTCCACGCGTGACCGATCCAATACTATTAGGTATTTCGTTTTCGATATCGCTCAACATGCAATATCATTTCGTATTTTAAAGGCAAAATTTGTTTTTTTATAATATATTTTCCATTAAATATCAGACATATATACATATATTTTTACATACATAATGAAGTTGTGTTCTGTTTCAATCCACGTTATCGCATATTTGTCAGAGTATATGGCACGAGACTATTTCCTTTTACTTTAATGTCAATCAAATTCATATTGGGACTTCCGTTAAACCTCTTAGTGAAATACCCATCATATTTCTGCATTCATCTTATGATTTGTTAAGAATCTATAACATATTGATTCTCAGGCACATTGATTTATTCAACATAGATAAGTATTTCTTTTTTTTTTCTTCAAAAGATCCTAGATTTTAATGGTTTGACTTAACTGATATCCTTTTCAAGTCTTCATAACTAAATACAGTATTTCATGTTTTCAAAACTGGGTAATGTTCTGTAGAATTTAATGTTACTTGGATTAAATTTGGTTCATAAATATTTAAATTTGGTGCATCATAGAACTTAATATTGCCTTCTCCGTTGGTCTAGTTCAGCGGTTTCCAACTTGGGTGTCGCGACACCCTGATGTCTCACATGATAGCATCAAAGGTGTCACGAGATTTTTTTTATTTTTTTTATTTTGGTAAATTCAGAATATAAAACGAATGAAGAAGTAGTGATAAAATAATACTAAATTTATTTCTTGTCATTCATATCCTTGAGGGTGTGTTATAATCGGATGATTTTCTCAAAAATGAGTCATGCCATTTTGTTCGTATTTCATAAATAAATATTTCATTATTATTCGTATAAGGGTGCTTAAATCCTTTCCAATGAGGATATCCACAAGGGGTAGTTTACTCTAGGAGCGATTTTTTTTTGACAATTTTGTAAAATACAACTAATGCGATTTTATTATTTTATAAACAACTATTCCATTAATAAGCCTAACATATGGCATAAGTTATTTCTTACCAAAAAATTTACAAAAGGTAGTTTACTTTTGGGGATGTGTTTTCTTTCGGTGAACTTATCCGAAAACACTTGATAATTTTGTTCGTATTTCACGAGAAAATGTTTTATTAATAACTGCAGCACCACATGATCTAGTTTAAGAAATTGGATCGACAAAGTTTAATGCTGTGGACCGTACATTTTGTTACATTTAAAATAATATTTTCTTTTTCAAATGTACCATCAAACTGAATATTGCATGTTTTCCTTTTCTTTTGCGCGAAGTTCAATACTAAGATAAAAATCACAAAGACATCAAAGCTAAAAATAAAAAAGACGAATCTTAATTCAGTATGAAGTTCAAGCATTAAAGGTTACAGCTCTGTAAGATACATAGGAAAAATATTGTAGTAACTTGTATAAGGAACCCTGGGAAGAAAGCATGGTTGTTGATATTCTGCCAGTATAGATGTTTTCTCCGAACTTGCCGCAATAATTTTAGTATGAAGCGCTTCATGAATCACACTACATGAAAGCTTGTTTTTGAAAACTTAGGATTTAGGATTTAGATTTCTGGGCTTTCGGCATCTAAGGCCATTAAGCTCGTCACGTTTTAAGGGATGACGTCCCTCGGCGAGCACACTATCCGGGGAAAGGGAAGGAAGAAAGGATAAGGGAAGGAAGGAAGTACCCTGGGACCTATAAGTTAGGTGTGAATAAGGAAAATCCAGGAAAACCTCATTGAGGGTGGCTGGCCTGAAAGAGCATTTTGCACTTTTTCGACCGAGTGCCCCCACAGGGAATAGAACCCGGGACCGCTCGCACCAAAGGTGAGAGCGTTAGCGACTACGCTACGCGGGGCACTTTTGTAAACTTATTAACTCTAGTTGTCATAAAAACAAAAAGTATAATGGTTCATGAAGCACCTCTTACTAAAATTGTTTTAAGTTCGAAAAAAGACTAACCCTGCAGAATATCAGCAACTTTGCTTTGTTTGTAGATTTTATATGCAACTTAGTCCATATTTTCCATATGTATCTTACATAGATATAACGTTTAAATGCTTGAACTTCATATTCATGCAATATATTGGCTTTTCTGAACACTTTTACTTTTTATGATTATCATAGTGGAAAAGATCGGCTTTTACCCGCCTATCCTTTTACGTTAGAAGGAGGGAGAGAAAAATCATTAAAAAATTGAAAGGAAACTACATTCATATATATTTTTAAAAAATGTATAAATTAAACAAAAATCAAAGCAATGCCATGCGTAGGAGGAAGAAAGGGGGCGGGGAGAATGTAATATTTTCTTGCATGTACCCGTGAGGTCTATTATTCAATATAATTTGGAATAGAGGCGTTCACCTGTCCGTTAGGTCCTTGATATAACCCTAAATTCATTTGTCTCTATTAAAAAAGCAATAATCCTTTGCTCTCTATCTTAGTGGTATTGAAGATCATATGCATGGAATAAGTTGAAAAGTAGTTACTGATTTTTTTTTTCCTTGGTAGGGAGGTGACGACAGAATTAAGGGGTTGAAGATGGACCTAACAGAGATGGGCGCCTCTGGTACCAACCACTTGAATCATAGGTCTCACGGATACAGGTTCAACATGACAACGAAATATTACAACTTACAGAACTGTGTTAGCGCTACTCGTAGTTATATTTTAATGCGTAAATTAGCAAATATTTAGATATCAGTATATTCTATTCTACCTTTTCACTAACAAATAAGTTGGATTTTATTTTACTTCAATATACATAAAAAGATTAAATTTCCTGATTCGAAGCACCAAAGGGGTTAGGCAACCCGCCGAAAATTTCAAATTGTGAAATAAGTGGTCAACACCCTTGACCCTATTGCCTTTGTTGCTGATTTTGTTGACCAGAGTCGCTCGCTTTTTTTTTTCTTTCACGTAGCTATGCAGTTGTATTTGCTACACTATAAGTGGACGGTATATCATGAACTTATTCTTTTTACCCAGCGGTTACTCATTTAACTACCATCGATATTCAAACTAGCGATCCCTGCTCAAAGTCTCTAGCGACTTCGAATTTAATGAATGAGCGCAAGTTCGGCTAGCTGACAACTCTGCCCTCAGATCCCTGCATTTGCTTAACTTATGGGCTTGTACCTCTTAAACTCACATTTTTACAGAATTTCAAGCTTCTTTTCCTATTTCAACTATCTAAAAGATAAGATTTTGTATTCCAAGAAAACGCCTCTCAAATAACATGGGAATTTCTTCAACCCCGCTTTAGACCCCTTAAAAACTAAAAACATTCACTTTTGGAAATTTTTTCTGTTTGTTAGTCATGGAATGCTAAAATTATGCCAAATTTCATCATTCTAATCCTGCTGGAAGTGCCTAAACATTTTGGGATGTAGAAGATGTCCCTTATAAATAACATGAGAAAGATTTTTCAGTTCCCTATAAAACCACTCTAAAGTTCGAAATTTTTATTTTTGGTGATTTACTTGGATAACGCTAACTAAAACGTACAAGCATACCGAATTTTAAGTTTTTATTTCAATTCCAAGTAACTAAAATATGAGATTATAGGTAAAAAAAAAAAAAAAAAAAAAAAAAAAGAAGAAGAAGACCCATTTCATGGCATGGAGAATTTCTTCATCCCCCATTTAGACCCCTTCAAAATTAAAAATATTCACTTTTGGTCATTATCCTGTGGGTTAGTCCCGGAAAGCTAGAATCGTGCCAAATTTCAACTTTCCACGTCAACCGAAAGTACCCGTTATTTTATGTCAGTTCATGTAGTTTTATATATAGTTATTATTATTTTATATATGGCTCTGTGTTCGAGTGAGCGCGAATCTCAATGGGACTAGTGAGTGAAATGATGACTAGTGAATCCGAATCCTAAGCGATTGCGAGCTAAATAAGGTTAATTTGTACGAGTCTCTTTGGGGATAGAAAGCGCGAACAAGTACCAATCTGAGTTAGCTGAGTCCTGAGCCTCATTAACAATAGTGAGTGCGAGGGCCTACTGAGGATAACGAGCCTGAATGCGAGTCATAGAGGTGGATTGCGAGCCAGAGTTAAAGGGGGATCGAGCATGAGCCTCATTGAGGCTAGTTAGCGTGAGAACTAGCGTGTGCACGACCCATTGAAGATAAGCAAACTTGAGTTCAAGAAAGGGTGAGTGTGAGTTAGCTTGACCCTCAATGAGTTGAATGAGTTGGAACCCATTGAGGGTAGTCTGAGTCCGGGCAAGCTGAGTAACCCCGATTATGTAATGGCCATCTCTGCTAAGTACTAATAGAATAAACGTTGCAATGTAACGTGATACTTTGATGGGCTATGAATTCCCTAAAGGTTAGAAGTTAGATCAGTATACTCATGGGGTATACTCGGTGGCTCAGTGGTAGAGCGTTCGCATCCGGTGCTTGGGGTCCCTGGTTCGATCCCACATCGCGCCGTGTGTACTTTGTAGTGTACAAACACCATGCTCGTGGTTTTTCTCTGCGTTCTCCCGTTTCCTCCTACTTTCTTCATTCCACCATTTCATTCATTTGTCATCATCACTGTCTCCTTTAGCCTAGGCGGCATAACGTGGAACGTAAATCTCAAAGATTCCATTTTCAATATGCTCATTTACCAAGGATAATACAGGTCTGCGAAAATAAAATAATGCTAAGCTGTTTCGATTTAGTTAACTGATACGTATGTGTTGGGGTGCGCTGAATACAGGAATGACAACCGTTTTGTCCTGGGACATCTGGGTTTCGAACAAACGAGTGGTCATCGTTGAAGAAAAATATGAACAAAAAAATGTGCGATTTACAGAAACCCCATTGACAGCGTAACACAATTTAATGTACAGAAACACGCACACACGTGAAGACAAGAAAGTAATGCCACCTTCAATCAGATTGCTTGTGAAATCGTCTATTTTAAAGATCAAACTTCGTTTGCAGCTTGTCCTTTTGTAGGTGTCTGCCGGAAGATTCCTAAACAACATCTAGCAGTAGTCTGTCATCATCGTAAAACTCCAGTTCCCCTAATACTTTCGTTCCATTTCTTTAATATCTTCATGGAAACACTCCACCTGCTCCCTCACTGTTCCCACATTGTCAGGAAAGTAGTCAAGGTGGGAGTTGAGAAAATGGACTTTCAAGCTCATGGAGCAAGCAGGCTTCTGGGAAGAATGCAACATTTTCCCACCATTTCCTTGTATTGTGAATCCTTTCGGTTTCCCAAAAACGTTTTGATGACCACAGTAAAGGTAACCCAATCCTCTTTTTGAGTTGGAGTCATTAAACTGATGAAGTCTTTGTCGAATATAAGTTTTCTAATAAGAGGGCCAACAAAAACCCGCGTACTCGTAGTATTTGAGCAACAAACAGTGTAGCCAGAACTACTTACCAACGTTTTACAAATCTGAGATGTAATCTTACCAAATTCGTTTTATGAACAGATTTATTGTTTTTGGTTTTTCTTTGTAATCTCGTACTCTCATTCATGACACATTACGATATGTATCAGTCATCCCCACCCGGACCGATATATATGTATTTTCATGTTTCGGAGAGCACAAATACATTTAATTTTCCATGTTCATTTTTATTTTCGTGTAATGCATTTGCAATTTAGCGATTTCCAGCTATGTGTTTGACCACGTTACATTTCGATTGTGTATAAACTTGACGTCTCAGGGAGAAACGGGGGTCATTTTCGACTTTGGTGCACCCAGAAATGTAAAAATCAGCTAAAGTTATGCAAACAAGTTTTTGGTTGCAGACCTATGTAATTAATTTGATTTGCAATTAGTAAAATATACCATTGAGAGTTTCATTTCCATACTCTGTATATACTGATGATTTTAATATTTCAACTACTCTTGAGGCTAAAATATTTCTAAAAGAGTATTCCAGTAGGATTTATCTTTCCTAATTTCGAGACTAGCATACACCTATGATGTTTGGGTGCAAGTCTGCGTGTAGTCGTGCCTTAGAGATTATACCGTAGTTACAATTGCATACGAAAAACGTTTTGAATATATGATGATGCAAAATTTTTATTGCTGTTTTAAAATACATTTTCCAATATCTTAATAAGCAGAAACATGGAAAGTTTCACAGAAATCCTTTTATTGCATTAGTGCTACTTCTGGAGCTGATTAAAGTGAAAATATATTTAAAGGAGAATATCACTGACACACAAATTTCTCGTAGTATTTGTTTCAGTCGCAAGTTGCACTTGGAGCTGACAAGTTTGAGAAGAGAGATAAATATCTTGAAGTTCTATCTGAATGCGAAGAAATTCGGTCTAAGATAGGACTGATAAGACATCAGACAATCGTTACTTACACTGATTCCTATTCTTTCGGAACAACATGTTGGTAGTAATTTGAAGAAACTTTTCCAGCAGCTCTCGCATAATAAAAGCTCGTAGCTAGGAATTTCTTAAAGCGCACAGATAAAAATTAGTTATCTGGACAGCGGTATGTTGTATAAATATACGGAATCCTTATGTTTACTACATAAATCAGTACGGAGCATACCTTATCCATATGTTACCTACTTTTTTCGCTTAGATGTTACATTATACCGTTGCAGGATGTATGACATTAACAGTTTTCCGTATATTACATGCATATATACGTATGTTACTTACGTCAACTATATGTTACATACGTCCATCTATATGTGAGATCCTGACCACCTATATACAGTTCTTTCGTTCGTACGGAAAGTACGTTTATTCGGAACACTTGTACGGAAAATATACTTTTCGGTTATACGTTTGCTGCACGTTAAGTCAGAAAAAAAACTATAGGATTTACATATGTAACCTACGTTTTTAAGTACGCCGCAAACTTTTTTTCAGTGTCAGAGACATAACATTTGCTTTAAAATAGCGAGATAAACGTTTCAGCGTTTTATGGTATTTGGCCAAGAAGGGAAGAAAATGATGTGGGTAGAAAATCTTAATATAAACTATCTTAAATTGCCAGGATTCATGAATTTGAATAACCTTTGGTTTCAAAAATAGTATCCCAATCTTTAACAGGTCTCATGCATTCAGATATCGTATTATAATGAAAATTGACACAGATTGCCTTTTGACTTCACAACAAAGTATGTTGACATATTATCAGATTCTTGAATCCCTCTGAATACATTGAGAGAGGTGTTAACATACACTGGAACTTACAATTGGCTTAAAGGTAATTACTTGTTTTTAAAGATGGACTAATCTTTGAAAAAGAAGAGTTCTTTTGTTTGTGAGTTTTGGATACATTGCACTAACATTTGGTCATACTTCCTTATAGATACTCTTAGCTGTGGAACCGGTTCCAACTTTCACAGATATTTGTGTGCGTGTGTGAATAAATTATTTTGTACTATACACATAGTCTAAACAGCCCATCTCATGTTATGTGGCATTCTCACAGGCAAATCAGATGAAGAATCTCGTTTGTTTTTATTATTATTTTTAGGTGGCAAAAAATGAAAAAAAAAAGTTATACTTTAACTACGGAAGACGAAATGGGAAAATTAAATCAAAAAAATGACAAACAAGGGATAATTGACAAGAGAAATTATTAGTAACTTATTCAGGCATAAAAACTATAAATCAAGATAAAGCCAATTATTGGAAGGTGGAACAGACGTGTAACTACCACCGGTTTACGTTTTTTGTATATAATGTCCATCTTGTTTCGAGAGTGTTTTGTTTATTTGTTTTTTATTTTTATTTTTATTTTTTTTTAAAGTAATTGTTTGACGAAAACCAAACGATGATAAACTGCTAGACTAATATAAGTAGAACTAACAATGTTATTGTTGTTTTCTTTCTGCTGTTGTACTGAATATTACAATTCAAAAAGAAAGAAAAAAGATTGAGGAGAAAAACAGATAAAAATTGTTAGCAAAACTCGCCGACAGAGGTCTCTAGCGAGGTAATGAGCGTAGAAGTCACAATGGAGGTGTCAGAGCGGATGTCGCTGAATAAAACATAGCCAGGTTCATCACCTGGGTAAGCTCATAATGTATGCTGCCCAGTAACGAGCCGTTCATTAGACGACTGGGTCCGGGGTTGACGGACGATGTAGTGTATGTTCTCTGACATATTACGCTTTACCTCTCTCTCTTTCTCTCTCACTCACAGCTCTCCCCCCCCCCGCTATCTGCCCTCAGCTTGTTTCCACGCCCTGGTTTTTTTGAGTGTGAACAAGAGAGCACAAGGTCGTGAGTGCACCGGTAAATCTTCTTTCACCGAGGCATATTTATATGATACGTGTAAAATAAAAAAAGTACGTACTTTCTCACCCTATAACAGAACATTCTCTTTATAGTTAGAAAAAAAATCCCTTTCTATATGTTTGAAGGCCACATAACTTGTTGTGTTGAAACTTTATCGTTTACAACATATTTATAGGTACCAAAGAAGAGAAACAAAAAAATAAGCTATAAACTAATAGCAATTATATACAGATGACTTAAAAGTGCATCCAATCAACTTTGAATCGTAAATGAGAACTATGCAAAATGTAGTTTTTCTACATAAAAAGTACATAATTATTTTGTTTTGCTGACGGTTAAATTTGGGTATTTTTTATTTTCATGTTGATAATTCTAGAATGAACATGTTTCAACAGCTAAAAGTATGGTACAAAAAACAGTTGCAGCAAAAGTTTATTCTGGAATAAGTCGTAGTATTTAAAGCAAACAAAATTATCTAAAAACGAAGCACATACCAATTGATAAATCTTGTTGAATTTCAACAAATTGATCAGCTCAAAGTGGGCTCAGCGTGAATCCTTTTGTGTGGTTTTCGAAACAGATTTTTTTTTTTTTGTAAACCTAAAAATTGATGCTATACGGCAATCTATATTTTAAAGTGATAGGTTTATATGCTTGTCTCCAAAGAAAAGTATATGTTTGTCTCCAATCCTTTAGACAACGAGATGTTGAAAATCATAAGTGCTAGAAACGTGCCGTTTTCACTGGTCGATTCCAAATTTTTTGTAGATTTGCCAATTCTCATTCAAATTTTTAAAAAAAGAGAAAGAAAGAAAGAAAGAAAGAAAGAAAAAGAAAAAGAAAGAAAGAAACTTGTCTATTTTTCCATTTCACATTTTAGGCGCCGTTTTGATCCTATTAGCTTAATATTGCCACTAGGACGTTAAGGTTGAAACCCTTGTGAAAGGCAACCAGTAGAGGACCTACGTATAGCGGGTTGATGGACAATTCAGGCGTTTTGCTTTAATATAATCTATTTACAATGATATAACCTATTGTAAGCTGGCAAATTCGAAGGTTTGTGGACCCACAATGAGGTACTTGGATATGGAATTATAAGAAAGAAATATTTGCATTTAGTATCATCTATCACGTATTAAAGTTAACCACAAACTCACTCTAACATTCTGACTACATTTACATGTTTGTATATAGCAATTCACTCCCTTTGAGAGTCTTCTTGTCCTTTACGTGTGTCCATAAAATGACTTGCACAGATATAATGAGAAGTGAGAAAAAGCGCAGGTTCAACCAGTGCTTTCTATTAAGGTGGAACAGATTCTGAAGCAGGACTAACTAAGCATCCATTGTGATAATAATAGAATGGCAGTATAAACAATATGGTTAGTGATATGATATAACCCAAGATTAACTCTTTAACTTTTTGTTTACCTACTAACTGAAATGCCCGTTCTTCCCAGGGGAAGAATAAGGTTTATGGAAAGTATTTGAATCCCTTCCCTTGATACTAATCTCAATGAAAGTATAACAATAGAAATTTCGTAATATCACCCCTTCGTACCCTCTATTCCATGCCAGTAGGGTTGATCTTGAACTTTAACAGCATCAGAATGTGTGACTATTCATCCCAGCGACCTTGAAAACTATGGATTGGACACTAATATCGGTTGTTTTCCACTAATTTTACATATCACCCCTTTCCCTCACCTCTCATTCTCATACTGATGGTGGGCTTTAAGAGCACCGACAGTGTCACTATTCTTCTAAACAACCTCGAATACTATTGACTTGATACTAATAATGGTCTTTTTCGATTATTTTTGTTACCTCTTCCCATCCCGACCCTCATCCCTTCTCACTCATACCAATGATGTGAGGGAAAAAAATCTAAGTTAGAGCATGATTGACTCATGTATCGAAGCCATCAAATTCGGTGCAGTGGTCGAGGAGGAGTTGGTCATTAAACATTGTTATGCACCTCTGCACTCCCTGGAAACGGAAATTTTCACAAACACTCGAACATGTTTATCTTGATTTTTATAAGTTTATATAGATAATTTCATCTTTTTAACTTAACGGACTAGTGGGAAACTCCATAATTTTTCAACCACTCAACGCTTCCTTTAGGATAAGCCCATTAGGAAAGCTAATGTAGTAGAAACCCAAGTTACGTCAGGATTCACTTATGTAGATATACAGTTAGAGATTATTTTCCAAAAGTAATATATATTAATCGATACATCAAACTAAACTGAATAAAATGACATGATTGAAGGTAAATTCTGATGCGCAGATTTCGAGAGAATCGAGTTTTATGACATTAAAAATATCCATTCGTTTCAAATCTAATGCACTTGATAGTATTTATTTTGCTAGAATAGATAATGTCTTTATTACGTAATATACAGGGTGGGCCATTTTAATTAATCCACGGAAATATCTGAAAAATGATAAAACATAGAAGAAATTTTTGAAGTACACGTTATATATTGCTAAGGGGGAAAACCAATTCCGCCAAAAGTACCACTCTCCGCCCCCCGTAAATGGGGGTAACGGGGAGTAACTTTGAAATGTCAAATGGGAACATGGGTCGAGTAATACCTCGTTCGAAAGGTCTTGGAAAACTAAGTAACGCTGTACCAAAAGATGTTTCATATTGTGCACCAGTTTCAAAATGGCCGCCATGATATGGTTCGGAAACTCCAGTACCCGTAGTATGAAAACCATGGAAGGTAAATGAATGGAACAAAATTGAAATACGTAAATATCATAGGGCATATCGAATGATGTAATCCCTGTGATCCCAGTGGCCTCCCTGAAGGGGTCTTGTGGGCTAACTTCAAAATTTCAATGTCCGACCGGACAACGGTTCGGGCGTACGCTTGACCTACCCAATGCTGTTTGGAAGGCAGACTTCATGCATAGAGAATTGGTGCACTAAGTTAACGCGGATGGCCACAGTTACATTTTGATTAACTATTAGCATTCATGTCATATTGTGAGCTTGAGGGACGAAACGGTGTGTACGTATATCCCCGAAATGCTTTCTGAATAACCAGCACGCATTGCATAAAAGTTTCTCTTTTTTTAGTCACTACAGCGTCATCCTTACAAACAAATGTTTCAACCACACCATAACTATTTGTAAGGTTAGCCTTAGTTTACGAATTAAAGTAGAGTTCTCGTTTGAACTTGCACTTTACTTTCCACCCCACTCACATACAGAGCGCAGGGAGAGATTATTTTGCAGAATTTGGATTTCTCTCTATACATTATGGCAATTTTACTCTAATATTTTTTATCTCTGTTGTATTATTCTCGAGCCTTGGAACGCCTCCGTGGTTTTCCTATTTAATTTTCGTTATTTTCATTTATGTCTAACCGTATTCACACTATGGGCACTAGACGTTTTCTTAGACACAGTCACCATGTCTTTGCGATCATTTTGAAAACGGTGTCTCATGTCGAAAATTTTCTTTCAGAAGCTGTTTGATATTAATTTGTCTATATAACGTGATATTACTCGCTTCAAGCTGCTATTTGAAATTTTCAAGTTGGCCCCGGATACCTTTCAGTTGGCCCTTGGAGTCACCCCGACAACACCTCTCGATGTGCCTTACGTCAGTTAGCTACTCCAGTTTTTCTTTTGTTGATTTATCTCCAATCGCTTTCATACTACGGGTACTAAACTTTTTCTCTGACACGGATACTATGTTTCGGCGGCCTTTTGAGAACACTGCTATTTCACATCAATCGTTTTCTCCTGCAATATGTTAGATTTTGCAAGATTTATCGAACGAGGTACCACTCGACTCATGTTACTATTTGAAATTTTGAAGTTAGCCCCCAAGACCCCTTTAGGGAGGCCACTGGGATCACAGGACCACACCGTTCGATATGCCCTATGATATTTACGTATTTCAATTTTGTTCCATTCATTTACCTTCCATGGTTTTCACACTACGGGTACTGGAGTTTCCGAACCATATTAAGGCGGCCATTTTGAAACCGGTGCATAATATGGAACATCTTTTGGTACAGCGTTACTTAGTCTTCCAAGATCTTTCGAACGAGGTATTACTCGACCCATGTTCCCATTTGGCATTTCAAAGTTACTCCCCGTTACCCCCATTTATGGGGGGCGGGGAGGGGTACTTTTGGCGGAATTGGGTTTCCCCCTTAGCAATATATAACGTGTACTTGAAACATTTCTTCTATGTTTTATCATTTTTCAGATATTTCCGTGGATTAATTAAAATGGCCCACCCTGTATATATATATATATATATATATATATATATATATATATATATATATATATATATATATATATATATATATACTGTTAATTAGTATGGGATGTTCAATTTACAATACGATGCAGAGTGGAGGACGATATAACTTCTGAACCGGAAGTGGTACACATATAATACTTATAACAAAATGAATCC
This sequence comes from Thermobia domestica, assembly GCF_964235325.1. Lineage (NCBI taxonomy): Eukaryota > Metazoa > Arthropoda > Insecta > Zygentoma > Lepismatidae > Thermobia > Thermobia domestica. The sequence goes on from NC_137461.1 coordinate 91,097,859, forward strand.
TTGTTAATGCAGATATTTTTTAAACGGGAAGCAATGATTGCCTTTCATAGTATGCACGCACTGTTGTCTGATATGACTGAAGGCATACATGACATTTTATACAAATCATGTAAAATGGCACAGAACATTGTGTCGTTAATATTCAGTTTGATTAGATGGAGCATCTCGGCATCTATGGCAGAGAAACAAGAGTTGTTCACTTCTACCGATAGTTAACCGGATGAGGTCTATGCAATGGGGAGCTAGGGAAATGGTTGTTTTTAGAAATTAAGTTTGTGAAATAGTAACACTGATGGTGTTCCAATGCCAAAAAAGATGTTTCGAAACTGTATACATAATTCTACTACTGATTTAAAAAAAAAAAAAGTAATAACAGTGTTACTTATATGGACCCGGCAACAGTGCTATGCGACGAGATTATTTCCTGCTTGGAAAGAAAGCAAAGGAAAAGTCACTTATATTTGATAGGCAAGGGCGTCGATTTCTCTGTAACTTTAGGGGGAGCATTCAGATGTGTGTTTGGTTGCAGACAAAGATCTAAGAAAGCATATATGAGGATTTTATGACAAATTGAATTCAAATTATGCCAAATATTGTAGATTCATAAAAAATACATATGAAGGGTGACTGAAAAGTTTAGAGCCTTGAGGAGACTGTAAGAAGTACAGATTTGGTAAAACCTTTATTTGCAACATAATCCCCTTGGACAGCAACACACTTCCTCCAACAGTGCTGCAGCGCTCTTATCCCAGTAGGAAAAAAATCCTCAAGTTGTGACTACAGAAACTCCTCCACGGCTATCATGACGTCATTATTGCTTGCAAAACGTCATCCTGCTAAAACCTTTTTTTTTTTAAGATTAAGGAACAAGTGGAAGTCTGAGGAGGGCAGATCTGGAGAATAGGGTGGATGAGGAACGAGTTCAAAGTCGCATTCGTGAACAGTAGCCATGGCAATTGCTAATGTGTGGTCGGGAATATTGCCCTGATGGTAGAGAACGCCTCTCGACATCATTTGTGGTCTTTTTTCTTGAATTACACTCGAAGCTTTTTTCAAAAGGTCACTATACTACTACCCTGCGATGGTATGACCCCTTCTCAGGTAATCAATGAATGTCACACCTTGGGAATCCCAAAATACAGAGGCCATCACTTTGCCAACGGAGGGGATCAAATTTGCCTTCTTTGGGGTAGGGGAGGAGGGATGCTTCCATTGTTTGGATTGTTGTTTTGTTTCTGGCTGGTAATGATGTACCCAACACTCGTTCATAGTGATGAATCGACAAAGAAAGTCGTCCACATCACGTTCTAACAGTTTCAAATTGTCCACGGATAGGAGGTACCGAGTACGTTTTTGTTCGGGAGGCAGAAGACGTGGAACTCATCGAGCAGAAATTGTTGATAAACCAAGCTCATTCTTCAGAATGTGATCTGCTAGCTCTTGCGATATGCCCAGCCTGTCTGCTATCTGCCAACTTGACAATCGACGATCTTCCATGATCATATGAAGTACCAGGGCAATGCTTTCCGTACTTGATGGTCTCCCAGATCTCGGCTCATCTTCAACACTCTGCCATCACGCTTGAATTCCTGCACCCTTCTTTTGATGGTGGCATATGAAGGGGCAGATTCACCTATCGTATTGACTATATCCTGGTCGATCTCAGACACCGACATTCCTTTTAATTGCAGATACTTGATGACTGACCTGTACTCGATTTTTTTCCATTTTCCCAACTGCTGCCATCCCACTCACTTCAAGAGCCTGTAAAAGACAAAGAAATCACTTACAACCAAGAGCTTGATATACGTTAATATCAAAGGTTGTACTGTTCAAATACATATAATTATTCTATTCTAGATTCTCATTTTCTATGTTAGGCTTAAAACTTTTTAGTCACCCCTCATGTAACAATACATATAACAATAAAAAATACATATGAAAATACAAATTCATAAAAAATACATGGGGGCCCCCGAGCACTGGAGGGGAGCCCGGGGTTGAATTTTGGAGCTTGAATTCCCCTCCCGCCCCTTTGATGAAATTCTGCATACGATACTAAGTAAACAAGCAAGATCATATCAAAGAGAAACAGAAGACACTGTTTGAAAGTATTAGATATGTGAAACGAAAATACATCTTGAAATTAGATATAAAATTCAGGGAGAGGTGTTTCTTTGGAAAAAAAAGAAAAGAAAAAGTATATAGTGTCCTTTCTTCATGGTGCTACTCTCTGCTGAACTTACTTGTGATTCTTTGTGTCTCGTCTCCCCCCCTTTCACCCGCTCAACAACCAATGAAGGAGTAGCGACTGAGGAACGGACAATGATTAACTCTTCTTCTGATTAATGAAACCTTTGACCCTAGCAACACTGCTCACGGGAGCTGCTAGGACGGAATCACGACATGGCCAGGAGCCACTTTTCCCTACTGATTGATAAATGTATGTTTTCGTATACCTGTTGCCCTGCATACCGCTTATAGGAAGAACGAATATTAGCCATATACGAGCAATTTACCAACGAATGCATTTTTTATTTTATTTGTTTATCTTATTCCTAAAACTATGTTGAATGATTCATATATTATTCATGTATTTGTTTATTAACATCCTTGCAAAAACAATTATATACTGAAAATAATAGTGATATATGAAAAATAAACACAGTTAAATACAACAAAAATAATTACACGAAATAAACATTTGTGAACAAATGGGATTGCCGTTAACCATGAAGATGTTAACGGATTGACTCTATTAATACAATCGGCTGAGATAATTCTCTAGTTATCCATTGCAGAAAGAAGAATTCAAAAAATCGCTTTTATTTAGGAATTTTTGTGTGTGGTAACGGCTTGATATGAATCGCCGTTACCCGTGAAGATGCTACTTGATTAGCTCTATTAACGGAATCGGCCAAGATAATTGTTCTGGCTGTCTATAGCAGAAAGCAGAATTTTAAAAATTACTTTCATTTAAAAGTTATCGTACGGAGTAACGTTCTGGCATGAATCGCCGTTACACGTGAAGATGCTAATGGGTTAGGAAAATGAAATCTTCGATTTTTACGTCCCACGTTTATGCCGGTTAACTAATGGATTAGGTTAACGGAATCGGCGAAGATAATTGTTCTAGCTATCTATTGCAGAAAGCATAATTTTAAAAATCACTTAAAAGTTATCGTATGGAGTAACGGCCGAAATGAATCGCCATTATCCGTGAAGATGCTAATGGATTAGCTCTAATAACGAAATTGGCCAATATAATTCTTCTAGATATCTATAGCAGAAAGCAGCATTTTAAAAATCATTTTCGTTTAAAAATTATCGTATGGAGTAACATGAATCGCCGTTACCTGTGAAGATGCTACTGGATTAGCTCTATTAACGGAATCGGCCAAGATAATTGTTCTGGCTATCTATAAAGGAAGGCAGAATTTTCAAAATTACTTTCATTTTAAAGTTATGAATCTTTTTTTCTTGAATTCAAAATAGGCCCTGTTGAAATTGAGCTTTTTCGTGATTTTGGACAGCCCTAACTCTGAAACCATGCAATTTTCCCCATAGGTCCACATGAACTTTTTTCTTATTTTGATGTGAGGAATCACCTCTTACATTTTGTCACTAGTTCATTAACAACCTGTATATGAATTCCAAATATAGGTATCGTGGACGCAGCGAATAGAGGTAACACATATGATATTTCAGTATACTTTTCTCAAAAGCAAATTCTCCCTGATGTACTAACACTACTACTACTACTACTACTACTACTACTACTACTACTACTACTACTACTACTACTACTACTACTAATAATAATAATAATAATAATAATAATAATAATAATAATAATAATCTGGTAGAAGTATTACAGAATATTTGTTCAGTAAGATCATGTGTCAAGTTGAACATGTTGAATCTCAAGAAAGAAAATCCTGCATACGTCCTTGCATGGGAGCATCCTATTCAAAGACAAATTTTATTAAACGTATGAGAACGTTGTTAAAGAGTAAGTTTTTCGTATACGTCTAACTCACTGAAATTCCATATACCAGCTCTTTGTTGTAATTCCATGAGTTAATGTCTCCATAATTTTCTCTAAACAGCTCCTTTTCTTCCTCTTCCGTTTGCTTGCCGCGCACGTTATTACTACACAGGCTATACCGAGAAAAATTTGTTATTTGGACAGCGGTATATTTTTTAAAATGTACGGAATCCATATGTTTACTACGTAAATCTGTACGAAGCACACGTTATACATATGCTACATACGTACTGGCCTCTTACCGCTTAGATGTTACATCATGCCTCTGCAGGATGTCTGACATCTATCAGTCTTCTGTATATTACATACGTATATGTATGTTACTTACGTCAGCTATATATTATCTACGCCCATCTGTATGTGAGATCTTGACCGCCTATATATATATATATATATATATATATATATATATATATATATATATATATATATATATATATATATATATATATTCCTTTGTTTCATACGGGAAGTACAAATAGTTGGAACACTTACACGGAAAGTATTATAAAACATACGGTACGTTTGTTCCATGATGCTATCTATAGTCGTATATTAAATCCAAAAAATACAAGATTTACGCACGTAACTTACGTTTCTGCGTACGCCACATACATTTTTATTTTCTGCGTGCAACAAGAACTGTCTTCTCCGTTGAATCCATGTATTCACTGAGATTCCTATGTTGCTACTGATATATTACTATCAATTTCAAACGGATTTTGTGAAATGTTAATAACAAAAGTGTTAAAAATTCCTGTGTGAAAGACATTAAAATTTTGTTAGTAACATTATTATTAACATTTAACAAAATCCATATGAAAATACTGGAAGTATTTTTGTTATTTTTTCGTTGTAAATCGGCCTGAAAAAAAATTTTCCCATATCATCTTGCAGAAGAACAACTGTCTTCTTATATAAAATTGAAATAGACTCCTAAATAATAAAGAAAATAGTTACTGTTACATTTGCCAAAGTTACTGTTGAACGAACTGTATAAATCGTAAGACAGTACCGTTTTAAGAGATACCAACCTTTAAACTTGTAATTCCAAGAAATAGAATTTACCCTACTTTGAAAGAGCAATATTCCCATAATTATATTCACAACAGTATGTCTGTCGTACAAATAAGAGAGAACCAAGCGCAAAGTCAAATGCAGTGACGATGTTAATATTAAGATTGTATAAAGAGAGAGAGAGAGATTTTGGAGCAAACATAATACGGGAGGGTAAATACGCGGAGATTTAGATCAAAGGAGAAAACCCGCAGAAACCCAAAAGCACCTGTTGTTCTCACGGAAGCGCGCAAGGAATTATTATTACAATTTCTGCGTCTCCTTGCTCTTTACCACAGCTACACGCCTTAATATTCCTCTCTTTCTCTCTCTGTTTCTGCACTGCAATGAGTGTTGCCAAGTCCTTTTGATGTTTTCGCAGAGAAGTTACAAAAGAAATGTCTTATGGTTCTTCCCCGTTACACTACTCCCTAAAGCGCTCTATTTTCATCCTATATTCTTCTTATATTTTCTTTATTCTTTTTTGGCTTTCGTACATTCGTACTACTTTCCTGCTCCCTACGCAATAATAATAAAAAAAAAAGAAAGCAAGAAGAAAAAAACTTACGGCGGTACTGAAATTGTCCCTCAATTACGCTAATTAACCCTGTAGGATTCCATCAGACGTGGTTTTGTTTCGTTCTTTCGCCATCTCGCTGGGACGTTTTGTTCTGTCATGATCACGTTTAAAAAGAAAGAAAGAAAGCTGAATACGAAAAAAAAATGTAAAACGGAAAGGGAGCGGTGGGAAAATTATTTCATTTAATTAAAATGTTACAAATACACTGAGAAAAATCCGTTTTCCAGACAGCGGTATATTGTACAAATATGCGGAATCCTTATCTTTACTACGCAAATCAGTGCGAAGTATACGTTATCCATACGCTACATACTTTTCCCGCTTTACCCGGTAGATGTTACACCATACCGTTGTAGGATATCTGACATCTAACAGTCTACCGTATATTATCTACATACAGTATACGTATGTTAACATACGTCAGCTATATGCTACATACGAATATGTATGTGAGATCCTGACCGTCTATATAAAGTTCTTTCGTTCGTACGGAAAGTACGTTTATACGGAACACTTATACGGAAGGTACGTATAAAATAGGGTCCATACTTTTTCAGTTATACGTTTGCTGTACATTAAATCCAAAAACTGCAGAATTTACAAATGTAACCTACGTTTTTATGTATTCCACATACGTTTTTTTTTCTTAGTGTAAAATATAACTATACACAATATAATAAAATATAAAGATTTTGTCTTGCCTGACTGAAGGAAAAAGAATGAATACTTACTAAAGGAAGCTAATGAAGGACGACAGATCATGAAGATAATAGAAAAAAGAAGAAACAGCATGCTCGGCCATCTTATTCGGCACTCCGATTGGATCACCTTGCCGATAGAGGAAAAGGCAGAAAGAAAACCAAGAGGAAGACCAAGGACAGAATATGTAGATAAGAAGAGACCTTATCAAAGTATAAAACAGCAAGAGAAAAGTTTTAAAATTTCCATGTAGCCCACCAACCTATGTTCGTGGCGAACAGGAAGAAGAAGTCTTGTCTGATTGATCTGCCCAATGCAGGTTCAATTAAACAGATGTAACTTATTGTACACAATTCATGTGTAATTGCAGAATATAAATGGTTACTACTAATATTATTACTTCTGATATTTTAATATACTGATTGAAGTTGGAATTTACTGCATTCTTAACAGCATAGTGGCAACAACTGCATAGCCGCAGTTCTCTGTAGCGGTTACAACTTTCAGATCTAAAGCAAGTGCATGGAAGATGCACAAGAGCATCTACGAACTTCGTAAAATGCGAAAATCCTAAAATTATCTAGATGCACAAGTCCTACTTTACAGAAGTTTTAAAGTACAGAAGTTCTGAAGATAATCTTGATGCACAAGTCCTGAAGAGAAGAAATTCAAAAATTTAGAAATTGTGGCCATATTTTTGGGACTTCTGCATTTTAGGCTTTATAAACGTCACCCGTTTTAGCTCACCTACTGGAACCACTACTCTAGTAGACCAGAAAATGACTAGTAATTATATTATATACCTTCATTATTCAGATATTCACTTGCCCATATCAATTACTGATAATACTCCCCCTACAAAGACTACTTTGATACCTTATATTATTAAGATATTTGCAAGAGTTCAATTTGGACTTGATGAAGCATTTACATGGATATATAACAAAGAAAATAAACATTAAATTGAATTCGATAATTTACGCAGTACAATCTAAATATATTATCTTATGGGAGAAATGGATGAGATACGGGTGATATTCTTTACTTCTAAAGTGAAGCCTAAGAATGTAAGCACAATACCTCAATTTTATGTCTTCTGCAATTTAGAACTGCTGGGTTTTAGGGCTTGTGGTGTTAAATGTTATTTAGGACTTCTGCATTTCAAGACTCGTGCAGCCAAATGACTTTTAGAGCTTCTGCGCTTTAGAACTTGAACATGTTATATTCAATGCAATTTAGAATTTCTAGCGCAACCCCAGAGAAATTATCTTGGTACTGAAAATTCCGTGATTTTTTTTCATACCAACTAATGAGAAGCTCGTAAAGTAATGGAAAGGGAGTGTAGTTATCTCACTAGTCGAAATATGGATGAGACTAGTAGAATACCACGGTGGCTTAATGGTAAAGAGTTCACCTCTGATGCGTGGTGTCCCTGGTTCGATTTCCGCTCAAGCCAAATTAACTTTGTGGTGGACAACACCATGTGTGTAGGTTTTCTCGGGGCTTTCCCGTTTCCTCCCACTTCCTTCATTCCACCAGTTCATTAATTTTCATCATCACTGTCTCTTTTAGCCTAGTCGGCATAATAGTAGGACGTAAAAGTGGAAGATTTCATTTTTCATTTTCGAAACATGCTCACGAATGTCACTTCGATCAGTAATTCATACAGTTACAGAGACAGCATGTTTTAACGCTGCGATCCGTTGAGCAATTTAAGTGTGGTCTGAGTAGTAAACTCCCGCTCGAAAATAAGAAGTAAAGCAGTGAACACACATTAAAGCAAAAACTGCATTAAATAAATCTCTCAAACAGGCATATGCTGCACACACTAAATAATAATATTTCTTGGCGAGGTAAAGGCCTCTTGAGCTTTAAAATCCCCCCTTCCCCCGAGATACCACGATTAACTCTGGCATCTTGGCATACAGGCTTGGCAGACAATTCGGGACGCGAGAGCATCTTTCTTTACCCACAAATTGCCACTGTGTACGCCGCAACAATAACCACTCACCCGACATACACGGTCCTTTTTAGTACCACGCTTACTCAAGCGCAAACCCAAGCGCAAACGTAATCCCAGTTATCGTCGAGAGCTCCAGGTGATACATGCAGATGATAAAATACTATATCACCTAGATTGAACATCAGATACCAATTGAAGATGAGATCCACAAGAACTTCAATTCCAGCAGCTTCAACGAACTGCGTACTGCGCGACGATTACTCCTCCATAAAATTTGGCTTCGAAATAAAGGAAGCCTACAACGACTTCGCTAAATTAGTAGATCCCCGTTATATACTTTGGACAAAATGCTGTCCTCGGCAAATGCCTCCAGAGACTTGATTTGTTCCTCAAACGAGCCCGAAGAAGAACTCTCACAAATATGTAACATGATACATATCGACAAAGAAAAGTGCTGAGCACACATTTACAGTAATTACACGAAAAGAAGGTAGCACGAGAATCCTGAGTCAGAAACAACAAAGAAGAACACAAACAAACTAGGGATGGCCACAAATTTCCGGTTCCGGCGGAACCGGTTCCACGAGGAACCGGTTCTCGGAGATCCGGTTTACAGAACCGGTTCTGGAACCGGTTCCGGACCTGGATCCGAAAACCCGGTTCCAGAATCGGATCTTAGGAACCGGTTCCAGACCTGGATCCGAAAACCCGGTTCCAGAACCGGATCTTAGGAACCGGTTCCAGACTTGGATCCGAAAACCCGGTTCCAGAACCGGATCTTAGGAACCGGTTCCAGATCTGGATCTGAAAACCCGGTTCCAGAACCGGATCTTAGAAACCGGTTCCAGACCTGGATCCGAAAGCCCCCAAAGACCCGTAAAGGAGGCACAAATTTCACCTTCAAAACATTGTAAAGATGACCACGCGCTTGTGCCCTCCCCGCCCAGACTCTCTTGTTCCCCCAGAAAAAAATTTGGGCCACCAGTGTTTTTTTTTTGTTTGTTTTTATTTTGGTCCACCAGTCGGTGTTTAGCCAAATGAGTTGGCCAATTTGCCTGTTTAACCATTGAGTTTGCCAGTTACCCAGTTTATTTAGCCAAATGAGACAAGCGGCCTCCGCCTGGGCGCCTGCCTGTCGCTTCCACCATTTCATCTAGCACACTGTTCACAGCCTTCCAGCAGCTCGGGTTTAGCGTAGGGATCGTCACAAAGTTTCGGTTCCAGACCTGGATCCGAAGAACCGGTTCTAGACCTGGATCTGAAGAACCAGTTCCAGATCTGGATCCGAAGAACGGTTCTAGACCTGGATCTGAAGAACCGGTTCCATGCCTGGATCCGAAAAACCGGTTCCAGACCTAGATCCGAAAAACCGGTTCCGGAACCGGATCTTCTAGAACCGGATCCGTCCAGACCCGAAAACCGGTTCCAACAGGAACCGGTTCTGGCCATCCATAAAACAAACCATAGTCACAAGAAACACTTTAACCCGCCAGAGAAACCTGCCTCACACCAGTACTACTATCCATTTCATAAAGATAGGCCCCTGACTTGGCGGTGCTGCCGTGACGTCCAGTCAAAACTTATATTGCATTGTCGTACCTCGTTGGAATTGTTGGAATGTTGTCTTTTCAATACTTAAGACATACAAATTTTCTTTGTACTGTGTAGCGAGAAAAAAATAGAAATTAATGAAAAAGTGCGTATTTTTTCGTACTTTTTTGATAAATCAATGTTTATAGGACTATATCTCGGAAAGGAGATAACATGAAATAATTTCCTGTGCACCATATGTAGATGCATATGTTACCTGTAAGTTCTGAAAATTTCATTACTCAACACATAGTAATTTTCTTGTTATTCAGTAAAAAGTGAGACATTATTATCTCTGAATTGCTGCGGTGTATTAACAATCTGAAAAAACTTTTAGAAAGATCTTAAAGTAGCTTTTTCAACCAAACTGTTTTGACTTGTTTTAAAAGGTAAACAATCACAAATATGACATTATGATTTTCTCAGCTTTGCGCCCTTCGCTATCGCAGTTTATACGGAGTGCTACGTTGCCACATTTTCCTGGCGCGTATACACTCTCAGACGGACGGGTATTTAAACTTGTCACGCACACTGTCTGTCACTTTTTAGATATATTTTTAAAATTTTATGTCTCTACAGATTTTAAACCAATTTCTTAGAAATTAACAGGATATACAAAAAATGTGCCAAATGTTCAAAATTAGAAAAGCGAACTCTTATTTTGCTTGGATTTGCATGTGATGGTCTTCGAAAATTTGTTGCTTTTTGCCAGTTTTTCACTTACTGCAAGCAGTACAAAATACACTTGCATAGAAACAAATACAAGCATAAACTTTATTATATGATACAACCTTAGTTGATATGTAATATTAAGTTTACACTTCGCAGAAAATCTGTTCCACCACTTGACAGACATACTAATAGCTCTTGCGTAGTTGATTTGTAAAAATCGCGTCAAGCTGGCTTCCGTACAAGGCTTATGTGAATAATTAGTGTAAAAATTTCCTTGTTTTTAATTAAAGTAACACGCTTTCATTTAGAAAACAAAGATTTTTGTTTTAGTATTTTTTTCTTTTTCTCAATCTGCTGTTTTGCGTATTGATTCATAACTTTTACTACTATTCCTGGGGGAGCTCATGTAGTTTGGATTCCACGTTAATCAGTAGGTCGACGTCTCATATAGCCTCACTGCTGAACAGGACGTTCAACTCAAAATCAATTCAACTTTTTTTTACTATAAAACTTCATCGGTAAAAACAGCTGAAACACTTTATATGCGGAATACTCTGTAGATAGCCCAGCATTTTGATCAATTCCCGGGATACCACTAAACAGGGGTATGCATTTACTTGAATTTTATCGCTCCAAGCTACATCAGAATCTGTCTTTGAATAGGAACGACACGTTTTTTTCTCTCTTTCCCGGCGCAGCCTCAGGTTCACTTGAAACAGAGTTACTATCTTGTTCACTCCCGAATACGCCACTGACCACAGAATAATCAATGTCATTACTATTAATTACTAACTCATAATCGTCTGAGTCGGAGTCATTAATCAGTTCTGCAATTTCATTATCGCTAAACATTTTGCCTCTTCTTTTTGTAATACCGCGCTCGTAAAGGAATATCCATATATATATATATATATATATATATATATATATATATATATATATATATATATATATTTCAATCAAAAAGCACGAGATATACTCAGGAAAATATAAATGCCCATTCGTCCGTCTCATTGCAATGAACCCATATGGTGTGAGTGCATGTCTAAGTTTTTGACGCCTACGAACCGAAGGGAAGTGTTGAAGACGTAATCAGTGCAACGTGATTAGACGCAAATACAGCCCTCGTCACCTACACATTGAAAGAAAACAAAGGACCCATTCTGTGTTATTGTACATTCAGCAGGGGAATGATAGCAGAACTTGGGTGAACACGTGATTGCCAAGGATACATTTCTTTTTAACCTTTAACATGTTCGGAAGCTGGAAAGTGTGTATACTGATAGATCTCGAGGTAGAAATGGAGCCATTGTTAATAAATATACAGGAAGATAACAGGAGCAGCGATGAGTCAACAAACCCATTACGAAAGTGAATGAAGTAAATAGATTAAGAGATGAGTTTTTGGATGTTTTACTTCAACGTTTTATTTCTAATAAATTGAGATGTGTAATGCATTATTATTATTTTTATGATGTTGTGAAAGGTTATAATAAATACTTTTTCCTATTACATTCTTATGAAGTAAGCTTCGCGCTACAAACTTCCTGAACGCGACAACACTGCACGACAGCGTTGCCGCACTTCCACTTACTGTATGCTGTTTCTTCATATAAGCGCGGGGAATTTAAAGATTGGGCTGCAACATGGCTCACCGCTTAACGCAGGGAACATGTTGAAGTAAAAATTTAAAAAAAAAATAAATACTCTACCAACTAAACCTTTTTATGTTAATAGTTTCAAATATTTGGAACACTAGACTTCCAAATTTTCGAACAGTGTTTTGTACGTTTCTCTAACTACCATGGTAAAGGAGATCAGAGCGCCGTACTTTTGTTTTAATTACACAAAAAGCATCAAGTGATGAAAATTGAACTTTTCACAACTTACAGTTAATGGATGCATCTACATATTGTACACAGGAAATTATTTTACGTGATCTCTTTTCTGAGATATAGTCCTATAAACATTGATCTACCAAAAAAGTACGAAAAAATACGCACTTTTTCATTAATTTTTATTTTTTTCTCACTGCATAATACAAAGAAAATTTTTATGTCTTAAGTATTGAAAAGACAACATTTCAGCAATTCCAACGAGGTACGACAATGCAATATAAGTTTTGACTGAACGTCACGGCAGCACCACGAAGTCAGGGGCCTATCTTTATGAAATGGATAGTAAATAACCTGTCCTCCTTTACCTGTGTGATCATAGAAGTGAGCCTGTAACACACAGAAGAAATCAGTAAAAATTTACAGGACCAAAGTTACAGGGCCAAGCCACTCAAATCAGTAACATCATCCGTATAACATCACACAGTACCCCTCTCCCTCTCATACGAGTATTTTCCACAAACTCCCAACGAATAAGTTCACTTATCACGAACGGAGTATACATAACCCGGAAAAGTCAGCAAATGGAAGGCTTTGGGAATGCAGGCTTCTGCAGGGACTCACACGGAAAAGTGGAACAAGGCCTTGTAACCGCTTTCCAGATCTGGCACCCTGCTGTCCCAGCAAAGAGTACTTTCAGGAGATCTGAATTTGCCGGATCGCCCTTAGGTCTCAATAATGAGATGAACATCAAGTACCGAGAAGTTCGTATGTCACGTCTCGAAATCCTCACGGACATCCAGATGATCGCTCACACCACGGCACACAAAATTGTCATTCATACACGCAACAAAAACACATCAAATAAAGTAATACTATACTTATTTATTAAATGCACTATATATATATATATATCTATCTATCTATCTATCTATCTATCTATATATATATATATATATATATATAGAGAGAGAGAGAGAGAGAGACCTATATATATATAAGAAAAACAACCACAACACTAAACACTGATATGAGTATAGACGCTTGACTATTTCACAAATATAAAATTACACTTCACATTTCACGAGATAATAGCCCTTTGTATCACGTATATAGATGAATGAAAGATTATATTTAGGGGTTCACCACAAATGAAAGATTATATTTGAGAGGGTAACACTAAATTAATCCCACAACGTAAGTTCCTGGCTGCTATGAAAAGAATCCGTAGAAAGTTGACGGTATTATCCAGCAGAATGAATACAGGTAGTCACAATGTAGAATTAGGACATTGGAGGATCCGTTTACTACTTATACAAACTTGTTCTGCGGACCCGGGACTTCACTAAACGGGAGGTAACCATTGCACAAGTATTTGATCGGTTATGAGACGAATGTTCCTTTACTTAATTATGTAGCGACTTAAATGAACGTGTTCGCTATCTTCATACGTGGAGAAAAACTCCTAGTGTCCAGGTGCTCTAGGTGTGAGCTGGGTTGACCGACTGGTCAATGTTGGCAGTTAATTTTAAAATGTAATCAGGTTAAGCCACCTGTATGGATATGCAAATTAAATCTTAAAAGAATTTGCGTTAATTCACAGTCCACTGGCCACAATGCAGGAAAACACCATAACTTGTCGTGAAAACTTGGAGATAAAAAGTGGCTGAATAATATGGTTTGCGCCGATGAGTCGTTCAAGCATCTGATCTGCTCTGGCCTGCCGCAGTATTTCCATAAGTAATTGAAGGAACCACTTAATTTAGTTCCAAATAATTATAGAACGTAATCTTTGCATATTAATGTGTAAGGAGGAAACACTGAGGATCCAAATAATAGAAATACGATTATCATATATGTAGTTCAGGTAATGAATGTGGTCTTTATTACTCACTAAAATTTCCTCATGGTGAAAAAACGTTTCAGATATATGTATGAGTGAACGATGAAAGACTTTTGTTCTTTATTCGTGGGAAAGAAATTAAATTATTAGCAGTTAACACCGAAGAAAAATTATTTGCGTCGCAGAAATAAAATTTAAATTGAAGAATGATTTATGTCATTCCACAATATACAGAGCGTCCACAAAAATTACTTATATAACCTGGTGACGGTTATAGCCTCCAGCCTACATTTCTGCGTAACTCAAAAGACCACCACCCACTGAACGGGCATAGCGTCTGCTTAAAATGTGCCAGGTACAGTCCGTAGCAAAAAATCTGCAACATGAGCATGTAAGTTTATTATGAAACTACGCCTAACAGTGCAGGGAATCAACATAACGTCTAAGTGGTACGAATCACGCCAGAAGAAAGCTCGGCGTCTTCCGCTGCACACTTATTTTGGAGCAAAAGACTTCGTCGTTTCACAATAAACTTACATTGTAATGTTGCAGGTTTTTTGCTGCGGACTGTACATCCCAGAATAGCTCTCTTCGCCTGTTAAATGTCACAGACAAGCAGAAGATTCAATCTAGGACCAAAACGAGCCAAGAGAAGAAATACTTTAAAATCAAGGAAAATAACACGGCTAATAGAAGATCCATAACCAACCACAAACGAGATCACCATAGCACTGCCACGCCCCAGCTCCCAGCCCCAAAAGCCTCCAAGTACAACTAACTATGTAGATGTCTTCCATAGCAAAGGACTCAAAAACTGAAGCTCACAGTCATCCTGATCCTCTCTTCAGCTTGTAAATCTTCTTCAAAACTATGAATATCATCCACATTGGACAAAACAGCCAAAAGCTGGACATCCCATCTCTTGCTTATGCGAAGATAAACTGACTCATTTTCATCTCATCTCGAGTGTCAAATCAATGCTATATGGAAAATAAGCCAGTGGTACCAAGTTAATCTAACCCTCATAATAGTTTGCTAGTTTATGTTTCTCATAATAGTAGTGGGTGCACATATGCAGTGTGATTATATTTAGGTAATTCCAGAATATGAAATTAAGCAATTAGCAAAATCAAAAAGGCTTTATTGCAATATAATCCATATTTATACGTATATGTCTACATCAGTACAAAATCTGTTAGTGTAAATCTTATACAAACGACATATCAAAGCTCAACATTTCACATTGTAAAAATTTTGCATTACCTTATTTAGCATCTTAACATTTCACAGAACGAAAACCTCATATACACAAAATTTCATGACTAAACGCTTATGAAGTAAAATTTTTGAACGAATAAAACAGCAACTGGGCAACATCGTCAAAATTTCGCATAACTATGTCGCAAACTTAAAATTTCTTGTCATCACACGACAAAAAAAAAAAAAAAAAAAAAACTCAAACATCGAAGATTTTGCAGAACTAAAAACATTATACTATTTAAATTTTGCATAACTAAAAACATTATACCAATAAAATTTTGCATAAACAAAACATCTAACGACCACAACCTCACATAATCCTATTTTTGCACGACCAACATTTCTCATGCTCAATAGTTCTCGTGATAAAAGTCTCCCATACTCCCCCCCCCAAAAAAAAAATCCTAACTAGATCATCATATGTTAAATAAGTTGCATGAATAAGCTACCATGGTCAAAAATTCACAGAAGGACCTTTCATATACCAAAATCTTGCACGTTGGTGTTGGATGACGTAGAAAGATTATGATTTATTTATTTATTTATGATTTATTTATATATATAATAGTGAGGTTAAGTATTGTTGAGCAAAGCTGAGATTTAATAAGATTGAAATGTTATTAATTGGCTTGAGGTTTAGGTTGAGTTTGGGACAAATATCCACATGTTTGACTAAATGTACTAGAATGTTACAGAAATTGAGGAAAATCTCAATTTTAAGCATGATTACAAAACTCTTAATTTCGGCATATTTAAATCATCAGTCAACGTTCATGAAAACTTACTGGACCATGAGAAAGAAATTCAGCAGTCACACACACAAACATTTGACAACGTAATACAGAAAGAAATATCTAATTATGCAACCTTGTAAACATGAAAACTACATGTTAACGGAAATAGTAACACAAAACGTAATAAGCTTACAAGAAAGAAGAGATGAAGAAAGCTGGGGTGGAAAACAGTATAGCTCTTAAGGAGAGATAAAAACAAGAGGGTGAAATGTTTCATACAAAAAGACAAGTAAAAACAAAAAAGTTGGGAAAACTCTTGATGTAATGTCGACATTTCTGACGGTACATTTCCGCGATTTTTTCTTCTTTCTCTTTTTCTGTTTTGTTCCCCCCTTGACGTGAAAATAGGAGTAGGGTTGCTGGCGATGAAGGTGGAGGAATGGTTAGTGAAGAATATAAGTCCGTGACAGGCCGTGATGTTGCGTGTAGAAACTGCTGACAGGGCCCCACGGTTCACAGAGTCGGAAGTCGGTTTTCTCTCTTGCTTTTCCGCCCAAATCATAAGAGATGTTCCTTCCTTTTTTGTTATTTTTCCTAGTTTTTCCCCTTTACTATTTATTCATCATGTCTGTCTTGTGTTTAGTTTTTTTTTTACTCTATCCGTGATATAACTTACAATCAACACTAACACATGCATTGTTGTAAACTTATGAAACTTCATGTCAGAGACTTTTATTTCGGTGGTATATGGTCGGCACTTTGACTCCTATCACTAATATTTTTGGCTTTCTAGAGTAAAATTCTCTATATCTTAATTAAAGTAATTCTCAGTCTAGCTTAAAACAGAAATTCTGTTTTTCTGTCCCACTGTGCAGACCAGGAAGTATACATGCTAATGTCAGGCACATTAATCACTTGGCTATCCTGTAAACAAATATTACGAAAAGGTTGTAATGGTGATAAAACTTCAAATTCGAAATTTCACCGTATTTATAATTTTCATGGTTACTATACAGGAGCATCCATTCATATCTGCAAAGACCAAAGCATCATACCAACGCTGCAAGTTTTGTAAAGAGCTTCTCGAGATACGTGAAAAGACTTCCCTAGACTTCCCTAGGGAAAAGTTTCTCCCTAGTTTCCCTTCAGCCATAGTGCAGTAGACCCGGATTCGATTTCCAGTAAGAGCTCATGTGGTTTGGAGCCCCCGTCTCATCTGTAAGTTCAAGTCTCATTATGGACTCGAAACTAGAAACTAAGCAAGAAATTCCTTCACCTGTGATTGATAAACAAAAACGCCTTTTTCCTCTCGAAAATATCTCTAACGCTTCAATTCGAGCTCCTTGAATATATATTTCAATGTAATGTAATTGTAGAGATAGTATACGAGTTTGTTTCTTTCCCTCACTTTTTAAATTACAAGTAGTTTTTTACAAGTTATATGATACAAATAAGTAGTTTCTTTTATACAATAGGTTTTTACGAAGTTGGACCTCCTGCCCGAAGCAGCAGGGAGACAAAAGGAACCTCTTGCCCGAAGCAACCCAGAAGCTAGTTGGTGTCTCCTGCTCAGTGCAGCTCTAAGGTAAGGTAATATCTCTTACCCAGTACTGAGATAGGATAATAACCTTTTATCCGAGCAGCGTAGAGGTGAGTTAGGGAGTTTCTCCTGCCCAGAGCAGCGTGAAGGGAAAGGTAGGAACAATCAGCTGGAACTGATGTCTTTTCGGTCTCGACGTACTCTTTAATAGCCGTCCCTTGCAGGGAGAGCCTATGAAGGGTTGTAGCAATCCTTCGTAGTTCTCCGTGTCCTTCTATCGTCTGCTTGATGATTCTCGTGGAAATGCACATGTTGTTGTTTATAAATACGAGGGGTATTGCAGTATTTAATTATGACTTTTAGATAATTGATCTATCGTTGAATGACATATTCGATAATTGATGAATCAAAATGAATGGGATACTGGTGAAAGCGATCTGCGCCCGTACAATTTTCTTAAAAAATTGTACAATTTATATATATTTTTCATATATCACATAAGGGAGAGAGGGGTAATACTGAACGGCGGGGAATTCTAATCACACTTATTTCCAGTAGGTATCAACCCTGGAAAACCAACTGCAGTCCTCAATTGTTTCTTTACGTGACACAGTTGCACGAGAGGCATTGAAGTGTGAAAGCGTTGAAAAGCAAAGAAATTAAAAATTCATAGGAATCAATTTCACACCTATTTGTTATAAAGATGACTGATTAGTTGCAGCTAGATAGCACTAATATCATAGAATTAAACATTAATCTAATGATCTGTAACATTATCTCGACGTTGTTTTTCTTTATTCAGACGAGAAGTGGAAAATTACATTCAAATACAAGCAAAATGGTTTTCTCACACACTAAATGGTGGATTCTACCAAATTGATCCAAATAATAAGGCAAAATGTTTATTCCATCGTCATTCTCCCGAAATAACGATTTCCATAGGAGTTCCTAAACGAGTTCTCTAGAAGTTAGTCAAGTAGCTTTTTTCTCTCGAAGTTGGAAGGTTTTCTCCGTTTCATGGAAATTGTTACTCTAAATTCTTAAGCTACCAAAATTCAAGCCCTTGATGGTTTTTTTTTTTTTTTCTAGTCTGCAAATCGCCATCTCGGTACAGTCTAGAATCTAAGAAGAACATTTCCACAAAATTAAAACTTTCTACAGGGAAAGAATTCAGAAGTCAAATGATGAGTAAGAAAATATTTAATCCTGCTTCCCCCCACCCTCTCAAGTAATGTATTTCACAAATCCACATCTTGAATGTAGTTTAAACTAGGATATTTTCTGAAAGGCTAGAGAATATTCAGGCCACTCTAGCCATCTTTCTGGGTGGAATTTATCAATATTCCGTCTTATTTATAGCCTCTAAAGTATAAGAACATTCTTATAAAATTTCAACTTCCTAAGCCAAACGGTTTCGAAAATCTGGTCTAGAGCAAGAAAATGTTTAAGGTCTCTTTCTACCATTTTAAATAGTGAATTTAATAAAATTCCGTCTAGTCTAAGCAGAGCATTTGTACCCAATTTCAACTTTCTAGTACTAACGGTTTCAATTTTCTGCAATCAATTGATGACTGGAAAGGCAATAAAAAGTTCAAACAGTATCAGAGATTTGGTGGACGGTGAAAAGAGTTCAAACTTTGTTTTCTTTCTTAGGGATCGCATTTTTAAAATTCCGTTTTGTCTTTAGTCTAGAGCAGTGGTTCTCAAGGTGGGATCCGTGGACCCTTGGGGGTCCGCGACGCCTAAAAATTGAAAAGTGTTGTAATGAACACACAGTTGTTATGCAAGAAGTATTCTTTTAAGAGTAAGAAACTACCGCTGTGGGCAGTACAAGTACAAAAGAATAACTATTCATCATTTCCAGTGCTTAAGGATTTCATTGATTCTTCAGGTGAAAAACTCTCTGCTGGAATGCACAAAATACTTGTAGGACACTTGAAAGTATTAGCTGCAAGTTTTCGAGAATATTTCCCTGTCTCATAACCTGGCAATAAATAGATTTAAAAATACTTTCACTAATATAGAAATCAATGACATAAAGGTATGAATCTCACTAACACAGAACAAGAGCAGCTATTGGAACTATCCTGCGATACTTCATGGAAAAACGTTTTCAAAGTAAAAGAAACTTTGTAACTTTTGGTTGTGTGTGAGCTGTGAGTGTGAAGAGTTGTCTAGAAAGGCATTGTAACATTTGATGCCTTTCCCTACAACACTTATGGGATCAGACATTTTCTGCTCTTTTGCAATATCAAAAACTCAAAGCGAAATTCTCTTAATATGGAATCGGACCTAAGATTGATGGTGACACAACTTATTCCAGATTTCAATGCAATTATGGGAAATTACAAAGAATTTCATTTCTGATATTAGTGACCCCATATTTGAGAACATTATTTATCAAGTGTATTTTCTTTTATAAAAATGATTTTCTGTCTTGAAAGTTACTGCATTTTCAATTGAAATTCCGTTCACTAGGAAACAATCATGTATCTTTAGAATAAATTACTTATTGCATTATCCTTCTTGATCTTTTTCTTGACAGTTCTAATTAGTATACATATTTTTAATACCATGTTAAATTTCAGATAGTTATTGCAAGGGGGGCCGCAGATCACTCTCCGACTGGAAAAAAGTCCGCGTTATCGGAAAGTTTGAGAACCGTTGGTCTAGAGTTCAAAGAATATAATTGTACACGATTTAATTTCTACGTTTAACAATTTCGAAGATCTGGTGAACATCAAAATGCGAAAATAGATCTAAATCCCTTTTGCCTCTTTAGGGATCACATTTCCCAAAATCACATTTTACCCATAGCAAAGGGTTCAAACAGAAAACTTGTCTAAAATTCTACGCTCAACAGTTTCAAAAATCTGAGAAAATGAGTGAGTGCGTGACAATTCATGGACCAATGGAAAGAAGAATATTCCTGTTCAACGTAATTTCTTGTTTAATTATGTGGTAAATTTCGATAGGCAACTTGTTTCGCCATAACATTTTTTTTTTCTAAATTTTGTATATTTTAAATAAGGTTGTTTCTATTTTTACGTTGACGTATGTGCAACGTAATGTAAGTAGTTATGTTACACAAATAGGAATACCGAGAGCTTCAGTGTGTTTAATTCATGTTTTTTTTTTAGTTTAAAGAGTTCAAGTGTTATTATTAGTTTTTCACATGTTAAAAAGTCCATTTTTTAAAGGCATATTTATTTTAACTTAAATAGTATAAAGATCTGATGATTGAAATCAGAATCAGAACTACAGGGTGGTCCGGAAGTGGGCGTACCCTCCATTTAGTTTCAACAATATAGTGTTAGTTATGGTAGAATGTCTGTACACAGTTATCTTGAAGTCTTAAGTGTCTAAAATTCATAAACATTGGTATGATCACCATTCATGTCGTAACACAGCTCAATTCTGTGCCAAGTTCTCGCAGATGTTTTGCGGAGATACTCCGGAGTCACGAGGGTGAAAGCGTGTTCTACAGCTGCTCGTATTTCCTGCGTTGTGTGATATCGAGTGTTTCTTACTTGTTACTTTGTGATAGTGGTTCTCAAGCTTTTTGTTACTGCAACCCATATTAAATAATAAAAAGTATTTTGTGGCACACCTAGTTTTCTTCAGACACACATTGACATTCTGCGTATTTCAAAACAGTTAAATTTTATAACTCATATCTCTAATTCCAGTTGGTTTAGTAACAGTTAGTATGAGTGATTAAAATGAAATTTATTTGGAGGTGTTTACAACACCCCGAGCGACAACGAATGCTACAAAGTGAAGCTCGATGTTTGCATCTTAATAAAGCAAAATTTAGTTGGTTGCTTTCATATCTATCGTACATATCTCACTTTCAAATTAAATTGTAATGCAAATTTATGAATATAGTGGTCTTGTCGGTACAAGAACGTCAGTCGGTGACGATCGAGCAAGTGTAATGTAAATTTCTTTCTCAATAACTGTATTTGTTATATGAAATTGTACGCATACGCAAAGAGGGTTAAAGTGTTTCCATAGAAAGGTAACACAGAACTAACACTAGTTCCGACGCAATGCCCTACCCCATGACTCACCCATTCTCTTTCCATCCCAACCCAGCATCTCTACTGACTGTACAACAGAACAGGGCTCTGAGTAACCACTTACTCTTCACTTCATTAACAGACACTTCCAATTTTCATTTTCTGAGTATATTTCACAACATATATTTTTGCATCAAAATAAAATTTTGATAATTAAAAGGAGAAACTTCTCGCGACCCATCAAAAAGCGGGCCGGGACCCACTAATGGGTCGCGACCCACACTTTGAGAAACACTGCTTTATGAAACTGTAGAGAGCATTGTCTGGTGTCGTCAGATCAGGACTCCTTGAAGGCCAGGCAAAGGGAACTGGTCAAGATGCACAATCTCTTCCAATCTAGCGGCCAAAAAACGTCTGATTCAGGTAATGGCGCACGTGAGCACAAAACAAATGAACATGGATAGCAATGTCGTCAGACAATGCCAAGCAATGTTACCAGACAATGCCAAGCAATGTTACCAAATAAATTTGGGAAAAAGCTAAAACCGGCAGAAAACACCAATTAGGTGTACGCCCACTTCCAGACCATGCTGTATATTCTTATTCTTGTTAGATCAGGTTTTGGTTAAAGGTAGACGTGTCCGTGTTGATACAATGCGAGTTCCCTCAAGCGAGAAAAGAGTTAATTGAAAGAGGATTAAAGCTAGAAGATATATAAGTTTTTAAATGTCAGAAATTGACAGAATATATTGTATATTACTCACTTTAGTAAGTAAAGTAGAGCTTTTGAACGGTATGTACGTAGTTGGGGAGTTTCCATATATCGAACTGAGACACCAATGCAGCTTGCATTTTTATAATTAAACTATATTTTCGAACTTCTTGATTTCAAGTATCATTCCGGTAAGCTGAATTATTTTACAGGATTATTATATCTTTCACAGGCGTGTCTATAAATGCTTGTAGAGGAAGAATATTTATTGCAAAACTTTATCTAAAGAACACAAGTATATTCATAAAATTTTTTTGTGATCCTAACTTTAGTTATAAAAAAAAGTTATGCCCTATTGTCCAAAACTTTTCGAGCCCTCTTTGTACATACTGTAGGTATATATATATATATATATATATATATATATATATATATATATATATATATATATATATATATATATATATATATATATAAATGAAGTGTGTCACCTTTTCACGGCAAAACGGTTGAACCGTTTAAAACGAGTTTTTGAACATTGCACTTGAACCGAGCTGATTTTTTTATCTTTAAACTTTGATTAAGATGTGTATCCTAGGGAAAAAAAGCAGGGCCAGATGTAATGTTTTGTCGCCTTTTGCCATGTCATACAAACTTTGAACACAATACAAAATACAAAATGAAATAAACTTATTTTATGTCAGAGGCGTCAGGAATCAGGGAGGGGCAATCTTCCCCCTTGAGTTTGAGATGTATATAGATTTTATCAATAAAATAAAAGTAAATCAAAGAAAAACGCGAAATTTTACTCATATTAAGGGGTCTTGCCCCCCCAAGCAAAATCTGCAACGACGCTCCTGTTTTATGTATACCTTTGTTTCAACATTTTTGCGTAAATTTTTAAGAATTTATCCACTAGCACATCAACGTTCTTGCTTGCTTCTAGGCAACTGTATACTGCAAGTTTAACTTTTTAAAAATCCATTCAACCATCAATAATTGCAGTCAATAGACTCTTTAAAGGAATTATTACTTGGAGGTAGGACTGTTCCGATAATCGAGTAATCGATAACAATTCGATAAAATTTCAAAACCATTTCATCGATAAAGAATTTTAATTTTATCGAATTATCGAACTTTCGAGACTCCCGAAATGATTGAGACTCTCGAAATGTTCGAGACTCTCGAAATGATCGAGACTCCCGAAATGTTCGAGACTCTCGAACTGATCGAGACTCCCGAAATGTTCGGGACTCTCGAAGTGTTTGAGGTACTTGAAATGTAAGAAACATTAGACAACTTCGAGACACTCGAACTGTTCGAGAGTCTCGAATTGTTTGAAAGCAGCAAATACAGAAATATATCAATATGATCGCATTTGCCGAGTCGCTTGAATATTTTGAAAAGTTCGGGGTTATCCGAGTCTTCGGAAGAAACAATGCATTCGAGGTTATCATAGTTGTATATAATATGTATTACATATATGCAGGATGTTCATATTAAAACTTCTCTCCTTAGCAATAAAGTGAAGAAAACGTTTTTTCCTCACAGATCTGTACAAAGATTAAGCAGTCTGTCAATAGAGAGAAAGAGGAAGAGAAAAGATGCATCACCCGAATGGAATTGGAACCCAAGACACCATTAGTCTACTAATAGTCACTTTGCCGATTGCGCCAATAACGGGGCAGGCAGAAAAATAATTTTACATATGATTTCGACAAATACAACTTCGCAATAACTTATCAGGTGAAAAAAGTTGTTTGATTAGTTTGACTGCAAGAAGAAATCATTGGAGAGGTGAAGGAACTGAACTGTCCATCACTACTTTTGATAATACCCGAAACTTCGATAATACTCGAAATGTCGATAATACCCGAAACTTCTATAATACTCGAAATGTCGATAATATCTGAAACTTCGATAATACTCGAAATGTCGATAATACCCGAAGCTTCGATATTACTCGAACTTTCGATAATACCCGAAACTTTGATAATACTCGAAATTTCGTTAATACCCGAAACTTCGATAATACTCGAAATTTCGATAATTTCAAATACTCGAACGGTTTCGAGTAATCGATGACAACTCGATAAATTTTCACTCCCGAAGTTCGATAGGTCCTCAGCCTTATCGAACACCCCTACTTGGAAGAGGTTTATTCTAACTTTAATCGTTATCGTTATTATTATTATTATTATTATTATTATTATTATTATTATTATTATTATTATTATTATTAATAATAATAATAATAATAATAATAATAATAATAATAATAATAATAATAATAATAATAATAATAATAATAATCAACTTCCGGATTTTTTTACGTTTTGCTTACGTTCCGCCCTAGGTCTGGGCCTAGTGGTAAATCCAGCTCTAGGGCAAGGGAGTTTAAACTTTCTTTATCATGAATAGCTAGAACCAAAGAGAGGCTACACTAGATGATGGACAAAATAGTTGACACTGAGAAACTATATGGAATGGAAATCAACATCGAAAAATCCAAAGTCATGAGAATATCCCGTGGAAACGCTCCCTTACGGGTCAGAGAAGAACAAAGAGAACTTGGAGAAGTTGATAATTTCAAGTATCTGAGAACCATTTTGACGACACACACTTACTGCACCAAAGAGATAAGGTGAAGAATTGCCACAGCCAAAGAAGTACTCAACAAGAAAAGATCACTCTTAACTAGTAGACTTAATATTGGATTAAGGAAGAAACTGGTTAAGTGTTATATGTGGAGTGTTTGGACTGTATGGTCCATCGCGGACATTGGTCCAAAGACTTGGACATTGCGGAAATTAGAGAAGAAATATTTAGAAATGTGGTGTTGGAGGAAGATGGAGAAAAAAAAATTAACAGAGATAGAGTAAAAAAAGATATTTTAAAACGGATAGGAGAGAAAAGGACGATTTTAGCTAGTATCCTTCGTAGGAAAGGCCAATTGAATTGGACATCTCTTGCGAAGAAATTGTCTTTTTATACCGCCAAAGAAGGAAAGGTGTAAGGAAAGAAAGGAATAGGAAGAACAACAGAACTGATCGATGATTTGAAGATTAGAAGAAAATACAGTATTGGGAGTTAAAAAAGGAAACTGAAGATCGAGAAACGTGAAAGGAACATTTCTAGGTTCAAAATTTAAAAAAAAAAAAAATCATTAGCCCCAGGACCTGCCAAAAGGCAGAAAAGTTAAAAATAATAATCATCATCATGAAGAGAATATCTAAGGAATTCCTTCAGTCGGGGAGACGAAACTCGGCATATAAACTCACCATTGAAAAGAGTTTCCAGCGTTTTCGAAAATTCCACTTCTAAAGGGTACAAACAGGGGCAATTTTTATACTATTGTAATTTCCTATTTTGCATTTACAAAATGTCATTTCCTGAGAAGAGCGGACACGTCTATTAGTTTAATATAATGTGTTGTGTTGATACCGTATTCTCGCGTGTATAAGCCGCACTTTTTTTCACGAAAAAGCAAACGAAAATGTAGGGTGCGGCTTATACACGCGAATGATTTAAAATGGCTTTAAGATAATTACGGTATTAATTCTTTGCGTTTGTTGTACGGTATTTACCGTGCATCACACGAAACACGTATAGAAAACAAAGCCACAATCAGACGAAACAACAATTCAATATAGGAACAAACACGTTAACTCAAATACCGCTATTGTTGATTTGAATCAATAATTACCGGTAAACGAACAAAAGATTTTTTTAACGGAAGTAAATTTAAATTTTAAGGGTGCGGCTTATACATGAGTGCGGCTTATACACGCGAGAATACGGTAATACATGTTTCACAATTTCATACAAATTAAGATGACATTATATATATATGCTTATAGCAAGAAAGAGGAAAGAGAGAAAGAGAGTAAAACAAAAGAAACATGTAATTGCCATTGATAATATACTGAGCCTTTGAATTGGAATGTTCACTAGGCTTGGACATGAAAAGGTTAATTAGAACAATGAAAGTATAGCTAATCAAGACACTCATAAAAGAAAATGTAAATGGCAAGGGGTCGTTTTCTTGTCGGTAGAGTTGTCCAGATGAAAAACCAACTGTATATAGCCGAAGCAGTTAACAAAGATCATGCAAGCGTTACTAGTTTAGACACACACAGTGCAAGAAGAGCGTGTGTCTTGTGTGCGCGCGCGAGAGAGAGATCTCTATGGGAAAATGCTGTCAGAAGGGGTGGGTCACATTCGACCTCTCTCGTTCCAGTAGTTAGGTTTAGCAGTCGTAAGTAGCAGTAACTAACCCTCCCAATTGTACGTACGTACAGAGAAAGACCAGTGTACTGCAACTGCTGTTGAAGAACATAAACTGAACGTACTGTATAATTATCCTTCGCGTGCTAACCTCCTCTGACCGTACGCTGAAGGTTGGTCTCTCGTAATGTCAGCTAATAGCCGGGCACTCCTCTCTCTGCAGTCCTCCTACTTTTTCTTTTTTTTTCTTTTATTTCTGTTGCTCTGTGCGAAATCAGAGCTGACTTCAACTCTCTCACCATGACACACCAGCCAACAAATTGAGAAAAAAAGCTGAAAAAGAAGCAAAGAAGGACCCTACCAGGTATTGGGTTGGACATGGGAAAAGGTAAAATGGGACAGGGCAGTATCATGCAGGAAGTAGCAAAACTTTTTATTTTGTGGAAGTGTTTCCACGGAATAGTACTGTAATAATATTCTTTTTAACTTTGTAGCTTACTTTCTCCCTTTCCTTTAGTGCTTTTAGTGCTTTAAACATTACAATATTCTATAAATGACGTGTTTCATCCCGAATTAAAGGGTTTTTTCACTCTGAGGAGAAACACACACACACACATTGCTTTTATCGTTTCGTTCCGCAATTTAAGTTTTATCGCACTGCTCGCACTTTGTATGTATAGAAATAGAGTGAGAGAAACAGGTCGAAGTAGAAGAAAAGAGAGAGAGGTTTTAAAAGAAGCTAAACCTCACTCTGTAAACACTAGAATTTGTGAGAGAAGTACTCATATTGCTTGAAAACTTATTCAAAGCAGATGTTGTATGGCTAAATTTTATAGCACACCATCTGAAGATTAACACTTTCTGTAGCATTTTTTTTTAAGTATACATTTAAAAAGTATTAAATTATACAACACTATTAGCGTAGAAGATTTACAAAGGCAAGATATGTATGAACTGATAATTAAGTTGAAGCTGAACAAAATCTAATTAACAGTTAATCTAATTAAGCTGAACAAAACTAGTAAGTGTAAACATTCATGCGTAGTTTTCGAGATACGATAACCACGCCACCTATAAAGATGAAACTGGTCTTGATTTATATAATAATAATAATAATAATAATAATAATAATAATAATAATAATAATAATAATAATAATAATAATAATAATAATAAAGCTTTTCTTTATGATACTAATAAGATGACAGTAAGTACAAAGTAAGGGTATATAATGAGATACTGCCGAAATTTAGGATTAGCTCTTAGATTGTAATTTGTGTTTAATATTATGCAAAGATAATACATATATCAATCTAGGAGTCATATCGAGTTTAACAAAATGTCATATTCAAAGGTAAATACCTTCTCATACGTAATTTTCTGCGGGTACGTTGGCTGAATGAGAGAGCGCTTACCTTTGGTGAGTGAGATCCTTGGTTCAATTCCCAGCCAAGTTAATTTGTGGTGAACAACATCATATCCATGGGTTTTCTTGGGTAATTCCATTTCCTCCCACATTCTCATTCCACCATTTTTTCCACAACAATTCACTTGTCTTAATTATCCGTCTCCATTAGCCTAACGGGCATAATTGTAGGGCGTTGAGCTGAAAGATTTCATTTCATTTTTAAGTTAATTTTGCCTAAGAATTTTACCTATAATTTGTGTATAGTATGTCTACAGGTAAAATTGAAGGTAAAATGTCATGAACTGTTCCGTTATCCCAATACTTCGCATGAATCACCACGAGCGCTGTGGAAGGAAGGTGTCTATCGTAAGGGAATGATAGGGGCTGGGCGAGCGAGGGCTGTTGAGTTGAGTCAGCCGGAGCTGTCAGAACCAGGCATTCTGCTTTCCGCTTCGCCGCCAACTCATCAAAGTCTACCAACAACTTGGAAATCGCAAATCGATCGTCAGCTGTTTCCACGTGGTGCCTCTCCCCCCCTTTCACTCTCTAGTACTCAGTAACTGCCTGTCAAGATAACACATATTAAGTGTACGTGTGTTCTGTATGTATATGTATGTATGTATGGAAGTCTCTTCCTAAGATAGCTTTTGGTGCACGAAGATCTATCTTACGAGTTAAATAGGAAGATACGCGTGTGTTTCTTGTTTTACAAGGAGAACCTCTAAGCCACCAGACTAATCAGGCCAGAGGCTCAGTACGATGGATGTCAGGGGAACATGCAGCCTATGAGTGACATGTTTTACTCCTTTCTTATACCGGTTGTATCAAAAGTCCTGGTCCGTTACGAATTTAGATTAAGAAAGAAAAAATTGGAAAGAGAGAAACGTGGTTGGAAATAGATGGGGTTTAATTTACGCAAAATGGGAAAATTTTTTATAATCGCGTCAGCCATTCAAGTTCCAGACTGGTATGGGGTGCTATGTTAAATGATAAAGCATTACCAGTTCAACAGGCTTTTCCCTTGAGGCCTCATCATACCAACAATACATACATAATTACTAAGAAATTGATTCAAGTTGCTCTAGGTTTCCTAGGTATCCACGTGTCATTTTTACGTGCTCTTACATTCCGTTCGATTAGTCTCTTGACGTAGATACGTTGAGTTGAGTTGACTTTGAGTTTAACGTCCCTTTCAGCAGGGATGCTATATGAAACGGGATCTACTCATTAACGTGGAATCCGAACCACATAAGCTCCCGCCGGAAATCGAACCCGAGTCTCCCACACCAAAGGTGCATACGCTAACCGCCTAGCCAAGGAGGAGCTCGACCTAGATATGTTGCTTTTCCATTTAACGTGCGGTGCCTTACAGCGTGGAGCGCAAACGACTGGTGCGATTGGAAAAATCCCACCATTGTAGATTGAAAACCACCTATTTCCAACAACATTACTCTCCTTCTACGTATTTTTACGTATCTCTGTTCATAATAAACTTGGCCTATGGCTCCAGACTTTTTAAACACCCTCTATATAATAGAATAAATGTGTTTATTATATTAAAAACTTTCCATGTAAACGTTTCTGCATTACAGAATGTAATACGCTTTTCCCTTTTTGAAATCAAAATATAACTCAACCAAAAAGCCTGGGTCAAAATATAAAATTATCTTCATTTATTAAAACAGAATGGATAACAGTAGCAATAAGTAACTGTTAAATTCGGTAAGTAGAAATATATTTGAAATAACATTATAATGTTTTCAATGGAGGGCAAGTTCCGGGAGTATAGCCTAAGACGCCAGAAGGTGTTAATTCCGCCCTGCGATAAATACACATGTAAATTTATGCACGAATTAGGCAGCGAAAAAAACAATAGACTTGTGTTTTCTATTTATTAACACACATTTCGTTTAGAAGCCTTTAATTTGTAATCAAAGTTGTCATATTCATTTCCAGTACAATGATCACATCTTTTGAACGCTTTTGAGTACACAAAATGGTGTTGGGAATATTTTTGGATGACAGGTGTTCGAACCCAAACTACACTATGGTACAGAAGAACAGATAAATCTGTATTATTATATCTATAAAACAGTAGAAATAATTTATTCATATGCCATACTACTGTAGCTAGAAGATTGACGATTGTACAGAAAATTTACTTTGTCACAGAAGCAAAGGATAAGAAAGGATTTTTCAAAGACGTATCCTAAGAGAGTATGTGAAAGGTTTTTTTTTTTTTTTTTTTGTCAAGACTAGAATATCTCATGAATTTCTGAAGTTAGAAAGAAGAAACTCAGATGTAAACTTGCCACTAAAAGTAACTAAACAAGTGTTTGAGTGTTTTTGAGAATTCAAGTCCTAAAACGGGGAGAGGGGAGATTTCTTCAGTATTAAAATTTCCCAATAAATGTTCAGGAAATGACTTAAACTTTTAATTAAAGGTAAGAGGATACGTGTTTCAGCATTCTCTAAAATTCTGTTCTTAAAGGGGTTAGAGTGCAATTTCTATAATATTCCAATTTCCTTGCTTTATTAAGAACATGCCTATAATACGATGATTCCCAAAGGTTGGAACTTTATAATTTGGTATATAAACTTTTAATTGGAATTAGAGAACATGCGTTTCTCCGTCTTCGAAAATTCTGCTCCTAAGGGGGAAACAGGGAGCAATTTCCACAATAGTCCAATTTTCTTTTTTCTTTCTTTCTTTAATTCAGAACATACACAATATGAGAAATCGCTTACGTTAGAAGTGCATAATTTAGTATTTGAATTCTTAATTCAAAATAATAAATATATGTTTAAGTGTTTTCTTTCAACATTCCTCTTTTAAATGAAAAAAGCGAGGAAATGTCTCTGATATTCAAATTTTCGGTTTTATATTTGTTAAACCTTATTCTTCCCGTGCGAAGAAGGGATAATTCTGACAGTTATACTATATAAATAGTTTTTTTTTTCTTAAAAGTTACAGCTCTCGCTTTCGGTGTGAGCAGTCCCAGGTTCCATTCCCGGTGGGGACGCTCGGTCGAAAAAGTGTGAAAAACTTTTTTTCAGGACAGCCATCCTAAATGAGGTTTCTCTGAGTTTTGCTCATTCGCGCCACGCAAATGTCGGGGTGGTACCTAACTAAAAGGTACTAGGCAGCTTCCTTCCCTCCCCAATCCTTTCTTCCTTCTCTTTCCCTGGATAGTGTGCTCGCTGAGGGACTCACCCCTCAAACGTGACGAGCTAAATGGTCATAGATGCCGAAGCCCAAAATTTTAAATCCTCTCAAAGTTACACAACGACTCAGTGGCAGAGCTCTCACCTTTGGTGCAGAAGTTCCCTGGCTCGATTCCAAACAGAGTATATGTGGTAGATAACATTGTACAGTCAGTAACAAAAATTCTTTCCGTTTGATAACATTAGTTTCGTAAATACCTTCAGAATGGAATTACAATTTGAGTAAATTAAAAGAAAGTAATTTTCTATACGTTCTGGCCTTCAAAATTGGTGAAACTGTGTACGTTCCACCGTTATTCCTAAAATACGATTTCATAAATTTTACAAAACGGAAAGAACTTTTGTCACTGACTGTGCATGGATTTTCTCGGAAATTTCCTATTTCCATTTTCTTTCATAAACATTCATTTGCACTTTCAACCGTTTCCTTCAGCCTTATAGAGCATAGTGATGGGATATTAAACCAGAATCGGCCCCTGAGGGAAGTCACATCGGTAAAAATTTATTACAAGCTGACAGAAGAAATCTAGAAGCTGTATGGAGCTTTTCTTCCATTATCTTGTAATGCTAAAATAAATTTTTACCGATATGACTTCCCTTAAGAAACGCCACTGTGTTAAGCTAAAAATTAATACTTTGCGCCCTTCATTCTTCGATTAGAACCTCAGACTTCGGTTTCAGTACATCAAGGTTTTTTTTTCTCTTTTTGTACATAAAAAGTAACCGATTCTTGTAGACATTTTGTTCTGTTCCCCTGCGATATGAAACACAGCATCATGTCAGTGGCTTGAAGTAAAATAGCATATTATTTGACGCCCAACAGCAGCATCCAGACAAGATTATGAAAGATAATAATCACTCTATCTTTTTCTCTTCTTTCACAGACAAATATTTTGAGGCTTCCGTCTTCCCATTGTTATCTTTTTTTAGTTTCTGATCATTCTTTTTTCTTTACTTTTTTTTCCTTTCCCACACCACATACTTCTTGCTCCAGCACCTGGATGGATATATATTCCAGAAAGATATAACCGTCCCGAATCACACACACACATACACACAAGGTGGTGTCATCATGACGTCAAACATTCAGAGAGAGAAAGAGAGATGTGCCACCTGTCCTTTCTTTTTCTTTCCATTTTTTTTTTAACCTCAAAAGCCATCACAAACAAATGAGGGTCGGGTCGCGTTCGACCGATGACAAATTCGAGCGACGTGTGACGGGTAATGACGTATTGTGTGTGGGCCATTGGCAGAGGTGCGGGCCACATTCATCAAAATCCTTCTCTCTCTTTCTCTCTCTCTCTCAGTCACTGTATGCGTTAGTCACTCACACTCAGACACACACACACACACATACACTCACTCCACTGTTGGAGACATCAGATCACATCATATCAAGATAACGCCACCGACCACGTTTCATTTCCTCTATTTTTTGACACACCTAGAAACCTTAGAACGGGATTATAGTTCTGCGGAACAATAGAACATATTATAGTATTTAAATACGGAATGGTAGCGCTAATCAGTAGGAAGCTTACGTAGGTGGAGAAATGTATACATCTGTTTAACATGTAAAGAAGCGATACACCATGTATGAAGAGAATATCAGAAGGCAAAGAAAGAGATTTGCTCCTTTTCGGTGCTTCTAATCCACCGGTGGCTATTGGGGTGAATTTGTTGAAGTGCAGCTTCGCCTTCTGTATTAACAAGAAGAGACCTTGGCACTAGATGGGATGATAAGTGGTCAGCACCACACACTCGTCATCCTTTTCGTCGCAGATTTTCAAAAGTACCACATATAACAGATGCAAACGGAACCAGAAGTACGACAAGAGACAAATGTCACCCCATCGGAGACCGAAATCGGGTCGTCTAGCTGATATGTACACGTCTTACCGAGCACACACCACCATGGATGTAGGAATTCAAGGCATCCTCTAACAAAATATTCAAAATAACGACAGGAAACGTTTTAATGTCTTGATACGGGATTTCAAATGCAGAATCACAAGCCAATCTATCGATGTTCACGGGGGAGGGGGGGGGCGCAACCCTGTGCCCCAGACGTCTAAGTATCCCTCTTCGAAAATACAAATGAATGGCAACTTTTGTTTTTCTCTTGATTTAATTTTTATTTCCATTTAATAATCTCTGAAAATAGTATATTCCAAAACCAGGCTGCAATTATCGAAACATATTTTCTTTATCCTATTAAAATGCAATATATATATATATATATATATATATATATATATATATATATATATATATATATATATATATATATATATATATTAGAGGCGCGGATCTAAGGGGGCTATAGAGGATGTAGCCCCCCTTGACGCTCAGGTATACACTGGATAAAGCTGCAAACTATGGTTTAGCCCCTTCCTTGATCATATCCTGGATCATCATTATATATAGATAGATTCATATATATGTGTGTATGTTCCAGCATAAGTCTGGAATGCCTGGAGCAATTTTAACCAAACGTGATACACATATTACTTACTGTCTGAAACAACGGGCATTTCAGCTAGTTACTTTATAACTTAAATAAAAATAAAATCTAACTAAAGCAATCGCTTATTCTTATTAATCTATGTCAATTTCGACATTATGTTATTGCCTTTATCAGGCACATTATGACACTACAATGTAATGGCTGATTGCCACGTTAAATGAATCTTGTAGCTGTCATTAAAAAATACCTTGCAACTCTACTATATTTCTCCATGTTATCATGGTCTTGAAAGGAACTTACAACATTTTTTTCCATCTTGCAAGGAGTTGTACCATGAGCAACTTTCTGGGACATCTTGCTTGCTATCTGCTATCGCCCTCTCGCTGGCTTAAAGGAAAAAAACAGTTTCGTCGCTTCCGAAACAACGGATTCTTTTGGACAAGGAGGGGAAGTGCACCAAAATACGCGTTTTTAATAAGAAGGTTCACTGTTTTTCCACTAGAGTGCAGTGCTGCATGGGTGGAGATACCTTTCTTGCTTTCAGGAAGTTGTAACATGTAATCAGTAAATAGAAAGATCGAGTTGCAAGTTTTTTTTTTTTTATGACAACTACAAGATTGATGTAAAATGGAAACCTACCTTAAGATATTATAGAAAATGAGAAGAGGTCACTTGAAATGTGCAATGTCTAATGAAGGCAACGATATGTTGTCGAAACTATGACACAGACTCGTAATGATAGATGATTCCTTTAGTCAGGTTGTATTTAAGTTATATTTAGTGGCAACTCTTGATGCAGGCCACATCTGTAGAAGTTAAACTTCTCTCGCTTCAGTTTATCTAACGGAAGGAAACTTATCCATTGACTAAAGACTTATACACAAGAATTAGAACAATAAAAATAAATCCCTCTACTTTGAAAAAGCCAAGTAAGTGTTAGAATAGGTAAGGAAATGACAGAGAGAGGAATTTGAAAGGGGAGTTCGACAAGGTTGTTCTCTCGCCAATATTATTTTATATCTATCTACAAGAGACAGTGAAAAAGGGCTTTCAAAATGAAGACGGTATTTCAGTAGGAGGTAGAATGATTATATATATATATATATATATATATATATATATATATATATATATATATATATACGGTTTGAAGATGATATGGCGCTTGTTGCAGAATCTGGAGAGAAAATCAATAAAATGTTAGAAAAGATGCGGAAGGACTGTGAAGAATATGGAATGAAAATAAATGTTACAAAGAAAGAGCCATAGTGATTGAAACGAAGGGGTCGATGTCAAATATAGAAGTAGGAAGGGAGAAAATATAATAGGTGACTAGTTTCCGATACCTGGGCAGTACTATTAGTAATAATATAAAGTGTAAACATGAGATAAAAGCAAGGATAGTAATGGCGAAAGAAGCCTTTAGTGGGAAGAAAAGTCTATTTTGTTGGACCTTGAATAAAGAGTTGAGAAAAAAGACTTATAAAATGCTTCGTGTAGAGTATTGTACTGTCGGTGACATGGACATTACGCAAAATTGATGAAAAACGACTGGAAGATTTCGAAATGTGGGCGTGAAGGAGAATGGAAAGAATTGCCTGGGTCTAGCGAAAAACGAATGAGAGGTTGTTAGGAATGGTAGGGGAGAAAAGAACGATATTATTAAGAAGAGGAAGAGAAACTGGTTGGGACATTGGGTAAGAAGGAACTGTATTACAAGGAACGTGCTAGAGGCTATGGTGACAGGAAAGAGAGGGAGGAGGCGAAGGAAACTACAATTAATGGACGATATCAAAACAGAGAAATCGTATGTAAGGACGAAGAGGTTAGCGGAAGACCGTGGAGCATGGAAGCTTCTCAGTTGCAGCAACTGACTTGCCAATAATGGCAGAATATCTATGATGGTGATGATCAAGTTTGAACCGATAACATTTTATTTTAGCGTTGTGACTTCCCCCAAGGGTCCGCACTGATTACAGAGTATATGTACGGTAGTTCTGAAGCTAGATAATGAACATCTTCAAATTATCGAAGCGAAGCTCCCCTTTACTGGATTTAGGCGTTAATTTTTTCGGATACTCTTCCGAAATGCTTGAATCGTTATTAACAAAATTTGACATGGTAATTCGAGAGTACGCCCTGAGTGTCGTAAAGGGCCACATATTCCGATCGTATATACCATTAAGGAATAATCACCGAAAAACGGGTTACTCATAGACTTAACATTGAGAAAGCATTTGGCGCGCGAATTCTCGTTGTAAACAACAAAAAATAGAAATTTCAGCATTAGAAATAGGGATAAGCCTTTTTTTCGTTTTATTCTGTGAAAACAATTTTTCAGTCATTATGCTCTTCGCTGATATGCCAAATTCAACTATTTGCATGTTGTGTTCGTCCACGAAAACAACTGATGCACTGAAAGATTCTATGAATAATCAATAATGGTTGATCTCGCTTCAAAGGACCCCGCACAATCCTTATGGAAATTGGATTTCGGTGGAATTGCTTGAAACTGTGATATGTTGTAGATATTGTGATCAGAAAAAGTCTCAATGTGCACAACCACCAATAACTAACCGTTTGGTCACTACAGGGCCACTTTTTTAAAGACAGGCGAGTATAACGATGTTCTGGATTTCGGTTTATTATAGATCTCCTCATCATGAGAATAAGTCTTAATCGGCACAACCATCAATTATTGACCGTTTTAGCCACTACAGGTCCAGATCTTTGAAAACAGCCGGGTATAACGATATTTTGAATTTCGATGAGAATGATCCAAACTGTGATATGTTGTAGATGTCGCGATCCTGACTAAGATTGTCAACTTGTGGTTATCGTGCACCGTAGGTAAATTGGTAGAGAATGTGTTCGCATTCGGGAGGTTCGACCCGGGCCGGCAATTCTGTCTAAGATTTTTCAGGGCTTTCCTTTGTTCCTCAAGACGAACGACCATCTATGCTTAAATGGTGTTGGCCGCTACTGTCCTCATCCCTTTTCCAGGTTGTGGGATAGGATGAGAAGATCTAAACCTTTTCAGGGTTTCATACAATTCCACAAAGTCCCACAATATCGTTACCTCCTGCTGTTTTCAAAAAAGTGGCCCTGTAGTGGCCAAACGGTCAGTGATGGGTGGTTGTGCTCATTGAGACTTCTTCTCATGATCATAACATCTACAACATATTACGGTTTCAAGCAATTCTACCGGAATCCAATTTCCATAAGGATTGTGCGGGGTCCTTTGTAATTTAATCATACCTAGTTTTATGTATTATCTCTTATTGATTTTAAAGGTAAGTTTCGTTTAAAAGGCTAATTGTAAACCGAAATTCATTTAATATTATATTTTCAGCTCTTTTAAATAAACATAAAACTTCTTTTTATATAGCATACATTATATATTATCAGGGCCGTGAGTGGAAAATCAGCGCCCGGGGCGAGAGTATAAGACGGCGCCCCATACATATATTCCAAGCATTTTTCCTATCTTTTTCCTTTTTCTTCCGAATTTTTCGTCCCCTTACTTCGGCGCCCGGGGCCGTCGTCCCGCTCGCCCTCCCCACGGCACGACCCTGTATATTATATAAAATATTATCCTATCTAAAGTTTTGTCTACTTTTCATTTCAATATTACGCATTATTTTTTTAAAATAAGAGATATTATGTAGTGAATAGCAAAGAAGTATACTTGCACATCACTTGTGAAAATTGACGAGTGATAATAATATGTATGTTAGTTTTTTTCTTCATTTTATTGACAGGAATACTTCGACGATGTCCTTGCGTAGTTGAATGATAAATGTTCTCACTTATTTATCTCATTTGATTATACTAAGGAAAGCTACACCCTCAGAGACTCATGTGCTTATTCCCTGTAATTAAGGAGAGGGAAAACGTGTGGACCACATCGATATATGTTTCTTGTTCAGTCTCATTAGTATTCACGTATATATGTATATGTATATATATCCCAAACGAAAACATTCTGTCTCAAAGAGAAGCCAAATTTCAAATAGTAAAAAAAGTAGCGTTATCAATATAGGCAAATTCTTCAGCCAAGATAAGTTATGATATAGATTCTGACACACTCTTGAAATAAATTTTCTCATTCTGAAAGTATTTGGAAAGCTTGGCCATCCTGGTTACTTTATGAATACAGCCAAATTTTTTAGCAAATGTAGTCTAAGTTATGAACTGATATATTTAAATAAAAATAAACGCAATAAACATATATTCACATGTAAAGAAACTAATGTTTTAAGCGAACATTAATGGAAGAAAAGAGAAAAACAATCATATTTAACAATGCTCGCTTATTTCTGGGCTTCAGCGAGTTGCGGGGACAAAGATAACTATGGACAAATCCTCTATATTATAAGATCCTTGATAACCACCTAATGATGCAAATCTGTCTTCAACATTGGGGGGGGGGGACGGGTAAGACCGTTCCCATATTTTATATATATATATATATATATATATATATATATATATATATATATATATATATATATATATATATATATATATATATATATACAGTGGCCGAAGTGAGATGGTATGCGGTGGTATGTCATACCGCCTCTGGTTTTTCAGTAATGAGGACATACCGTCTCTGGTTTTTCAGTGATCAAGTCAATATTTAAATAGCCGGTATGATGAGTCAAAATCATAATGAAACATGCCACCTCTGCTTCTTTTCCACTTCGAACACTGTATATAAGCGATGTTCAAAATATTTATGAAGTTGAAAAACAATGCTGTGAAGAATCAGTGAACAGAATTGTCTTCAGTGGCGTATTTAGGAGGCTATCAGGCTCAAGCTCCCCCCGAAATAAATTTGTTAGTTTTTCGCATTCCACGTACAGCAATAATCCTTCTAACCATTTCTAAGAATGTCATTGACTTCCCATTTTCTTATGCTATTTGTTCAGAAATAATACTGTATTTGTTAAATTTCATTACATGTAAGAACTGCGTCCTTTTGTTCTTTCTTTCGTTCTTTCTACTTTTCTGTTTCTTTTTCTTGACGTTACTTTCTTTCATTTCGTCTATCATACTTTATCGACCATTGTCAGTTGTGATTCAACTCGGTCGTCATCAGTAACACCAAAACTAAGAGGAGTTGATAAGCGAAACTGGTATTCCACACCAACTTGCGCGAATATCAACATGACAGGACTTGAGTTATTATAACAAAGGAAAAATTATATCGTTTAGTTATTTTTAAAAGAAGGAAATGTTTGAATTAAAGAAAATCAAAACATGGGAATAATTAACCCGGAAAATTAGGAAGGCCAAGAGGATGCTTCCTTTTTCTTGTATGAATACAATAAAGGGTTAGATTCACTCCTAAATTTTTGTATCATATCATATAGGATTTATCGGTCTGCAATTCTTGCCATTATAACATCAATTTATGCATAAATTAAAATATATTTAATTCTCAAACTCAGGTGGGCAATTGCCCACTTCCTTCCTTGTGTTGGGCATAGCCCCTCGAAACAAAGTCCTAAATACGCCATTGGTTGTCTTCAACATTGGGAGGTGGGCACATTTGATGCTTATTCTAGAGAAGGGAGATGAAACTCATATTACGGTAGATGAATATGATCAACTGTTGTAGAGTATATTATATATTAGGCGATGTAGATGAAGTAGTAGTACCTATCAGTATTACAAATCACTGCCGTGAACACATTCTGAAATCTGAACACATGCATATTTATAATTGGTATGTGTCTAATTAGGCATCCACAAAGATCCACGTTAAAATTGTTTTATAATAGTGTAAATAATGACTTCCCCAAAACTATGAAGAAAGAATATCAATTATGTATGACGCAACAATACTCTTTGAGCTAAATGATGATAATCTCAATCAAGGACGCCGATTTCTCTGTAACTTTGGGGGGGGGGGAGACATTAATAAAAATGCATAAAATAATACATATAACAAGAGAAAAAACATAAAAATATATATTCATAAAAATACAGGGGGTCCACGTGAGCTTTTGGGGGGCCTCCGACCTCCCAGGATCGGCCCCCTTGATCTCCATAACATTAAAGGAATCGTTACAGAAATCTAACGCATGTCATATACTTTTTAGTTAACAGATGTAACTTTAAGATTATGGAGAAAAATATTACAGCAATTGAATTCTTTTCTTTGCTTACGAAGCATCCTCTCTCAAAAGAAAAATTGGGACACGCGGAAATACGTAGCAACAAACCATGGCATGTTTAAATGAATCCCAAAGTAAAGTCCGGGTAAGAAAATTTTTGGCCATGAGCTTTCACGTCGATATATATTAAAATATTAATATTAAAATATTAAATAATTCTTTTGATAAAGTGGATACTTTCAAATATCTAGGATCAATATTAACAGACGAAAATTATATTCACGAAGAAATTAAATGTCGACTAAAAGCAGGGAATTCGTGTTACTATTCGATTCAAATCTCATGTCGTCGCAAATTCTGTCGAGGAATTTGAAGCATAATATATATAAAACAATAATCATACCTGTTGTTCTTTATGGTTGCGAAACATGGTCGCTAACTCTAAAGGAAGAACATAGACTGAAAGTATTTGAGAACAAGATCCTGAGACGAGTATTCGGACCCAAGAGGAACGGGAATGGAGAATGGCGGAACTTTATAACGAGAAACTACATAATTTATACGGTCTACCAAACATTGTTAGGGTCATCAAGTCTAGGAGGCTTAGGTGGGTAGGACATATAGCCAGGATGGAATAAAGTAGGAACGCTTTCAAAGTGTTAGCGGTAAGACCAATCGGAAAACGACCATTAGGAAGTCCTAGGCGCAGATGGGAAGACAATATTAAGACGGATCTCGCAAAAATAGGAATACAAAGTAGAAACTGGATCCAGTTGGCTAAGGACAGAAGTCAGTGAAGAGCTTTTGGTTCAGTGCTTCAGCTTGGGAAGGGTTCCATAGGCTATAGAGTTAATTAGCTTACGAAGCATGAGTAGATGCCTAGGCTGATACTACAAATAGATTAAATTCCCATT
Source organism: Thermobia domestica (assembly GCF_964235325.1). NCBI lineage: Eukaryota > Metazoa > Arthropoda > Insecta > Zygentoma > Lepismatidae > Thermobia > Thermobia domestica. Next base: position 91,138,779 of record NC_137461.1, read on the forward strand.
TACTGAAAAGATGGGTTCTACTGATATAGGATAGTCTGTATATTCTTCGTGTGCTAGGGCCTATGGGAGAAAAGGAGATAAGATTTCATATCAGTTTACGTCAGGCACAGTCGCACGCCTTCATTTACATTAAAAATGAAAAAGCCAAGAGAAACAAATTTCATCTCACTTTCCTTTGTGGCAGTCGGGCACAAATCACCACACGAGAACCTCCAGTTCCAATGTTGGGGGGGACATGCATCCCCATTTCCCCGGAATTTGTGCCCGTACCTACAGCTGAGACAACTTTTCAGCATGAGGAGAGGGGTATATCCTCCTCGTCATTTAGTGCAATTTGTGCCCAACTAGCAGAAGTGGAATTAATACATTTTGATGAGACTACTAAATGCACTACAGCACGAAGTTCAGTTTGAAATACTACAGATAACGATTCTTTTTTAAAAATGGAAAAGCCAAGAGAAATCAATTTCATCTTACATTCCTTTGTGGCAGTCGGACACAAATCGTCAAGCTTATCCCAAAAAACACTTTTAAGTCAGATTATTGGGGGGGACTGTCCCCCCCAGGTCCAACATTGGGGGGGACATGTCCCTCTTGTCCCCCCGGGATTTGCGCCAGTGGTCATAAGTCACGTAAGTTGTAAGTCGACAATTAACTGTACTCATGTAGATGTAAGGCTACAGACGTGCTGTAGAACTGAAGAAATAGTACATCAAACAGGAAATTGCAGAGATTCACCAATAGACAACCCTTATCATTGCACTTGACAATATAAGGAACGTAGGAATGAAAAAAAAAAAAAAAAGTCGCAAAGATGTTAAAATCAACTGTACATAACAAGCAAGGATTGCAGCAAATACTTAACATTCTCATGTATTTTTGCAGCTGAAGACGAGCAAACATTTTGTTGCAATCAGAGAAACAGATGGTTTATTATTTTTTTCACTCAAAAAGTCTTAAAGCGGATGCTATCAGGTAATAACAGCTAATCTCGTAATGTCATTACCAGATTGTTTTGTTTAGGTAAAGAACTAATGTTACGATATTTCTCTTGATAATCATTTAAAATTCTTTATTATTACAAATAGTGATATAAGCGCCTCTTGAATCGCCCATAGGTGTTAACTTGACTCTATCCTGAACAATTGTTAGAGTGCACACGGCAGATGCCAAACGCTGATGTGTTTTCGAGAGGTTGAATATCTATATATATGTACATGTATACATATATATGTACTATACGTACATAACACTCTGACACTGCCCAAATGATGATGTAGAACAAGATGATTACGCTATAAGCTGTTTGTTTTGGTGCATTTCAGAGCAAACAGGTGCAACAAGCACAAATAAACAAATCGCTAGTGTTTGCACAAGCGAAAACCAACCAACCGCCTCCAACTCTCGACCCGACCAACGCACGCAAGCAATTGAAGCTTTCGTGCCAACGGCCACTATATGCTCCCAAGCTTTTTTTTTTTCTTTAGTCCTCTAGAGGGCATGAATCGTATTAGTCAAATCCTGACAATATCCAGGTTTATTCCCAAGAATTACTGATGTATTGTATGTTATGTTTTCAATCTATTCTCAATAGGAATGGTGTAAATTTTAGTATTTTGTGTCTATAAGAAGACACAGTACACAAGTTACAATATATTTTTTTTTTTTGTTTAATCCGAGATTTCGAAGTTAATAGCTAACTTTTGATTTTTTTTACATGAATATCTATCAAATCATCTCAAAATTATGAACCTTTTTATATATTTTTCTCTGTTATCACAGTAAATAAAATCTTGAAATGATTGTTTTCAAGTCTTGTTTGCTATCTATTTGAGGTACGAAATAAAAAAGAGTAAAAATACCGCATATAATTTGATTTTTTTATTTTAATTTTAGCCTCCCTTTGTGAGCGAGGCAATATGAGATGTGGACCTACAGTTTAACATGGGATCTGAACCACACGAGCTCCACACCTCTGGTTGTATTTCAGTATAAGTGACAATTATTAATCCCCCTTTGATGTTTTTCTCGCCAGGCTACTTTTGCCTATGTGTAAGTCATCAGATTCTGTTATAACGTAGATTAACGTATATTTTCTTCAGGGACTCTAGCTTATTGCTATTGTCTGTGGTTGAAATTGCTCAATGATAATTAGGTAAACAGGTGTAAATTTTCCCAATTTCATAGTTTCCTCATTTAACTAATAAGAAAATAATTTATCTTGTTAATTTTCGTCATTATCATTTGATTTGAGAGTTACGATCATGATTTTTCACATTATTTATAATAATTTTCTACAGAGCCAAACTCCATTCACAAAGGAACATAAATACTGTCATATAATCACATATGACATGAAAAAATGAACTTTAAAGGTCCATAGCTCCAATACTGTGGAACCTACCGTAGTCGGTTTAAGACTTCACTTAGGAACCAGTATGTGCTCTATCCAAATATCCAAGTTTCAGAATCCTGTGATGCTTCCGCAACAATTTTTAGAGAGGCAGTTGGTGAGTACTTCAAATTATATGCTCGTAGCCAAATTCCTTCTATAAAAATTGTTGCGTGAGTACCTTAGGATTCTGAAACATGTATTTTTGGATAGGTCACATATCAGTTGCGAAGCGAAGTCTTGACCCGACTACGGTAGGTTCGATAATTTTGGAGCTATGGACGTTAAAAGTTCATTTTTTTTATATTTTCGACAGCCTATAACTCGGAAAGGAAGCATTTGTGCACCCAGATTGGTCAATACTTTTGTCTTATCTAGGTGTCACGAATCACCTCCCAAACGTTGCCGGTATTGTTTTGAGACACCCTGTATATCTGTATATTGAAAGAAAAAATATTATACACGTAAAGAAGGATTCAAAAATTGTAAACAGTTCATATGAAAAAATGTTTCGTTATGGAAAAGGTAACATACGTGAAACGATATGTACTCACCAGGAAATAGTGCAAATAAAGCCTATGTTATGTCACCTCATCTTTTGTAAAATAAAAGTGTTATATAAAGTGTTAATTCAACTGTTAAACAAAATATTCTGTACCTCATTTATACGTTAGCGTTTGCACTTGACAATCATTTTTTTATATATACGTATAACAAATAACAATATTTCTAGATAAATACAGCAGAAGAAATTTAAATACGACGTGTATAATGTACCAATGAATGATAAACACACTTGTTAATTTATCCTGTTTCGTTAAAATATTTATTCTCTGGGCCATGATTGCACTATGACATACATGTTGACACAATTTACAGGGTGTCCGGAAAGTTTCCGTACCCCTAGGTTTGTATGTTTTATGGAGAAGGTAACAGTGTGGGAATATACAACAATGTCAGTGGGATTTTAGTTGTGGTGTTTGTAACACTGCTTTCATGGTTACAGATAATGCTGTATGGCATTCCTGCGTTCAAGATCACTTGGAGCATTTCAGTTGGGAAGTCTTAGCAGATGATGGTAATTGCAGATACACATATTGAGGAACGATTTCTGGTATGTGTATGGGTGCACGAAAGACCACACACGGAGCAAACAATGGCACAGGTTAAGACTGCATTTAGAAGTCGTTTTAACAAGAACAAATCTCGTAAAACGACCTTGCTTGATTGAGAAAAACGTACTTTTGCTTCAGGATGTGTCAGAGCAGCCTAGTGGACGACGTAAGAACACGCGTGAGGAAACTTGTGCTGCCGTCGATCGGTCAATTGCAATGTCTCTAACAAAATCGCTTCGCAGAAAGCTGATAGGGTCTATTTGTGAATGAATTAGCTGACAACGACATGGAACAGAGTGTTGCAGCCTGCAGTGCTTTGTTGATATAATTTCCCCACGATGCTTACGATAGCTTTCGAAAGATAGCTCCTCAGAAGTATCACAACATTTCAAGGAGGACATGGAGAACCATATATATACAGCACAATGGAGTACATACAGACCAACTGGATACATATTTTGTATGCGTAAGTACTCAACTGTAGTATGTACCAAATAAAGAAACTCAAATTACATTGACATTCTCCGCGATACACGAACATTGAGGTACGAGGATTTCTCAGACACCCTGTATGTCTAACCACAAAAAACTAGGCTTAATATTTTACATAATGACAAATACGAGGTACTACGCAAAATTTTTGAGAATTTTCCCGTAAAAGTCAGAAATCTTATCTTCAACTCTAATTTCCACAGTCATTTTGCAATTAGTCACTTCAGGATTCTGTGAAACGATTCCAAGGATTTTCTCATTGTTGGAAGCACTGATAGAAGTCGGCTGGCTGTTAAAATGCTACCTTTTAAACTCAAATTCATTTTATGCATGGATGGCCAACTACGGGCCCGCAGCATGCGGCCCGCAAAGTCTTCTCGTGCGCCTCTCGAGAAGATACCGGTAAGTGTTAACATTTTTTATATATATTTTATTACTTACATAAAAAAAATAAAATAATTAAAACAATGATTTCTATTAATACACAAAGTAAATGCATGTTTTAGGCGCGGAAACTAAAAATAAATTTAAGGTTAGAATATTTTTAAACGTCAGTACTACTGAGGGCAGGCATATGTGTTAAAAATGAATGAAATCTTTAAGTTTTACGTCCCATGGTTATGCCGGTTAGGCTAAAGGAGACGGCGAAGATGAGAAATGGATGAAATGGTGGAATGAAGAAAGTGAGAGGAAACGGGAGAATCCCGGGAAAACCCACGGTGTTTGTCCCCACAAAGCTCACTTGGCGGGAGCAGGGATCTAACCAAGGACCCCATGCACCAGAGGTGAACGCTCTACCACTGAGCCACCGCGGCCCTCCGTATATGTTTTAATTGCGTTTTAATTTTTTTTTCATTTTTTGCACATGTTTTCATGTTTGAGAAATTATCCAAGATATTTTCACCCAGCCTTGAGAATGTAAGGATATTTTGCGAGCAAAAAAGAGTTTTATGACTAGTTGAAGGGATTTTGTCGTTGAGAACCTGGTAACTCTGAGTCGGTGTATGAGACTGGTGCATTACATCAGCATACTTCAGAGGTTTTTTTTTTTTTTTTTTTTTTAGAATTACATTATTTCGATTTTTTTTTTAAGTCAGTGGCACTTCAGTATGAGTGAGAAAAGGGAGATTAGTGATGAAAACCGAAAATTTCAAGATAAGTAGGAAAGTGAATTTAGAGTACGGTATCATATGAATTTTCGGCTCTCGCCATGTAGAAATTTCTATAATGCGGTTCCTTTCAAAGAAGTTGGCCATCACTGATTTTAAGGAAGAGGTAGATAGTAAGGGAATGGGTCGGGCGAGTAGGACAAAAGTTACCTCACCACGAACTAGGTGCTTCAGAAGGCGAAGAACTAACTTCACTCGAATTAGTCTCATGTTCAGTTCATTCGCTGGAACACATTGGCATATCCTGTTTGACAGCGCAACTCTTAACTCAGGGCGATCAAGGATTATCTGTCTTCTGTCTACCATACTTACAAAATACTTCGCACTTTCACGATCACTTCTGGAGTAGTGCATGATGACGGTCCAGCCGAATGTTTTTAATCTTCCACAAACTCCCGGTTGTCTTTAAAATGCTTGAAAACCACCCAGTTGTTCTTGTTTGGCTTAAAGATTCTTCACAAAAGGCCTCTTTCAGCATTGAGGTAAATTTCAACTGTAGTTCTATTCAGCTTGAAACAAAAACTAAATGGAGACCCTTTGCTCCTTTACGTCAGCCATTTCGAAATTCACAGATACGGCAGAACATTATGTGACGAAATCAGCAAAAACTATCAAAACGCGTAAACAGTCAGCAATGTAATTTGTTATATGCTTGAAAAAAAAAAAATTTCATTTTAAAATTGCTACGCTTCAGGCTGTGTTACTTACGAAATGGATGATTTTAGTGTTATGTTGCAGAATGAAAATTTGTCATTAAGATCTTCAATAAATAAATACCTAGGTAAATAAATTGTTCAACAATTTAAGGTAAATTATTTGCTTGTAGCTTGCCTGAACTGCTTCTGTACGGAGTTTCATGTTACGTAGTAAATTAAAATGTAACGCAAAGATGTACGGAGATTATTTCAACAAGAATATTATTTTTTCCGAAGGTATATATCTGCATGTGGAGCTTATAAAACAAACCTTCTCGTAAAATAAATATATTGTTATTTGCGGATGAGAAGGTCAACTGAAATATATTTACTTTGAGCTATAAAATTAATAAATATGTTTATTTTGTTAATTATTTCATAAATACAAACAATAAGTTGATGTACTTTTACTACCCTCTGGGCCTTGTATTAAATAAAGTCTTTGTTCGTAACAAAGCTTTGTTACATACGGGAACATTGTAATTAACACAAGGTTTTAAGCAAAATGATTCGCTTTTGTTTCTGAATAGCATATTTGAAATTGCATTTAAAATTAATCTAGTTTATTCTACTTCTAAAACTAGGTAAAACGAGGAAACACTTTATTCACTACCTCAATTTCTAAAGAATTTTTGTGCTGTTATACATTGTAATGCACTGCTATAGGAATTAACATACTCTTTGTTCCACAAAATTACTCGTTTCCTCGCTATCATAAAAGCAAAAGGCTAATACAAGAATATATATTTTATATGTGTACAAGTCTCTCGTGGAAAATTTCAATTTTGGTGTGATACTATTTGGCATCCAAATGGTCCATATGTGGGTATACTAGCTGATAAAGGTGCAGTGGCGGCTCCAAAAATCCTAGAAGAGAGAAATTACATCGGTAACGATGGCAGAACCGGTTTTACCCCACCCCCATATTGCAAAATTAATTCCTGGGTTTTGGTGCTTTTATTGAATTTTTACTTTCAAAGAATTCTTTAAATTTGAAAATGAGATACAAATATTACAAAGGAAAATAACATTGAATTTGCCATTTATTGATCACATAAGCAGGGTATATGTTACATAAAGAATTACAGTACATATTTACCTTAATTTTACGTACTTTACTAAGCACAAAGAATTGCAGCTATTCAAGAAATAGGAGACAATTGATGTTTCAAACAGCGCTTAATCTACGAGGGAGGGTCAGAAACTAAGGTTACAAGGTCGATATTTCTGGAGTTTCGTCTGTTATAAAGAGATCAGGAATATGTAGTAATTTTAATGCACGGAGTTGGCAACTGTGCAGAGTTTCAGCCACCCGCCACCCGCTAGTTGTATGTAAACACTAATGACGACACTTTTGGAAAAAACGGTCTCGCAAAGAAATTCGCTCAGTTATTAAGGTTGGTGTAAAGGGACAAGTTTTGCCAATAGATGTCACTACAGTCTTCGTATCTCTCTCATGCATTTTTTACCTTTCACGAAAATTTACAATTTCTCTTACAAATTTTAACGTACAGACTTCAAATTTTTGGAGAAGGAACTTCATAACCTATCGAAGGCAACAATCCGTGCCGATTTCTTATTTAGAATTTTCTTCATTGTTGAAACAGTTATATTGTTAAAGGTTTGAATATCTCTTTCAACAAACAAGTCATTTCAACAATGAAGAAAATTCTAAATAAAAAATCGGCACGGATTGTTGCCTTCGATAGGTTATGAAATTCCTTCTCTAAAAATTTGAAATCTCTAGGTTGAAATTTGAAAGAGAAATCTTGAATTTTTGTGAAAGGTAAAAAATACTTGAGAGAGATACGAAGATTGTAGTGACATCTATCTGCAAAACTTGTCTCTTTGAACTAACCTTAAACTTTTGCTGACGAAACCATGTAACCGCGGCTGAAATTCACCGGCAGCTGATGGAAGTTTACGGAGTGACTGTAATGTCGGGTCAACATGTAGCAGAATGGTGTTTAAAGTTTGAGGCTGGTAGAGGAAACAACAAGGAGCGCAGTGGTTGATGCAGCATCGCATCAACAGATTTAAACACAGCTTAGAGATGATTCAGGACAATAGGAAGATCACGTTACGGCATCTAATGGCATTTTCATCAGTTTCCGAACTTGAAGGAGCACCTAGGAGGCCGTCGCTTCGCTTCAGACGAGAAGGTGAAACATTTTGTGACAACGTGAAGACAGGATTTTTACGAGGCACAGTGGTACAAAATGCCTAAAACGTGGCCAAAAATGAAAATGTGAAAGTTTCTATTTGATTACTTTTAAGCATCAGATTGGCTACAGTGATATATGGTCTCCTAAACTTCACCCATGGAAAAGGTCCGCCGTTTATACCAGAGATAGTATTAGAAGTCAAAGTGAATCTACTTTTGAGCATCTCGTAACAGCTGATGCGCGCGTGAAATGTAGCTCAAGTTTCATATGAAATAGTTCGTTGTATACTTTTCCAATCTATTTAAATCAAAATGGAAGTTGTTCCGGGAGGTACATGTAAATTATTTTAACATAATATATTATTTATAATACTTTACTTATTATGCATTTATTTTCATCAATGTTTATATAAAAAATGTTGAAATTATTAAAAGTGAATTAAAAACTGAACTCAAAAGTTATGAAGCTCCATTCCGCTAAATTTTGTATTGGTTAATAATCTATGATCAATTTACTACAAGAATGTGGTAGAAACAGCTGCGCCTTTTTTGTATATTACGAATGAATAAAAAGTTGCAGTTAATTAATATTTAAGTACTTTGTTAATATTAAACAAAAACTAAAACACAAAGCTAAATTTATTATAAAATAAGTGAAAATGATGTTTAAAACGTACATACAAATAAGATAGTAAAGGGCAAAAAATAAAAAATAAAAACTTCAGTATAAATAGAAAAGGATAGTCGATGCATACACATTTTAGTTTCCATTACTTTATAATTCATATGAAATATATACAATAAATTGAATTAACTAAAATTAAATAATTTAGTAATATAAAAATTTATTTTTGATAGTATTAATTATATTAATTTTAGGTTCAAAAGATGAAATTATCCAATTATCGAGAACATAGGCGCCGACTTGAAGAAAATATTGGGGGGCCCAAACAATAAATAAATATATAAACATATTCAGCCGTTTTCCATCAACTGCTGAATAAAGGCCCCATCCCTCCAGATCTCGGTCCACTGCATCCGCTCCGCTGCTAATTTAATGACCTAAGTCAAATTTGTCTAAAGGCATTAAAACAAATTCACGTTCAAATTCTGGGAACTTCACTGCACCACATTGATCTTCACTTGTCATATCAGTGTTCCGATTATGTTGGTTGAAGCTTCACTGCTCTATTAAACACCGTTTTGAAAACGGCGCTTTCTATGGAATAAGAAGGCTGTTCCTAATATTGAATTAAATGCACGACAAAATTTATGACATATATTCTTGCTCCTCTTTGTTAATTCTTCCTCAACTGGATTATATTGGGTGGGCGAGGTCCCCACCTTTAAATATTGGAGGGGCAATAGTATCCTGCCTCCCCCCAAAGTCGGCGCCTATGATCGAGAAAAAAGATATTCCTTTGATGAAAGTCCATTTTGAAAGCGATTTACAAATAAATCATAATTAAAAATTTGGCAAATCGCCTCTCTTCGAGGAGAGTTTGTTGTATTAAAATATGTAACGATATGAAGAAATCTTTATTTTATAGAATGAGGAACAACAATCAAGAGGCCAATGGACAGGATTACTTTTTTTTTTTTTTTTTTTTTTTTACAAGAATACTGAATGGTTAAGTGTTATCGTTTTGTGTACCTGGTAATACTGCGAAGACACTAAGGAAACAAAAAGATCGGCCACCTCCGTTATCTTCAAGTGAACGTTCAAAACGAAGAAAACTGAAGAATTTCGCAATAATAGTGACGTTAATACATTGTCATACGCCACGCAAATGAGTCTTCACTCCTCCGTAAATTGAACGCTTCAAAAGTTCTCCAAGACCTTTTATCTTCAAATTCATCGAGAGCAGAGAAGTGTATGAAAGCTGTGACATCAATGTTTTCACACACAGACATGTATACCAATCATTAAGCGCTAGCTCGTTCCCGTGATATCGGAGTATCAAGAAGAAAATATCAAACATTGAGAAACAGAGAATGACAAATGGTTCTAAATTGTACCCACCATATTTAAATGATTAATTTAATCCGCCATATTGAATACTCCGTTTTCAATTTTCCATTTTCATATCAAATTTGAATTCATTGTTGTGAAAACCCCAAGTATAAAATTTTTTGTTACTTTATTCCACTTTTTTCAAAGTTTGATCCGCCATATTGGATCCGCCATTTTAAAGTTTTCAATATTAATTTCAAGTTCGTGATCAGGAAGGTCAAAAACCACACCATACCCATTTTTGTGCAGTTTGAAAAAGATTTTGCATTTTGGCCACGTTTTGAGGATTTCGTACCACTGTGCGAGGAGGGAATCTTCAAATACATCCCACGATGTGACAAGTGGCTCGTGGAAATATGGGGAAACTATGGAAACTATGTTGAAAAATAGTCTAATGTATGTACTAGCTGTTCGCTGTACTGATTGTATGAAATAATATATATACGTTTCACTGCAAGCTTTGTAAACTTACTTTCTGATCATCCCTCGGATTTCTTCAATTTCAATTCGTCAATCGGTTCTATAAAATCATTCGGCTACATATCCATTAATTACACATGTAGTGTTATTGGAAACGAATACGGAAAACTACGTAATGAAGGGAAGTTAATAGGTTCATTTCTCGTATATTTGTAACCAGTTATTTCGCCCAAATTTTCGATCCCGTGTACATCATTGGTTAAAATTGTGCCTAATTAAAAACTCTAATTCTCTAGTCCCAATAATAAACAGCAAAGCACGTTCATCCCTCTGTACATTACAGGTTAAAATCTTGCTTAATTAAAAGCTCTAATTATGTACTTATCTCAATAATAAACAGCAAAGTACGTTCATCCCTCTGTACATTAGAGGTTAAAATCTTGATTAATTAAAAGCTCTAATTCTCTACTTGTCCCAATAATAAACAGCAAAGCACGTTCATCCCTCTATACATTAGGGGTTAAAATCTTGCTTAAATAAAAGCTCTAATTATCTACTTGTCCTAATAATAAACAGCAAAGCACGTTCATCCCTCTATAAATTAGAGGTTAAAATCTTGCTTAAATAAAAGCTCTAATAATCTACTTGTCCCAATAATAAACAGCAAAGCACGTTCATCCCTCTATACATTAGAGGTTAAAATCTTGCTTAAATAAAAGCTCTAAGTATACCCTTATCCCAATAATAAACAGCAAAGCATCCCTCTATACATTAGAGGTTAAAATCTTGCTTAAATAAAAGCTCTAATTATTTACTTGTCCCAATAATAAACAGCAAAGCACGTTCATCCCTCTATACATTAGAGGTTAAAATCTTGCTTAAATAAAAGCTCTAAGTATCTACTTATCCCAATAATAAACAGCAAAGCACGTTCATCCCTCTATACATTAGAGGTTAAAATCTTGCTTAAATAAAAGCTCTAATTCTCTACTTGACCCAATAATAAACAGCAAAGCACGTTCATCCCTGTATACATTAGAGGTTAAAATCTTGCTTAAATAAAAGCTCTAATTATCTACTTATCCCAATAATAAACAGCAAAGCATCCCTCTATACATTAGAGGTTAAAATCTTGCTTAAATAAAAGCTCTAAGTATCTACTTATCCCAGTAATAAATAGCAAAGCACGTTCATCCCTCTATACATTAGAGGTTAAAATCTTGCTTAAATAAAAGCTCTAATTATCTACTTGTCCCAATAATAAACAGCAAAGCACGTTCATCCCTCTATACATTAAAGGTTAAAATCTTGCTTAAATAAAAACTCCAAGTATCTACTTACCCCAATAATAAACAGCAAAGCACGTTCATCCCTCTATACATTAGAGGTTAAAATCTTGCTTAAATAAAAGCTCTAAATATCTACTTATCCCAATCATAAACAGCAAAGCACGTTCATCCCTCTATAAATTAGAGGTTAAAATCTTGCTTAAATAAAAGCTCTAATTATCTACTTGTCCCAATAATAAACAGCAAAGCACGTTCATCCCTCTATACATTAGAGGTTAAAATCTTGCTTAAATAAAAGCTCTAAGTATCTACTTATCCCAATAATAAACAGCAAAGCACGTTCATCCCTCTATACATTAGAGGTTAAAATCTTGCTTAAATAAAAGCTCTAAGTATCTACTTATCCCAATAATAAATAGCAAAGCACGTTCATCCCTCTATACATTAGAGGTTAAAATCTTGCTTAAATAAAAGCTCTAAGTATCTACTTATCCCAATAAAAAACAGCAAAGCACGTTCATCCCTATATACATTAGGGGTTAAAATCTTGCTTAAATAAAAACTCCAAGTATCTACTTATCCCAATAATAAACAGCAAAGCACGTTCATCCCTCTATACATTAGAGGTTAAAATCTTGCTTAAATAAAAGCTCTAAATATCTACTTATTCCAATAATAAACAGCAAAGCACGTTCATCCCTCTATACATTAGAGGTTAAAATCTTGCTTAAATAAAAGCTCTAATTATCTATTTGTCCCAATAATAAACAGCAAAGCACGTTCATCCCTCTATACATTAGAGGTTAAAATCTTGCTTAAATAAAAGCTCTAAGTATCTACTTATCATAATAATAAACAGCAAAGCACGTTCATCCCTCTATAAATTAGAGGTTAAAATCTTATTCAAATAAAAGCTCTAAGTATACCCTTATCCCAATAATAAACAGCAAAGTACGTTCATCCCTCTATACATTAGAGGTTAAAATCTTGCTTAAATAAAAACTCCAAGTATCTACTTATCCCAATAATAAACAGCAAAGCACGTTCATCCCTCTATACATTAGAGGTTAAAATCTTGCTTAAATAAAAGCTCTAAATATCTACTTATTCCAATAATAAACAGCAAAGCACGTTCATCCCTCTATACATTAGAGGTTAAAATCTTGCTTAAATAAAAGCTCTAATTATCTATTTGTCCCAATAATAAACAGCAAAGCACGTTCATCCCTCTATACATTAGAGGTTAAAATCTTGCTTAAATAAAAGCTCTAAGTATCTACTTATCATAATAATAAACAGCAAAGCACGTTCATCCCTCTATAAATTAGAGGTTAAAATCTTATTCAAATAAAAGCTCTAAGTATACCCTTATCCCAATAATAAACAGCAAAGTACGTTCATCCCTCTATACATTAGAGGTTAAAATCTTGCTTAAATAAAAGCTCTAATAATCTGCTTGTCCCAATAATAAACAGCAAAGCACGTTCATCCCTCTATACATTAGAGGTTAAAATCTTGCTTAAATAAAAGCAATAATTATCTACTTATCCCAATAATAAACAGCAAAGCACGTTCATCCCTCTATACATTAGAGGTTAAAATCTTGCTTAAATAAAAGCTCTAATTATCTACTTGTCCCAATAATAAACAGCAAAGCACGTTCATCCCTCTATACATTAGAGGTTAAAATCTTGCTTAAATAAAAGCTCTAAGTATCTACTTATCCCAATAATAAACAGCAAAGCACGTTCATCCCTCTATACATTAGAGGTTAAAATCTTGCTTAAATAAAAACTCCAAGTATCTACTTATCCCAATAATAAACAGCAAAGCACGTTCATCCCTCTATACATTAGAGGTTAAAATCTTGCTTAAATAAAAGCTCTAATTATCTACATATCACAATAATAAATAGCAAAGCACGTTCATCCCTGTATACATTAGAGGTTAAAATCTTGCTTAAATAAAAACTCCAAGTATCTACTTATCCCAATAATAAACAGCAAAGCACGTTCATCCTTCTATACATTAGAGGTTAAAATCTTGCTTAAATAAAGGCTCTAATTATTTACTTGACCCAATAATAAACAGCAAAGCACGTTCATCCCTCTATACATTAGAGGTTAAAATCTTGCTTAAATAAAAGCTCTAATTATTTACTTGACCCAATAATAAACAGCAAAGCACGTTCATCCTTCTATACATTAGAGATTAAAATCTTGCTTAAATAAAAGCTCTAAATCTCTATTTCACCCAATAATAAACAGCAAAGAACGTTCATCCCTCTATACATTAGAGGTTAAAATCTTGCTTAAATAAAAGCTCTAATTATCTACATATCACAATAATAAACAGCAAAGCACGTTAATTCCTCTATACATTAGAGGTTAAAATCTTGCTTAAATAAAAGCTCTAATTATCTACATATCACAATAATAAACAGCAAAGCACGTTAATTCCTCTATACATTAGAGGTTAAAATCTTGCAAAAATGAAAGCTCTAATTATCTACTTGTCCCAATAATAAACAGCAAAGCATCCCTCTATATATTAGAGGTTAAAATCTTGCTTAAATAAAAGCTCTAAGTATCTACTTATCCCAATAATAAACACCAAAGCACGTTAATCCCTCTATACATTAGAGGTTAAAATCTTGCTTAAATAAAAGCTCTAATTATTTACTTATCCCAATAATAAACCACAAAGCACGTTCATCCCTCTATACATTAGAGGTTAAAATCTTGCTTAAATAAAAGCTCTAATTCTCTACTTGACCCAATAATAAACAGCAAAGCACGTTCATCCCTCTATACATTAGAGGTTAAAATCTTGCTTAAATAAAAGTTCTAATTATCTACTTATCCCAATAATAAACAGCAAAGCACGTTCATCCCTCTATACATTAGAGGTTAAAATCTTGCTTAAATAAAAGCTCTAATTATCTACATATCACAATAATAAACAACAAAGCACGTTAATTCCTCTATACATTAGAGGTTAAAATCTTGCTTAAATAAAAGCTCTAATTATCTACATATCACAATAATAAACAGCAAAGCACGTTAATTCCTCTATACATTAGATGTTAAAATCTTGCTTAAATAAAAGCTCTAATTATCTACTTGTCCCAATAATAAACAGCAAAGCATCCCTCTATATATTAGAGGTTAAAATCTTGCTTAAATAAAAGCTCTAATTATCTACTTATCCCAATAATAAACAGCAAAGCACGTTCATCCTTCTATACATTAGAGGTTAAAATCTTGCTTAAATAAAAGCTCTAAGTATCTACTTATCCCAATAATAAACAGCAAAGCACGTTCATTTCTCTATACATTAGAGGTTAAAATCTTGCTTAAATAAAAGCTCTAATTATTTACTTATCCCAATAATAAACAACAAAGCACGTTCATCCTTCTATACATTAGAGGTTAAAATCTTGCTTAAATAAAAGCTCTAATTCTCTACTTGACCCAATAATAAACAGCAAAGCACGTTCATCCTTCTATACATTAAAGGTTAAAATCTTGCTTAAATAAAAGCTCTAATTATCTACTTATCCCAATAATAAACAGCAAAGCACGTTCATCCCTCTATACATTAGAGGTTTAAATCTTGCTTAAATAAAAGCTCTAATTATCTACTTATCCCAATAATAAACAGCAAAGCACGTTCATCCCTCTGTACCTTACAGGTTAAAATCTTGCTTAAATGAAAGCTCTAATTATCTACTTGTCCCAATAATAAACAGCAAAGCATCCCTCTATATATTAGAGGTTAAAATCTTGCTTAAATAAAAGCTCTAAGTATTTACTTATCCCAATAATAAACACCAAAGCACGTTCATCCCTCTATACATTAGAGGTTAAAATCTTCCTTAAATAAAAGCTCTAATTATTTACTTATCCCAATAATAAACAACAAAGCACGTTCATCCTTCTATACATTAGAGGTTAAAATCTTGCTTAAATAAAAGCTCTAATTATTTACTTATCCCAATAATAAACAACAAAGCACGTTCATCCTTCTATACATTAGAGGTTAAAATCTTGCTTAAATAAAAGCTCTAATTCTCTACTTGACCCAATAATAAACAGCAAAGCACGTTCATCCCTCTATACATTAGAGGTTAAAATCTTGCTTAAATAAAAGCTCTAATTATCTACTTATCCCAATAATAAACAGCAAAGCACGTTCATCCCTCTATACATTAGAGGTTAAAATCTTGCTTAAATAAAAGCTCTAATTATCTACATATCACAATAATAAACAGCAAAGCACGTTAATTCCTCTATACATTAGAGGTTAAAATCTTGCTTAAATAAAAGCTCTAGGTATCTACTTGTCCCAATAATAAACAGCAAAGCACGTTCATCCTTCTATACATTAGAGGTTAAAATCTTGCTTAAATAAAAGCTCTAATTCTCTACTTGACCCAATAATAAACAGCAAAGCACGTTCATCCCTCTATACATTAGAGGTTAAAATCTTGCTTAAATAAAAGCTCTAATTATGTACTTATCCCAATAATAAACAGCAAAGCACGTTCATCCCTCTGTACCTTACAGGTTAAAATCTTGCTTAAATGAAAGCTCTAATTATCTACTTGTCCCAATAATAAACAGCAAAGCATCCCTCTATATATTAGAGGTTAAAATCTTGCTTAAATAAAAGCTCTAAGTATTTACTTATCCCAATAATAAACACCAAAGCACGTTCATCCCTCTATACATTAGAGGTTAAAATCTTGCTTAAATAAAAGCTCTAATTATTTACTTATCCCAATAATAAACAACAAAGCACGTTCATCCCTCTATACATTAGAGGTTAAAATCTTGCTTAAATAAAAGCTCTAATTATTTACTTATCCCAATAATAAACAACAAAGCACGTTCATCCTTCTATACATTAGAGGTTAAAATCTTGCTTAAATAAAAGCTCTAATTCTCTACTTGACCCAATAATAAACAGCAAAGCACGTTCATCCCTGTATACATTAGAGGTTAAAATCTTGCTTAAATAAAAGCTCTAATTATTTACTTATCCCAATAATAAACAACAAAGCACGTTCATCCTTCTATACATTAGAGGTTAAAATCTTGCTTAAATAAAAGCTCTAATTCTCTACTTGACCCAATAATAAACAGCAAAGCACGTTCATCCCTCTATACATTAGAGGTTAAAATCTTGCTTAAATAAAAGCTCTAATTATCTACTTATCCCAATAATAAACAGCAAAGCACGTTCATCCCTCTATACATTAGAGGTTTAAATCTTGCTTAAATAAAAGCTCTAATTATGTACTTATCCCAATAATAAACAGCAAAGCACGTTCATCCCTCTGTACCTTACAGGTTAAAATCTTGCTTAAATGAAAGCTCTAATTATCTACTTGTCCCAATAATAAACAGCAAAGCATCCCTCTATATATTAGAGGTTAAAATCTTGCTTAAATAAAAGCTCTAAGTATTTACTTATCCCAATAATAAACACCAAAGCACGTTCATCCCTCTATACATTAGAGGTTAAAATCTTGCTTAAATAAAAGCTCTAATTATTTACTTATCCCAATAATAAACAACAAAGCACGTTCATCCTTCTATACATTAGAGGTTAAAATCTTGCTTAAATAAAAGCTCTAATTATTTACTTATCCCAATAATAAACAACAAAGCACGTTCATCCTTCTATACATTAGAGGTTAAAATCTTGCTTAAATAAAAGCTCTAATTCAATACTTGAGCCAATAATAAACAGCAAAGCACGTTCATCCCTCTATACATTAGAGGTTAAAATCTTGCTTAAATAAAAGCTCTAATTATCTACTTATCCCAATAATAAACAGCAAAGCACGTTAATTCCTCTATACATTAGAGGTTAAAATCTTGCTTAAATAAAAGCTCTAATTATCTACTTATCCCAATAATAAACAGCAAAGCACGTTCATCCCTCTATACATTAGAGGTTAAAATCTTGCTTAAATAAAAGCTCTAATTATCTACATATCACAATAATAAACAGCAAAGCACGTTAATTCCTCTATACATTAGAGGTTAAAATCTTGCTTAAATAAAAGCTCTAGGTATCTACTTGTCCCAATAATAAACAGCAAAGCATCCCTCTATATTTTAGAGGTTAAAATCTTGCTTAAATAAAAGCTCTAAGTATTTACTTATCCCAATAATAAACAGCAAAGCACGTTCATCCCTCTGTACCTTACAGGTTAAAATCTTGCTTAAATAAAAGCTCTAATTCTCTACTTGACCCAATAATAAACAGTAAAGTACGTTCATCCTTCTATACATTAGAGGTTAAAATCTTGCTTAAATAAAAGCTCTAATTCTCTACTTGACCCAATAATAAACAGCAAAGCACGTTCATCCCTCTATACATTAGAGGTTAAAATCTTGCTTAAATAAAAGCTCTAATTATGTACTTATCCCAATAATAAACAGCAAAGCACGTTCATCCCTCTGTACCTTACAGGTTAAAATCTTGCTTAAATGAAAGCTCTAATTATCTACTTGTCCCAATAATAAACAGCAAAGCATCCCTCTATATATTAGAGGTTAAAATCTTGCTTAAATAAAAGCTCTAAGTATTTACTTATCCCAATAATAAACACCAAAGCACGTTCATCCCTCTATACATTAGAGGTTAAAATCTTGCTTAAATAAAAGCTCTAATTATTTACTTATCCCAATAATAAACAACAAAGCACGTTCATCCTTCTATACATTAGAGGTTAAAATCTTGCTTAAATAAAAGCTCTAATTATTTACTTATCCCAATAATAAACAACAAAGCACGTTCATCCTTCTATACATTAGAGGTTAAAATCTTGCTTAAATAAAAGCTCTAATTCAATACTTGAGCCAATAATAAACAGCAAAGCACGTTCATCCCTCTATACATTAGAGGTTAAAATCTTGCTTAAATAAAAGCTCTAATTATCTACTTATCCCAATAATAAACAGCAAAGCACGTTAATTCCTCTATACATTAGAGGTTAAAATCTTGCTTAAATAAAAGCTCTAATTATCTACTTATCCCAATAATAAACAGCAAAGCACGTTCATCCCTCTATACATTAGAGGTTAAAATCTTGCTTAAATAAAAGCTCTAATTATCTACATATCACAATAATAAACAGCAAAGCACGTTAATTCCTCTATACATTAGAGGTTAAAATCTTGCTTAAATAAAAGCTCTAATTATTTACTTATCCCAATAATAAACAACAAAGCACGTTCATCCTTCTATACATTAGAGGTTAAAATCTTGCTTAAATAAAAGCTCTAATTATCTACATATCACAATAATAAACAGCAAAGCACGTTAATTCCTCTATACATTAGAGGTTAAAATCTTGCTTAAATAAAAGCTCTAGGTATCTACTTGTCCCAATAATAAACAGCAAAGCACGTTCATCCTTCTATACATTAGAGGTTAAAATCTTGCTTAAATAAAAGCTCTAATTCTCTACTTGACCCAATAATAAACAGCAAAGCACGTTCATCCCTCTATACATTAGAGGTTAAAATCTTGCTTAAATAAAAGCTCTAATTATGTACTTATCCCAATAATAAACAGCAAAGCACGTTCATCCCTCTGTACCTTACAGGTTAAAATCTTGCTTAAATGAAAGCTCTAATTATCTACTTGTCCCAATAATAAACAGCAAAGCATCCCTCTATATATTAGAGGTTAAAATCTTGCTTAAATAAAAGCTCTAAGTATTTACTTATCCCAATAATAAACACCAAAGCACGTTCATCCCTCTATACATTAGAGGTTAAAATCTTGCTTAAATAAAAGCTCTAATTATTTACTTATCCCAATAATAAACAACAAAGCACGTTCATCCCTCTATACATTAGAGGTTAAAATCTTGCTTAAATAAAAGCTCTAATTATTTACTTATCCCAATAATAAACAACAAAGCACGTTCATCCTTCTATACATTAGAGGTTAAAATCTTGCTTAAATAAAAGCTCTAATTCTCTACTTGACCCAATAATAAACAGCAAAGCACGTTCATCCCTGTATACATTAGAGGTTAAAATCTTGCTTAAATAAAAGCTCTAATTATTTACTTATCCCAATAATAAACAACAAAGCACGTTCATCCTTCTATACATTAGAGGTTAAAATCTTGCTTAAATAAAAGCTCTAATTCTCTACTTGACCCAATAATAAACAGCAAAGCACGTTCATCCCTCTATACATTAGAGGTTAAAATCTTGCTTAAATAAAAGCTCTAATTATCTACTTATCCCAATAATAAACAGCAAAGCACGTTCATCCCTCTATACATTAGAGGTTTAAATCTTGCTTAAATAAAAGCTCTAATTATGTACTTATCCCAATAATAAACAGCAAAGCACGTTCATCCCTCTGTACCTTACAGGTTAAAATCTTGCTTAAATGAAAGCTCTAATTATCTACTTGTCCCAATAATAAACAGCAAAGCATCCCTCTATATATTAGAGGTTAAAATCTTGCTTAAATAAAAGCTCTAAGTATTTACTTATCCCAATAATAAACACCAAAGCACGTTCATCCCTCTATACATTAGAGGTTAAAATCTTGCTTAAATAAAAGCTCTAATTATTTACTTATCCCAATAATAAACAACAAAGCACGTTCATCCTTCTATACATTAGAGGTTAAAATCTTGCTTAAATAAAAGCTCTAATTATTTACTTATCCCAATAATAAACAACAAAGCACGTTCATCCTTCTATACATTAGAGGTTAAAATCTTGCTTAAATAAAAGCTCTAATTCAATACTTGAGCCAATAATAAACAGCAAAGCACGTTCATCCCTCTATACATTAGAGGTTAAAATCTTGCTTAAATAAAAGCTCTAATTATCTACTTATCCCAATAATAAACAGCAAAGCACGTTAATTCCTCTATACATTAGAGGTTAAAATCTTGCTTAAATAAAAGCTCTAATTATCTACTTATCCCAATAATAAACAGCAAAGCACGTTCATCCCTCTATACATTAGAGGTTAAAATCTTGCTTAAATAAAAGCTCTAATTATCTACATATCACAATAATAAACAGCAAAGCACGTTAATTCCTCTATACATTAGAGGTTAAAATCTTGCTTAAATAAAAGCTCTAATTATTTACTTATCCCAATAATAAACAACAAAGCACGTTCATCCTTCTATACATTAGAGGTTAAAATCTTGCTTAAATAAAAGCTCTAATTATCTACATATCACAATAATAAACAGCAAAGCACGTTAATTCCTCTATACATTAGAGGTTAAAATCTTGCTTAAATAAAAGCTCTAGGTATCTACTTGTCCCAATAATAAACAGCAAAGCACGTTCATCCTTCTATACATTAGAGGTTAAAATCTTGCTTAAATAAAAGCTCTAATTCTCTACTTGACCCAATAATAAACAGCAAAGCACGTTCATCCCTCTATACATTAGAGGTTAAAATCTTGCTTAAATAAAAGCTCTAATTATGTACTTATCCCAATAATAAACAGCAAAGCACGTTCATCCCTCTGTACCTTACAGGTTAAAATCTTGCTTAAATGAAAGCTCTAATTATCTACTTGTCCCAATAATAAACAGCAAAGCATCCCTCTATATATTAGAGGTTAAAATCTTGCTTAAATAAAAGCTCTAAGTATTTACTTATCCCAATAATAAACACCAAAGCACGTTCATCCCTCTATACATTAGAGGTTAAAATCTTGCTTAAATAAAAGCTCTAATTATTTACTTATCCCAATAATAAACAACAAAGCACGTTCATCCCTCTATACATTAGAGGTTAAAATCTTGCTTAAATAAAAGCTCTAATTATTTACTTATCCCAATAATAAACAACAAAGCACGTTCATCCTTCTATACATTAGAGGTTAAAATCTTGCTTAAATAAAAGCTCTAATTCTCTACTTGACCCAATAATAAACAGCAAAGCACGTTCATCCCTGTATACATTAGAGGTTAAAATCTTGCTTAAATAAAAGCTCTAATTATTTACTTATCCCAATAATAAACAACAAAGCACGTTCATCCTTCTATACATTAGAGGTTAAAATCTTGCTTAAATAAAAGCTCTAATTCTCTACTTGACCCAATAATAAACAGCAAAGCACGTTCATCCCTCTATACATTAGAGGTTAAAATCTTGCTTAAATAAAAGCTCTAATTATCTACTTATCCCAATAATAAACAGCAAAGCACGTTCATCCCTCTATACATTAGAGGTTTAAATCTTGCTTAAATAAAAGCTCTAATTATGTACTTATCCCAATAATAAACAGCAAAGCACGTTCATCCCTCTGTACCTTACAGGTTAAAATCTTGCTTAAATGAAAGCTCTAATTATCTACTTGTCCCAATAATAAACAGCAAAGCATCCCTCTATATATTAGAGGTTAAAATCTTGCTTAAATAAAAGCTCTAAGTATTTACTTATCCCAATAATAAACACCAAAGCACGTTAATCCCTCTATACATTAGAGGTTAAAATCTTGCTTAAATAAAAGCTCTAATTATTTACTTATCCCAATAATAAACAACAAAGCACGTTCATCCTTCTATACATTAGAGGTTAAAATCTTGCTTAAATAAAAGCTCTAATTATTTACTTATCCCAATAATAAACAACAAAGCACGTTCATCCTTCTATACATTAGAGGTTAAAATCTTGCTTAAATAAAAGCTCTAATTCAATACTTGAGCCAATAATAAACAGCAAAGCACGTTCATCCCTCTATACATTAGAGGTTAAAATCTTGCTTAAATAAAAGCTCTAATTATCTACTTATCCCAATAATAAACAGCAAAGCACGTTAATTCCTCTATACATTAGAGGTTAAAATCTTGCTTAAATAAAAGCTCTAATTATCTACTTATCCCAATAATAAACAGCAAAGCACGTTCATCCCTCTATACATTAGAGGTTAAAATCTTGCTTAAATAAAAGCTCTAATTATCTACATATCACAATAATAAACAGCAAAGCACGTTAATTCCTCTATACATTAGAGGTTAAAATCTTGCTTAAATAAAAGCTCTAGGTATCTACTTGTCCCAATAATAAACAGCAAAGCATCCCTCTATATTTTAGAGGTTAAAATCTTGCTTAAATAAAAGCTCTAAGTATTTACTTATCCCAATAATAAACAGCAAAGCACGTTCATCCCTCTGTACCTTACAGGTTAAAATCTTGCTTAAATAAAAGCTCTAATTCTCTACTTGACCCAATAATAAACAGTAAAGCACGTTCATCCTTCTATACATTAGAGGTTAAAATCTTGCTTAAATAAAAGCTCTAATTATTTACTTATCCCAATAATAAACAACAAAGCACGTTCATCCTTCTATACATTAGAGGTTAAAATCTTGCTTAAATAAAAGCTCTAATTCAATACTTGAGCCAATAATAAACAGCAAAGCACGTTCATCCCTCTATACATTAGAGGTTAAAATCTTGCTTAAATAAAAGCTCTAATTATCTACTTATCCCAATAATAAACAGCAAAGCACGTTAATTCCTCTATACATTAGAGGTTAAAATCTTGCTTAAATAAAAGCTCTAATTATCTACTTATCCCAATAATAAACAGCAAAGCACGTTCATCCCTCTATACATTAGAGGTTAAAATCTTGCTTAAATAAAAGCTCTAATTATCTACATATCACAATAATAAACAGCAAAGCACGTTAATTCCTCTATACATTAGAGGTTAAAATCTTGCTTAAATAAAAGCTCTAGGTATCTACTTGTCCCAATAATAAACAGCAAAGCATCCCTCTATATTTTAGAGGTTAAAATCTTGCTTAAATAAAAGCTCTAAGTATTTACTTATCCCAATAATAAACAGCAAAGCACGTTCATCCCTCTGTACCTTACAGGTTAAAATCTTGCTTAAATAAAAGCTCTAATTCTCTACTTGACCCAATAATAAACAGTAAAGTACGTTCATCCCTCTATACATTAGAGGTTAAAATCTTGCTTAAATAAAAGCTCTAAGTATCTACTTATCCCAATAATAAACAGCAAAGCACGTTCAACTCTCTATACATTAGAGGTTAAAATCTTGCTTAAATAAAAGCTCTAATTATTTACTTATCCCAATAATAAACAACAAAGCACGTTCATCCTTCTATACATTAGAGGTTATAATCTTGCTTAAATAAAAGCTCTAATTCTCTACTTGACCCAATAATAAACAGCAAAGCACGTTCATCCCTCTATACATTAGAGGTTAAAATCTTGCTTAAATAAAAGCTCTAATTATCTACTTATTCCAATAATAAACAGCAAAGCACGTTCATCCCTCTATACATTAGAGGTTAAAATCTTGCTTAAATAAAAGCTCTAATTATCTACATATCACAATAATAAACAGCAAAGCACGTTAATTCCTCTATACATTAAAGGTTAAAATCTTGCTTAAATGAAAGCTCTAATTATCTACTTGTCCCAATAATAAACAGCAAAGCACGTTCATCTCTCTATACGTTAGAGGTTAAAATCTTGCTTAAATAAAAGCTCTAATTATTTACTTATCCCAATAATAAACAACAAAGCACGTTCATCCTTCTATACATTAGAGGTTAAAAATCTTGCTTAAATAAAAGCTCTAATTCTCTACTTGACCCAATAATAAACAGCAAAGCACGTTCATCCCTCTATACATTAGAGGTTAAAATCTTGCTTAAATAAAAGCTCTAATTATCTACTTATTCCAATAATAAACAGCGAAGCACGTTCATCTATCTATACATTAGAGGTTAAAATCTTGCTTAATTAAAAGCTCTAATTTTCTACTTGTCCTAATAATAAACAGCAAAGCATGTACATCCCTCTGTGCGGTAGAGATTAAAATCTTGCTTAAATAATAACTCTAATTCTCTACTTGTCCCAATAATAAACAGCAAAGCATGTTTATGTTCAGTAGAATCGTAATCCAATTTCTAATAATTAAATTGAAACAATACAGATTGAATTGCAATTAAATTATCACAATATGTTACTGTAAAAATACACAAATATTAATGCTCAAATGTTAAAATAGTGGTGGTCGTTGGTTCTAGTGTCAAAATTATGATATTTTGAAATAATTTAATTGAAACAATGCTGTATCTAAAGTTGAAATTAAATCATCAGAATTTGTAAATTGTCAGCATGTAGGGTTGCCATATTACCCGATTTTAGCGGTACTACCCGATTTTCAGGCTCTATATTTGTCATCCACTTAATCTTCTCTTAATCACGAAACGCACTCTCTTTTTTTTAGATTTTTGTAATCGAGATTTTTTAAAAGAAAGTTAAAGAGAGTGAAAAATATGGCATAATCATGCACATTTTTGTTCAACCCATGAATACTAGTGTATGATCTCATGGGTGCATATTTCTTTGATGACCATTCTGTCCAGTTCAGCTGAACAAGTCTTTGTTTTTTTACCTAGTCTATGTGTTCACTTTATATATTCAGAAATGATTGGAAATTGAATTACGGTACCCTTAGTATTTTGTTTAGATTAGATTCATTATTAGTATTTTTTCTTTTAAAATGTTTATGCTGTATTTCATATATTGTGAAACCGTGGTAGACCTAATTTTGTATGTTATTACGATTTCAAGTAGCAATCTTAAAAAATGATTAGAAATTTTATAAGAGATGGACCAAGACTCTTAAATATGTTTCATCTTACTTATGATAAAAATTTAGAAATTATTTTGTTTCTTAGAAGAAAGCGGTATGAATAATATCTGCCATATATCTCTGGCTTTTTTTCGGGGGGAGGGGGGGCTTGCTTCACAGATATCCTTACAATTACAAATATCTTACTGTAATACTTACTTTACAATTCGAGACTCGCATTTGTTTAACTTAATAAAACATT
This sequence comes from Thermobia domestica, assembly GCF_964235325.1. Lineage (NCBI taxonomy): Eukaryota > Metazoa > Arthropoda > Insecta > Zygentoma > Lepismatidae > Thermobia > Thermobia domestica. Next base: position 91,164,427 of record NC_137461.1, read on the forward strand.
ATTGGCAGAAACTAAATTTGCTTTACTCAAGTTTAGTTAGAAAAGGACATTGAAAGTATCACTTAACAAAGAAATCACTTTTAAAAAAATGGTCCACAGGATCCCAGGTCAGTATTTGTAATACACAGGTTCACATCAGTATTTACGGTTTAGAATCCCCCGCTTTTCTAATTTTAAAATATGGCAACCGTATCAGCATGATTAGCAGCATCTATTGCCATAAGACAGACAGATAGTACAGGTAGCGACACCTATAAAGTGACTGTCTATTGCTATTAGAATTTGGCGTTAAGCAACTGATTATAACACTTTTTTTGTATTGTTAACTTCTAACTGCTATTTGTTAACTTCTAAATATGGACACGGACTCTCATATTGTATTGAAATTTAAGTATTTATTCGATTTCGATCATTTCTAAAGGAAGTGAATAATATTTTATTTGACCATTAATTTTTAGCACAAATACGTAGAATCTACTGTTTAACGTGGAATCTGAGTTATTCGTACCTATATCGGGAATCTAACCCCCCGTATCTCCTGACTAACATACATTTGCTAACCATAGTTATATGTGCGAGAAAGCTACAAAATATGCACGAAATTCTCTAAGTGTATTGAATACAGAATTTACTTAACTCCCTGAGTGTTCTAGATCTTAAAACTACCTTACATTTAGGTCTAAATCGAGACATTTGACTATTTTATACTTATTAGTATTTTATAATTATTTATTCGAATTATAACAGTTTTTTTTTTTTTGTCTGTGGCTTAATATGGTTTCTTTCATAGTAACAATTTAGAGCTAAATAAATTTACAATGATTAAAAAATATTTATTCGTTCCCTAAATGATTAAACAACAATAAATCATTGTTTTAATCATTTAGGATATAAACATCAAATGTTATTAATTTCCGAAATTGTAAAGTGTACTAAGAAAGTAAATTATTATTTTCTTTCATAATTTTTATATGAGTGTCACAAAGCAATCAATGCTTCGAAACTCTACTACGGAGTCCTCTCGTCCTTGAAACAATATGAGTCCGTTTTCCCTGCCATAAGCAGGTCCTTTTTCTTCAGTTATCGTATGATGTGCGTAAAATCAGCATAGATATGATATGTTCTACCCCATTTCCTCTTCTCTGCCGGCCAGAAGAAAGTAAAAAAGCGGAAGTTCTTTTTCAGTCACAGTAAAAGTGTGATTTGGTTGTACGTAAAAGCAGGCGTTTGAAGGATCATTTTGTGAGTCAGACAAACGTTAGAAAGAGCCAAGCTAGGACATATGAACAAAGGTTGATATCAAGGATCGTGAATTGTGTTGTGTTACCAACTCTGTCATGGACATCAATCACAATTGCAGATTCCACATTCAAATAACTAACATTTTTGTTCAATCGTTCCTCATTCGTACATAGGAATAAATATTCATAATTTTATTAGTATTATTTCATTTCTATTATCCGTATTAATTGGAAAGATGAGTGACTATGACTGCATTATGGAACCGTCTCTGTAAATGTGACCACTATACATATACTTGCTAAATGTCTGTTCTTCGCATGGCAAGAATTGGTTTATGGATAAAATAAATTTGCAGCCCTTCTCCGTTAGAATATGCATCTCAACTAAAGTGAAATAATATAAAGCCAGTAGGTTGACTCAAGTACTAAGTATGTTTTAAAAAATCATCTTAAAGAGTTTAAACATCTCCTCACTTTGGCACTGTATGAATACAAAGTAGAAAATTGAAGTACTTCAGGAACTGAGCCCGCGCCATTTTTAGAAGCGAAATTTCTGGAAACGGTGGGACATGTATCAATTTGCATTTAGTAAGGAGTTCATATACCGAGTTATATCTGCCTAACTTGAGGGATACATTCATAAGATACTACATTTTTCTCATGCACTTTGAACCCCCTTTGAAACTCTTCAATCCTCTTAGAAGAAATATTTTTGAATTGTTGGTATCATTTATTTTTAACTAGCAGAAAGTGACTGTTCCTCAGTACGGACTGAATAGTATGCAACTTGCAAAACGGTAGAGTAGTTTGGGTTGTCTAACTTGAGAAGCTTCTGACAAGTAAGGGACCATATGGTTGTCGTGCAAATCAGATGCAGACATACGCCATCTGATTGAGCATGAAAAGATATGGAGAACACTGAAATTTAAGGTGCTAAGAGCCATAGCGAGCGGAGCGAGGAAAGAGGAAACATTGAGTGTCGGCAAAATTGAAGAAAGTCAGGAATGACGGGAAAGGTTAATTTCGTGCAAACAGGGAAAGAAAGTCAACCAAAAGAACGAAACTAAATATAACAAGGGCATCAAGGATGAAGAAGGATCATAATCAGGGTTGCCAGCGCTGCATAACATTGATATGGAAGGTATAGCACAGTATATCCATTCATGCACAAGGAAAAATATTAGTAACACAAAAGACAATTGAAAAGACTCTGTACACGTGCGCAAAAAGGTTTAACGATAGTCATGAGTGAATAATGTACATGAGGGACGACAAATATAGACATAAAGTTAGTACACGAGTCGCCGTTGATACTGCTGCAGTTCAAGCATCCGCCACGGACTTTGTTAACGAGATCGTCTTTCATTGTAGAGCACTAGTTGACACCAGAGCAGGTCCTTAATACAGATCAGTCGAGATTTGCTAAAGGGTTGCATTGAGGCAGAACCCTTGCCATTAAAGGAAGCAACCCAATCTTTGGTGCCGTAGGTTCAGTTACCGCAACGACGCATTCCTATATTATTATGCCGGTGATTGGAATGGACGGTACATTGTTTCGGAACCCAGTAGTAACTTTCCAGCGCGCATGGTCGCTGAATTCCCCAATGTGAAAGCATATGCAAGCAGATCAGCGAATATGACCAAACGGGATTTGCAAATCTTCCTGGAAGAAATTTTGTGTCCCGATCTTCAGAGTAAGGATCGTGTTTTGCTTTTGGTTGACTCCTGGACTCCAAACAAGGATGACACTCTTTACAACATGACAGTTCCTGACGGTGTTCAGTTCTACAAAAAGCTGATTCCTCCGAAATGTACAGGCCTTATACAACCTGCTGATGTGTTCTTCTTTCGTCCATTCAAAAATATGGTGAAGTTCATCACAGATACGTTAGTGTTCTCCAGTATTAATGTGTGGCAACGTGAGAACTTTCTCCGACTTCAGTCATTTGTTCATTACCAGTTTTCCTCTAGGCGATTCCAAAAGATGATACGCTTTGCGTTTTTCAAATGTGCCTACTCCAATGAACATCCTGGACAGTTTGAAACACCTTCCGCATATTGCTTTGAAAAAGGACTCACAGCGGAATGCTGCAGATATGCGTGTGACCAGCTTGATTTCATCCGCTGTGCTCACCGCGAGAAATGTTTGTGTGTTGACCACGTATTCATTCGTGATCTTCACGTCAACTGCAATTAAACTACAAATGGTACGTACTATTCTCTATTTCCCCCCATTTGTATTCACGCGGGTGTAATATTCACTCACGACTACGTTAAACCTTTTTACGCACGTGTACAGAGTCTTTTCAATTGTCTTTTGTGTTACTAATATTTTTCCTTGTGCATGAATTGCTATACAGTGCTATATCTTCCATATCAATGTTATGCAGCGCTGACAACACTGCGGTCCGGATGGCAACCCTGATTATGTATTTTCTTCGTCTTTGATGCCCTTGTTATGTTTAGTTTCTTTCTTTTGGTTAACTTTCTTTCCCTGTTTGCACGAAATTAACCTTTCCCGTCATTCCTGACTTTCTTCAATTTTGCCGACATTCAATGTTTCCTCTTTCCTCGCTCCGCTCCCTATGGCTCTTAGCACCTTAAATTTATGTGTTCTCCATATCTTTTCATGCTAAATCAGATGGCGTATGCCTGCATCTGATTTGCGCGACAACCATATGGTCCCTTACTTGTGAGTCACACTATACTTTTTTTTTTTTTTTTGAACTTTTAGAACGAGTGACTTCCTTCCAATTACCCCTTGAGTCGAAAATCGAAACAACTGCGTCATACGCTATCACATCTGGTGGAGATCTCCCTGTGTACAAAATTTGGTGCTTCTAGGCGACTTTTTTCTAGACCAAAATAAGATGACGGACACACATATATGTTATTTTATATAAGTTATTAATATTGTAAAGCTTTGTCTCATATAGGATCTTTGGGTAGAGCAGTTAATAAAAAGAGCGTCCGGAATCGACTCCCAGTACCAGTTTTATTATAAAACTTTCTTCTATAAAAGTATTTTCACAAAATACTATACAAATTGATCTCTCTAGGATCAAGGTGAGTTATAGGTGGTCTTTGACCGTAAGGTCGCAGACAGGATCTCCAACAGAGCCCCGAAGCAGGTAAAGAGGAGTGGATTTTAGGTGCCCAAAACTCCGAAGCAAGCAGTGGGTAGGTTAGATGGCCAACAGAGCCCCGAAGTAGGCAAAGCGGCTGAGGTTGGAATTCCCAGTCAGATCCCCGAAGCAGGCAATGCCAGGAGAAAGGATAGGCGTAGTCCCGTAGCAGACTAGAGGCCCTAGGGTTAGGTTACTCCTAAAGTCCCGAAACAGACAGTAGGAGGGTCACCAGAAAACTGGTGTCGAGTTGCCTTCGTCCATCCAATTATAGGGTCCTTTTGGGTGGCGGTGGCGCTGCTGCTCCGATGTCGTCTTCTGCTCCGTGGGAGGGGCCAGAAGCCGTCGTCTGCATGTGATTATAGGTCCCTCTGGTGGGAGATCCTCTTGCTGAACCATGTGGTGGTGTTTGTAAACATTGATGCGTGGAATTGCTTGTTTACGACATCACATAGGATATTACAATATTGTAAGGATTCATATACCCATACGCACTGCAAGCCACATGTTCTTATTACAAAGACGTGTTTTTTTTTTTTTACAATCAAAACAAACAATGCAGACAACTAAAGGACATTACACCTCCGGGAAGAAACGAAGGTGATTCGGAATGCTACGAAGAAAGCCGACTGCCCCTTCATGTGTCCTCCCTCCAAGAACATGGGTATAAAAGAACACTACGAGACGAGGAAATTATCAGTTCAGTGATGATCGCTCACCTACCAAAATCTTCTCCCGAGGCCACCATGGACTACGGAGGCTTTCTCTAATATCTACTCCCGGAACTGCTATGAGCTACGGAATATTGCCGATTCCCATCTGAGGTCGCTATGGGCTAAGACAATTATCCTTTATACCGAGGCCACGTTGTGTGCCGAGGAACATCAAATTTATTGTACACTGAAAACATTTTTTTAGAGAAAAGACTTACAAAAATTTTATAAGACAATTATTTTTACAATAAAAGTTGAAGTGTTGAAACTCCGTATACATTATTTAGACTCTACCGATCAGAACATTGCAGTATAGATAGATAGGACCCGGATTTTTATGTGCTAAATAACTGTAAAATATTTATTTTTATGTGCTAAAAATGAAAAAATGCTAAAAATTAAAAAAAATATTTAACAGAAATAACAAGGAAAAGAATGAAAAGACACCCAACGTAAGAAAAATAAATACTGGTACTCACCAATAGCTCCTATTCATCAGTTGTCGAAATTCCATGGGCATTGCAGTGAATAACTAACGTCCTTTCCAAATTTTCCATCGTAAAGTCATACCAATTGTTGCGGAATAATGCGTTAATATTGAGAAAAGGAACGTTCTACATCATACGATATTAACCTCACGTATTTGAAAAGGGGCATATTACGAATATTCACACCATCAACTTCACTTGTGTTTTGGCCTTCCAATACTTCATATATGTATTTTACATAGAGTTTTATACCCAATGTTTTTCTTATAAAAATCCATAATTTTTTTCTTACGACTTCAGCTTTCAATGCAGAAAGAACATTCAGCTTTTTTTCAATGCACTGCATTTCCTGTACTTCTTTTAACTGAAGTACTCAATAAAACTCTCGTAGTTTCTAGTTTCTTTATAGAGTCAAGAAACCGAAATGAGCAGAAATGAAAGCCAAGTCACTTACCAAAATTTGAACAATTTCAATGGATGAAGTATCGTGTGGGTTTAGTTTAGTTAGTACAGATATAAATGCTTCCAAATTCTCTACATAAAATAATACTGCATTATGCCAGGTATCCCACCGCGTGATTGCGGGTGTTGGAGGAAGTGAAAGATCGGGATTTGTTTCTTTAAAAGTTCAATTCTAGTTGGCAATTTTACGAATTTTTTCTCCATTTGACACTAACTTGTTCACGTTAGTACAAAGCGCTCCTTCAGAAGCTCTTTGTTTGGCACAGGTTAGCCCAGCGTTGTTGATAAGCAGAATTTATGACGACGCTATTTCTGCAGGTGGGAAATTGTTTATAAATACGATTCATAGAATTATGTAGCCTACTCTTTTTCCGATGATAATTTCTTTCGAGAGAAAGTAAAAAAAAATCATTGTGAAATTTAGAATAAAATAACGGGAAATTGTTAAAAATATGCATTTATTACCAAAAGGTCCAAAATATTTATTTACAAAACTTCTTTTTTTTCAGAAAATATGTATTTTTATGTGAAATAAAATTTGTGATTTACACTTGTAGATTGTTGAATTGGGAAAATAAACTTTGTTTTGGGCTTGTACTTATTCAGAATAAAAATATGTTTTTACATATAAATCCGGGCCTTATAAATAATTAATATCCGAGTTTCATCTCTCTAACGTGAAAGGCTCGTAAATTTACTGTAATTTCGGTGTACATTGTAATCCCCCTTCCCCTTGGGATATGAATTTTAACAAAAGTAACATGACAAAAAGATCTTAAACCATTTTCGGTTCATTCTCGTTTCACCTAACTAATTATCTGATACATTTAGGAACAGATAAAGATAAGGTTTGTGTCTGTCATTTTAGGAGTAGTAATTATCCTTAAAGTTTCCTAAAATGGCGGACAATAAAAAAATCGCGGAAATAAAATGGAAGGAAAATTACCAAATAAAATTCAATACTATGTTAAGAATTGAGTAATATTTTATTTCCCTCATATGCTGTAAATAGTTTAAATATTCATTTTTGGGAAAATCTTTTGACAGATGAATGCTGCGTTCTAGCAAATTAGGTATGTGTCTGAAATGGTTTTGGCAAGATAAAAAAAAAGAAAGAACACTTTCTTTACGGCCATTATAAGATTACATGCCAAACTACAATTTTTCAAGTGGTAAAATACAGGGACAAATATTTTTTTTCTGTTTGCAATTTTGTATTCTATTCGATAGAGATGCACTTGAAATATAATGTTCAATTGAAAATGGTCTGATTTAGCCACAAAATGGCTAAATTGGCAATACTATCAGGAAGCTTTTTTAAGAAAGGGTAAGCAGTATATTGCATAAGAATTAAATATATTTTACGATGGTTATCGTGTAAGACAGTTTTTATATTATTGATTTTCCTTCGGAATTTTGCATCCGGGAGTTATGCGTATCATGTTATTCGAAAACATGAATCGTTCCAAAGATATGAATCATGAGGTAAGTAAGGTAGGAGCAGCATCTACATAAGGGAATGTCTACAATTTCCTTTAAAAATCAGCGATTTTGAAAGGGTTGAGGACTATTTTTATAATTTTATGCAAAATAAAATATGTTTATATTGCATTCTTAAAAACAATTAAAAAGTGGCAATGCAAGTGTTAGAGTAAATCTCAGTTTAAAATATTGGTCATCCATACAACAGTAAATCTCCAACACAATTTAATACTATCTAGTTCACTCATAAGCATAGCAATTATGATATTTAATGAGATAATTAAAAGTAGTGCTATGCGTAGTAGATTCCTGTCAAATGTTCCTCCTTTGTCGGGACAGTCCCCACTTCGGACAGTCGGAACAGTCCCCAAATGTCCCTCGTCCCGATTTTCATTATTATTGTATTAAATAGAGTATTGGAATACGTTATTTTTACTTTCACTATATTTAGGAATATAAAACCTAATAACATATAGTGTATACATAGGCTACATACTACATCAATTGACCATATTCTTTATATATATATATATATATATATATATATATATATATATATATATATATATATATATATATATATATATATATATATACCTCTATAATATTTATTATATTGTGTATGCGAAACTTCATTACAAACTTGGCAAATCTTTTACACACACATTTCTATAGCTTTTCAATTCATTCATGGTCTCCTCGTCCAATAAAAACACGCATGAGTCGGTTAAAGATCAAGGTGATGTTGACAAGGCATTGTCCACCATAATTTGTACCACGTGATCAGATGATAAACAAGCAGTGTACCGTTACATTTTAGCGCGTTTGAGGGATTCTCTCCTGCGTTAAACCAGACTCGGATATTGCATCATGCCAATGTGTCAGCTCACGAGGCGCTCTTCATGCGTAGTTATCTGGCAAAATATCAAATTCCCGTTGTGCCTCATTCATCATGTTTTCCGGATCTAGCTCCAGCAGTGTTTATCCTGTTCCAAAACTTAAAACCACTTCGAAAGGATGTTATTTTCAAACCATAAAGAAGATTTAAGACAATGCTAGAAGAGATCTGCGGGCCATCACAGAAAGTGCGTTCCAGGATGTTTTCTAAAAATGGAAGAAACGTTGGGAACGATATATTGGCAGTAGAAGGGACTCTCTGAGGGTGACAGTTCTTAGAATGTTGTAAAATGATCAATATAGGTTTTATAGCAAAAATTCAGTCTTTTTTTTTAAAAAAAAAAAAAAAACACACCTCCCAAGTTACAATATCATAGCAAAGAACCGCTGGTATTCCTCTCCCCATTAGCTACATTGAAGTATCCCTACTTTTTACTTTGAAAGATGGCAACCGTAACGCTTAGGCTACTCTAATTACAAAACCGTTTCCAAATGTGTTTAGGATACTGTTTGCAAAAAGATAAGTACTTTATTGATTTAGTAATACGCAGGTAGGATTAGATGAGTACACAAATAAAAAGGACGAGAAGAAAAACAAAGAAACAATTTTGTCTAGAAACATACATTCTCTCATACAATAATAGTATTAACTCTAGAACAATTGATAGTGAGTCTAATAGGTGATTTAATCATCATTATCTTTTCAGTAATGAAAATTCGATGGAATTGTAATAACCAAGGCATGTTTAGATTCCCATGTTCTTCCTACGCATGTTCCTCCTACTATATATATACATATATATTCATATGCCACACAAGCAAATAAAATATAATGTATACATATTTAATGTTACATACGTATAATATTACAACCATATATGTACCTTCACACCCTACCACATCACCAAAACAGGAAAAAGCACAGAATTATCGATAAAACAAAATAAACATCTGCACCTTTGTTTCTTAAAAATATACAATTAAAAATTGTACATACATAAAAATGTCTGTTTCTTTTTTTTCGTTGTTACAAACCACCATAATATTTCGTTTTGTACCCAACGGTATTGTTGTGTTTTCATTATTGTTGTTTATTGGCTTATTATCGGTGTTTTTGTTGTTTCAATGTTAGAGGGGAAAATAATTTTGACGCAGGTGCATTGTGGGAAAAACTAACAACGATGTTACTGATAATTCCGGATTGTATGCTGCAAAAAACAACTGTGTATAGTTATTTTTTTCCTTTGGTTATGTGTGCGCTTGTTACATGTATTAAAGAGGGACTGTAAAATTTTAAATAAACAAATACTGCAATACACTATATATATATATAAGTATAGATAGATATAATGTGTGTTAGAAAGCACAGATGTTATATGTTTGAACTAGAAAAAGTGTTATTATTTTTGCAACTACAATCAAAATTCATTTGGTTGTTTTGAAATTCTATAAACACAATATGGGGAGTAAACGGAGAAGAAAAATACTCTGGAACAATTATTACATAAACAAACGTGTATCAACTTGTTTATTTTACGAAGGTAGATTTTCTTTTTCTTTTTCTTTCTTTTTTTATCTTCATTTAAAATGGAAACAAAGTATTTTCCAACTTTCCTTCTTTCTTTTCCTTTTTTTTCTTTACAAAAAGGCTATATGTGCTTATTCAAATATTTTCTGGTATGTTCTGGCAAATATTGAATTTACGTATTTTGTTCAAATTAAATTTCGTTAAAATGTTGTTGCTTGGATGTGTATTTTTTTTCTTATGTAAATTTGCGAAATAATTCACTTAATGTGCATGTAACTGATAAACTGAACTACTTTATACAGTAGACTTGCCAGATTTCTGAAGCTCCAAACCGGGACATTCTTAATGCTAATATTTTTATCAAAAATCTCGTGATAAATTGTCAACTTAACAAGACACATGCACAATGAAAAATTCGTTGTGGATGTATTTCAAAATTTTAATAGCCCCTGTAAGATTTATTCTGACACACTACTCAGAATTCAAAGAAATTTACACTGCATAAATATTGATATGCACAAAGGGAGTATTTTGACTTGTACTACCAATTAATAATAATAATATTAATAATAATAATAATAATAATAATAATAATAATAATAATAATAATAATAATAATAATAATAATAATAATAATGTAGGAATCAGTCTGAATTATTTTAGTATCAAAATTTGCTGTTCAGTGGTCAAATTTGGTGTTCTAATTTCTCAAGCAGTTCAATTTCTCTCAAGATGTGTTTCTGCTGGAAAATATACATACGCATAAGAAAAACAATTTTTAGGAAGACAAAATTTAACAACAAACTAATTGAATATTCGCAAAACGAGGGAGAAAGTAAGAACTACTGCACATTATTCAGGCTTATACTTTTCATTTCAAAAAAAGCAGTTTTTGTTATTTATTTTATCAAAACAATTCACTGCAAGTCATTTGCACAGCATTAGTCGTTTCACTGTTGACTTTTTCATTAAATTTCCCTATGGAAAAAGCTCTAGAAATTGTTAAATAACTCTCTGGCTAGAAACTCAAAACCGGCCGGGACGTCTAGACAACCCTTCAAAGCTGGAACTGTCTCAGTCAAACCGGGACATCTGGCAAGCCTGTTATACAGTAGACTCACCACTATCCGGCTTACTTTTTTAAAAAGTAATAAAATTGGGAATAATTTTTTGGAAAATCTACTCGACTTGCCCGTTTTCATAAAAAAAAGGCGAATTTCCCTACGAGAAGCAGTTATCTATCAAGGACATTTTCATAAACTAAAAATTGTAAGTTTTGATTCTTTGAGACCTACCTTTTACATTTTTTTTTTAATCGAGGAATTAGGTCTCCATTGCACATCATTTTATGTTTCCTGCATTTAAGTTATAAATTATACATAGAAATATTTACCTTAAAATTTGTAATACTTCTATTTCTGGACTTTCTTTTTCTGTAATAAACTTTTAAAATGTAAAGTACAGTATATGGAAAACATTTATAAAGTATACTGGCAGATTGCCCGTTTATCGCACTGGAAGAATACGTTTCATGTTGGACATAAAAAAGCAATGAGGGTATAAATTTGGATTTAAACGACATCGGAAGTGTCACTCGTCTCAGCAACCCTGAAAAATATGGATTCGACTCTAATATCGGTCATTTTCGATCATCTTTATATATATATCCCTCTTCCTCGCGTTGCAGGACTGAATTTGAATTTAAACGGCATCTGAAGTGTCACTGTTCATCTTAGAGTTCCCGGAAACTATGGATTCGACACTAATATCAGTCATATTCGATCAATTTTAAATATCTTCCCCTTCCTCTTCCCAGAATTGAACCGTCAAAGTGAAATGACAAAAACCATCCCATAGGCCCAAACCTCGTCATGTATTTTGAAAATTTGGTCGAGATTGTTCGGGTGGCTAGGAGTTATGAAGTCACAAACATAGCCACTTTCAATTTTATGTATTGTACTAGACTTGTCTATACCAATAGAACAGAAAATACGAATAAGAGCGGGCTTTGGTATAAAACACACGTTCTTTAATGGAATGAGTGGGTCAAAAATGGTTATGGAATTCTAGCGCTTTTGTAAGCGTGCCTACCTTCTCGCCACATTCAAGAGTCTACTGTTGCTATGCACAAATTGACGTCACAAATGGTAACTGTTATCGAGTTACTTTTTCCTGAATATTCGTAAGCGTACTTAATTACCTTAGTGTATACTGCAATTTGATATTAAATCACTATCAAAAAGAACCTACTCGTGGCTATGTCCTTAGCATAAATGCGTTTAGCGTTGGAACTCCGAGTTCGGTTCCCGATGGTAGCTCATGTGACTTGGATCCGAAATTAAGCTGAGGGTTCATATTTCATATATCCTTGGTGCTGGAAGGAGCTTTAAACTCCAAAATAATCAACTACCCGTATCAGAAAACCGCTATCTCTTATCTCCTCCGCTCCAATACTTGTCGATAGACAGACATAGACGATCAATAACATTAAACATACCTATTCATAGCATATTGCAATAATAATAGTGATAATAATATTTCATAGTGTAAAATAAGTGTTTTTTTTATCATATAGGATACAGCTGGTAATGGTTGTTTCTCTTTGATTTATTTTCGCACAATGATATCGATCAAAACGTTCTCGTAGCTACGCTAGCAGTGGCGGATCCAGAAGGTCCACTGGGGCGCCCCTGAAAGGAGAATATAATCTTTTTTTCTGTTATTTCAACGAGGCAACAAAAGTTTGTATCTGTGACTGTGTTAAGATATTAGCCCGATGATCTGCTCCCAATCTACTGTTAGCACATCCAAATAGTATCAATAAGTATATTATAGCAGCGGGGAATATTTTGCACTCTCTTCGAACCTCCCATTCTTTTAGTGAAGAATGAAGAAATATAAACCTTCGTGACAGATATAGAAGGTGTTTGGCGCTCCCTCAAGGGTTTATATATATATATATATATATATATATATATATATATATATATATATATATATATATATATATATATATATATATATCAAGAACTATTCCCGAGGGTTTTGTGATGATACCGGCTGTCAACTCTGGGATATCCCCAGGTTGTATGCCTCGAAGAAATACTGAAGCTGAATAATTCGATGTTTGTTCCGTTCTTGTTTCGCTTAAATTGTAGAACAGAAGTTACGAGCGAACAAGCGAGCAAGAAATATCCAGGTGAACTACACATATTCCCATTTTACTCTTCAAATCGAATAAAAATATACTTCATTTCTTAATTTCACTCCATTACTTAATTTCAATTTTGAAACGTTTAAAAGCTGTTCTGCATGTACAGTGTATTGAAAATATTATTTTTCCTGTCAGAATATTTCAAAACTGTTAATCTCTATATCTAGGTACATAAAATAAATTCTGAGTGAATAAATGACTGTTCAACTCGCAATCCAAACTTCAAATTTGGACAGTGCATAAGATTTGTAATGTAAGCTGCCACTAACGATGGATATTTGGAAATCCTACGAGAAAGGCTGGGGAATAAGGGTGCCAAATGCTGTTAAACTTGTCCATATCGGTGAATCTCTGAAAGTTAGAGAGATGACATTTGGTATATAGATACACGCTTAGTTTTAGTTTAAAATAATTAGATACATGTTTAAGCGTTTTTCGATATTTGATCTAGAAGGGAAGAAAATAAAGTGAAATCTTTCAGTTTAACGTCCTGCAAATATGTCCATTAGGCTAAGAGAAATGAATGATTAAGGTATGTGAATGATGATGGAAGAATAACTGGAATGAGAATGTGGGAGGAAACGAGAGTATCCCGAGAAAATCGACAGACACGATGTTGCACACAACAAACTTACTTGCTTGGGAATCAAACCACGGATCTCATGCACACCTCCTACACTGAGAAAAAAAAATTGTAGGTGACGTACTTAAAAAGATAGGTTACATCCGTAATTCCTGTAGTTTTTGGACTTAACGTACAGCAGACGTATAACTGAAAACGCATGTTTTATAATACTTTCTGTATAAGTGTTCCATCTATACATACTTTCCGTATGAAACAATGTAGGCGGTCAGGATCTCATATACAAATGGACGTATATAACATATAACTGACGAAGGTAACATAAGTATATGCATGTGATATACGGAAAACTGTTAGATGTCAGACATCCTGCAACAGTATGATGTAACATCTAAGGACAGTGCCTATGTAGCATACGGGCAACGAATGCTCCGTACTGATTTCTATAGTAAGCAAGAGGATACCGTATATTTGTATATACAATATACCGCTTCCTAGAGAACGGATCTTTCTCTGTGTAGAAGGGAAGAGAAGGGTGAGATCTAAAACTGGGATGATTACAGGATTTCAACTATTATAACAAGCATAGATAGAAATTCTGATCTAGAGATATGAAATTTGGCATTGTAGCCTCTCGTTTAAAGTAATTAAGCACTTACGTCAGCATTTTTTCATATTTCATCGAGAAAAGAAGAAAAGAGGTTGGGAGAAAAAAAAAACAGCGACGGCTACAATAATTATAAAATAAGGAATTATAAATCGAAGTCTCTTAAGGTTAGAGACATAAAATTTGCTATTTGGACTTCTCGTTTCAAATAATAAGAAATGTGTTTCAGCGTTTTTGATGTTTCATCCACAAGGGAAGAAAATGAAGTGGGCAGGAAGATAGGTGTGGATTATCATTATTATAATAAAGTGGGCATATCTCGGAATCACTTAGTTTAGAGACAAGAAGTTTAGTACTTTGGATTTTTTTATTTAAAATAATTTAATACATGTTTTAGTGTTTCTTTGATATACGTCCTAGGAGGGAAGAAGAATTATGGAAAGAAAGAGACGTGAGGATTGCAATTTTTATTATAAGATATTCATATCTTCTAATCTCTTAAAGTTCAAGGCATGAAATTTGGTGTTTGGACTGTTTATCTATAATAATAAGACACGTATATATATATATATCGTTTAGTAGCAAACGACCTCCACATGTTATTCTGGACAATGTTTTGCGTTCTTCCTTCTACATCTTTCATATAAAATTCGGCTGAACTCAAAGCCTCGCAGAAAATTAGAACATCGCATATGGGCATCTTATGGAAGCAACCCTATTCCTCTCTCTTCCATTCAAAGTCTATAACGCTGAAACGCATGTCTTACTATTATAGATAAACGGTCCAAATAGCAAATTTTATGTCTCTAACCTTAAGAGACTTCGATTTATAATTCCTTATTTTATAATAATTGTAGCCGTCGCTGTTTTTTTTCCCAACCTCTTTTCTTCTTTTCTCGATGAAGTATGAAAAAATGCTGACGTAAGTGCTTAATTACTTTAAACGAGAGGCTACAATGCCAAATTTCATATCTCTAGATCAGAATTTCTATCTATGCTTGTTATAATAGTTGAAATCCTGTAATCATCCCAGTTTTAGATCTCACCCTTCTCTTCCCTTCTACACAGAGAAAAATCCGTTCTCTAGGCAGCGGTATATTGTATATACAAATATACGGTATCCTCTTGCTTACTATAGAAATCAGTACGGAGCATTCGTTGCCCGTATGCTACATAGGCACTGCCCTTAGATGTTACATCATGCCGTTGCAGGATGTCTGACATCTAACAGTTTTCCGTATATCACATGCATATACTTATGTTACCTTCGTCAGCTATATGTTATATACGTCCATTTGTATATGAGATCCTGACCGCCTACATTGTTTCATACGGAAAGTATGTATAGATGGAACACTTATACAGAAAGTATTATAAAACATGCGTTTTCAGTTATACATCTGCTGTACGTTAAGTCCAAAAACTACAGGAATTACGCATGTAAGCTATCTTTTTAAGTACGCCACCTACAATTTTTTCTCAGTGTAGGAGGTGTGCATGAGATCCGTGGTTTGATTCCCAAGCAAGTAAGTTTGTGGTGTGCAACATCGTGTCTGTCGATTTTCTCGGGATACTCTCGCTTCCTCCCACATTCTCATTCCAGTTATTCTTCCATCATTATTCACATACCTTAGTCATTCGTTTCTCTTAGCCTAATGGGCATATTTGCAGGACGTTAAACTGAAAGATTTCATCTTATTTTCTTCCCTTCTAGATCAAATATCGAAAAACGCTTAAACATGTATCTAATTATTGTAAATGAAAAATAAGCATGTATCCATATACCAAGTGTCATCTCTCTAACTTTCAGAGATTCAGAGATATGGATAAGTTTAACAGCATTTGGCACCCTTATTCCCCAGCCTTTCTCGTTGGATTTCCAAAATTCTTGTTTTGGCGAGAGAGAGAAAATAAGTACAGATAGCTCAAATTACCTATATACTTATATAATATGTATGTCTATGTTCCGCAAGTAATTTTCAATTAATATAAAATTTCAACGTAATGAACGCACGATTAGTTTTCTCGAATAAAGAACATGCACCGCTGAGAGCTCAGAAATAAGCTTAATCTATGTTACGGTACTATATATATGCTTATATAATACATTACGACCTTATGAACTTTTTTATTACTTAAAGTGAGACGCGAACTATGCGAAACATCGAACTTTGAATCTAACTTGTTTGGTGATCCAACCAGAGACCACACATAGTAAAAATGAGTGCCGTAACTCCCACAACAAGGTTCAGGAAGTTCGTGTTATAAAGTGTCAATTAAACACGGAGATGTGAAACCGTAATAAAACATTTGAAACAAAATGTATTGTAGTAATGATTTATCCTATTTGGTAAGATTATGAACATTATATTCTGTTTTTAAAATGACAGTTAAAGTAGTATATATAAATATATATATATATATATATATATATATATATATATATATATATATATATATATATATATATATATATGATAATAAATGAGAAATTGTAAAATTTCAATTTTGGTACGATTAAATACATTCCTGTTGCTATGTGTTGCGTTATCCGTTAGGAGGTATTGAACAATTCTGATTCAAAGGATGGAAGTAAATTTCTGTATAGTACTGGAGTGAATTTAATAGAGTTTAATTATATAGGCAGTAGTGAGGCTATATGGGACAGTCTATTGCTTAAAGTGAAATATGGGTTACTATTAGGGTTTTATCCCAAGTATGATATACCCACTGATGATTGAACCTGGAACACACGCATAAAAAACATTAGCGCTACTTTCACAATTTTAATTTCACACAATTTATTTCGAGACTTTCGAGGCGAGACCGAGACTTGGCCCTCGAGACCGAGACCGAGATCGAGACAAGCATCTGTTGACCGAGACGGTGATTTTACACTCGAGACGAGATCGAGAGCAAGACCGCTATTTATCAACCGAGACGAGACCGAGACTGTACAGTCTCGTTTCGTCTCGATACCATCCCTTCCGGGAGGACATACTTACGAGGTAGGTCCATAAACCGTGAGAGTTGAATTTTGATGAAAATTAGTGACAAGATTCAGTTCGAGTTGCTAAGTAACGTAGTAATAGTCACTCGATGCGCAAATGCTTCGTTGAGCTGCTACACCGACGCCATCTTGAAATCCTGTAGGCAATGTCCAAGAATACCCTTTTAGCACAAAAATGAAAAAGCTTTTGATATATCTGACTTCAGTATTGTAAACCAAGGTAAATCATCTATATGTGAGAGTACTTCCAGTGCATGACCGCCATCTTGAAAGGCGCCATATTGAATCGTCGTCAAATATGATAAATAGCAAGGGGATCATGTGGGGTATCAAATAGCACTGGAATTTACTCCTGAATTCATTTCCGTAACCAAAATTTAGATATCTGTTTTCACTTCAGAGTTAAGAGCTCTCTCGCTCACAGGAACATACAAAAACTAAGCAAGTAAAATTTGTGATATGAAATGCGGTCGTGCAAACACTTGCATGATTTTAACTAATGCAATAGTAGTTATTTGATCTACAATTGCCACTATACCAATCTGATCTTGAGACTAGTTAGAGATATCGTTAATTTAATTGAAATGCCTGTAGTAAAAAATGGAATAGCAGCACTGTAACAAATTATACCTATTTCAAAATCGCTATATATATGAGTCTGTGTGTGTTGCGATTATGCATAGCATTTAAATGCTGTAATATAAGTTAGGTGGAACGGCACATATGGTTTTAAAGAATCTGTTTTCAAGCTATTAGAAAATTAATAGAAAAAATTAGAAAAATAATATAAACTATTGCACATAAGCAAATATTAACCTACTAACCTTTTGCTCTTCAATTGTGATGATGGAGATCCAAAACGTAGTGATTAGCACACAGCATCATGGAGCAGTGCAAACACTTAACAAATGCACTTTCGTCACAATCTTCATGACCACAGACACTATTTTCTACTAGTCTTCAGAACATTTGTAAATGAACCAACTATTGCTCCTGTTACGTACTCTCATTTCTGCCATGCATATGCAAGCATGTCCTTTAGGACTGGTGCACAAAATTGATGATACACAACAGAATGCATTTTCTTTATGAAAATTCTGCCATATAACTTGTACACCGAACAAGTGAACACCTGCTACAATCAGTTATTTATCACAGTTTTGATATGAAAACTAGTCTTGCCCTTATTATAAGCAAGTGTTTTATCGTTAAAGGTGGAAAGATGCAGATATTTAATTATTTTATATTGAAAGGAAAAGGAAGAAAGAGGCTTGTTTTATGGATTGCAGCTTGGAGTTGAATCTTGTAATAATCTTTACTGCCACATGTTCTTAGCAGTTGTGCATGCATTCTCTTATCACTAATAGCAGAACAGACACAAGAAAAGTGAGTTCTAAGTTTCCAGGTGTATCTTCTAAGAATTAGCTGTGAACTGGTAATTTAAATCTCTTTCATTGTTCAATGTGGCAGCAATAAATCGATTGTATTTAGAGAAACTGTCAATAAATACATTAAAGTATTTTAACTTCGTAATATGCACGGTAAATTATAGGTCGTCAAATATGAGTATTGAAAAGGAACGCAATATTCTGCAACAATGATGGTCTTTGCGTAAGGTTTCTAGATTGGAGAATAAAACTTAACACACTATAATGGACCACGTAAAATTGCCTAAAAGAGATTTTTGGTTTGATACAATTCAACGTCCCACACGCCTGCTACGCTAAAGAAGACGTGGACCTACTGATTATAGTGGAATCCGAACCATTTTGGTCGTTCAACTAATATGTACCAGTTTATATAATTTTTCTAATATATATCCGAACAACCCTTTGGTATTCTCTGCTTGTCAGTACTATTAGGCATGTGTTGTTTCATCGACCAACAGTGTATTCCATCTCACTTTGAAATAGGTATAACTTGTAGCATGCTGATATTCCATTTTTCACTACAGAAATTTCAATTTAATTAACAATTTCTAGTCTTACTAGTCTTACTAGTCTCAAGATCTGATTGGTATAGTTGCTATTGTACTGCATTAACTACTGCATTAGTTAAAATCATGCAAGTGTTTGCACGACCGCATTTCATATCACAAATTTTACTTGCTTAGTTTTTGTATGTTCCTGTGAGCGAGAGAGCTCTTAACTCTGAAGTGAAAACAGATATCTAAATTTTGGTTACGGAAATGAATTTAGGAGTACATTCCAGTGCTATTTGATATCCCACATGACCCCCTTGCTATTTATCATATTTGACGACGATTCAATATGGCGCCTTTCAAGATGGCGGTCATGCACTGGAAGTACTCTCACATATAGATGATTTACCTTGGTTTACAATACTGAAGTCAGATATATCAAAAGCTTTTTCATTTTTGTGCTAAAAGGGTATTCTTGGACATTGCCTACAGGATTTCAAGATGGCGTCGGTGTAGCAGCTCAACGAAGCATTTGCGCATCGAGTGACTATTACTACGTTATTTAGCAACTCGAACTGAATCTTGTCACAAATTTTCATCAAAATTCAACTCTCACGGTTTATGGACCTTATAACGACTCTATAGAAAAGCGTCGTCAACCTGGTTCGTCTTGTAAAATATAAGTTACGAAGCGATAATTACTTTTCTTTATGCAAAAATCAACTCAGATATTCAAAGATTATTAGTCTCACCTTTATTGCTTGATATGTCTTAAATATTCTTTTTAAGACCGTAAAATACATAAATTCACTTGACTAGGTCAACACATAACATGTACATAGCCACAACTATCCCATAATAATCTCTTACAGATATTAAAAACATTCTTCTTTTCTGTTAATTTAAAATGAACATTCTACTAAGTATATTACATATTTATGAACACTTTTTGCCCACGGTACAGGTAAATATTATACTAACTAAAGTATTTCGTTATAGAAAATGTCGCCCGACAGAGGGACTGAATATAAAAGTCATGAGTGGGCTTGGCTTTTATATTCAAGAACCACTGGTCTGATTAGATTAATGTTCGTACATTACGTATGTTCTTTATATTTCGATCACACCTCGTATATATCTTCATTACTTTTTGGTTAACCCTCATATATATATAAAATATTAGTTATTATCATTCACATAAATACATTCACAATAAATCTTTGATTTCATTAATATTTCTCTTTTATTACATTATTATTTATTCTTTATCATTAAAAACATCGTCGCTTAGAAATATAATTAACGAGGGTGAAACACAAACTATGAAGATTAATAGTTTCGATCATCATTACAAACGATGATGTGACAAATAATATTTGTTCTTTTCGGGCGCATTGTATAACAAATTAGTTAGATGTTGCAATTGTAATGTATACATAGTAGCACTAAGATGTCCAAAATAAAGAAGAATTTCACTCAAGGTAGTCATTGAATAATTGATTTTATAGAATGGATCTTATTCTTAACATAATCTTTGATAATTAAACACAAATCAATCTAATATAAAATAATTTTTGCCTTTAACTAATTATAAATTGAATTATGATTCTTCATATTAATAAGAAAGAATAAAAATTAAACATAACCTACGTTTGAATAATCAAATGGAAGTAAATAAATTTATTTTACAGAAACAAAAGACACCCTTTTGTTATTAAATAAACACATTTTTCATTATTATTGTTATTTTTCATTCTTATTTATTTGATCAAGAATGTTGGGTGCTACTAACTCTTTAACTAGATGCATTTCAAATATTTATAACCATCGTTTTCATTATTAATATTAACACAAACTTTAAAACGAAAATTCACAAGAATCTATAATCAACATGGGTTTAACCTAATTTCGTTAACGGTAATCATGTTACATTCGCACTGGCATATGAATCTAATAAAGTGCATTGTACCGCACAATCGTGGTTAGGTTCTACATTAGGTTGTACATGTCTTTCATCGTGATTTGAATTTGGATACGAAGTACCATCTCGTGAACAATGATTATATCTATACATAGGATTGGTAGCATCTCTAGGATTTCGATATGTATTTCTATTAATTTTGTGTCTACTTCGGTTGATTAGGTTAGGCGGATTCCCTACATAACCTTGTCTATTTTGTTCATTTTGATTGCTAGAGTATATTCGTCTTAGGTTCGGTTCAGTATTATTCACACTTCGGATATCCAAATTCCGAACAGGGACCGAATGATCTGAAGTATTCTTATTTTTACCCATTCCTGGTTGTGTTAGATTCATAGCATGGTATTGAGTTTCGTAGCATTGTACAAGCATTAATAAATGACTGAAACTCATACACTGTGTGGAAAATAAGATCTGCTGTAATTTAAATGGAAGCAAATTGCGAATCGATGCAATTATTCTTGATTCCGATTGCAAGGGATTAACAACCTTTAATTCATTATAGACATTTACAACAAACTCTACAATAGATTTGTGCAATCGAGGATTGAAATGTTGATTTCTAAGAGTGGCATCTCTGTTTGCCAGCAAAAAGTCATTTTCGTAATTCGCGATCAATGCCGCTTTAAATTCCTCATATGTACTAATGTGATCACGTATTGCCTTAAACCATAAGGAACAAGGTGGGAGTAATACATGGGGTATTAATTTCATGTATTGTGATCGGTCGATAGACATTATACTGCATTCGTCTTGGAACTTCTCTAAGAAAGAACTAGCATTTTCATTGCACTTACCACTAAATTTACTCATGGCTTTGATTTCGCTCATCTTGACACTTAACTTTACCTTTCTTTTCTCACTCCTTGTTCTTGTGGTGTGATTGTTCCGGTCCGTAGCGTGCTGTGTCATGATACCATTTATATTTCGTTCATCAGTGATCTTCGGACAATTTTCCTCTAATATAATATCCTCCTCAGATTCCGGCGAAGGCGTATTTATATCCGGTGATTGGGGAAACTCGAAGCGATCACTGCCCAGATTATTGCGATAAATGGTGTTTCTAGCCTGTAACGTTTTAATTTCTTCCTGCATAGTAGCCAACTGGATCTTTTGATGTTTAACGGAAGATTCTATTAACGTTAAATCCTTTTTTACAGCACAGATTTCATGATTTTGATGATCGTGCTTTTCTTGACACTCATCGGCTAACCTTTTTAACTTCTCTTCAAACTGCGAGGATATGTCGTTCATCACATGGACGATTGTTTGTTTCGTATCGTCTGATTTCAGTTCTATCCGTTCTATTCGTTTACTTAATTCTTCATACTGCTTGCTAGCTTCGTTAAATTTCAGTTCTATCTTCTTTTCCATGGTCTGGTTAGCTTCATAGAACTTCTGTTCCATGGTTTGGTTAGCTTCATAGAACTTCTGTTCCATGTTTGTGTTAGATTCATTGAGCTTCTGTTCCATGGTTTGTTTTATCTCAGTCGTCATTTGCATAATTTGTCGCTGCACAGCTAACAAAAGTCGATCCTCAGATGACAAACTTGGTGTTGCACTAATTTCACCTGGATTACTGGTATTAGATTCCTGTTGCACTATTTCACTATCCATTTTTCTTTTGATGACCTTACCGCTTCGTAATACGGTTAAGTTCGTATTCATAAATGGTAATATCCAAGTAAATTCAGCCCTACTTTCCTTCTTCGGGAACTGAATTTTCAAAAGTCCCGGGTTTGGTAAACCAAATTTTTATAACGACTCTATAGAAAAGCGTCGTCAACCTGGTTCGTCTTGTAAAATATAAGTTACGAAGCGATAATTACTTTTCTTTATGCAAAAATCAACTCAGATATTCAAAGATTATTAGTCTCACCTTTATTGCTTGATATGTCTTAAATATTCTTTTTAAGACCGTAAAATACATAAATTCACTTGACTAGGTCAACACATAACATGTACATAGCCACAACTATCCCATAATAATCTCTTACAGATATTAAAAACATTCTTCTTTTCTGTTAATTTAAAATGAACATTCTACTAAGTATATTACATATTTATGAACACTTTTTTGCCCACGGTACAGGTAAATATTATACTAACTAAAGTATTTCGTTATAACCTTCCTCGTTAGTATTCGGAGAGGCACATATGATTTTCACACGTATTATTTTGGTCTCCTTCGGTGGAAGGGGCCATTCTCAGAGCTTCGGGGGGCAGTGCCCCCAAAAACATGTCTGGAAGAAACGCTAGCTGTGACATAAATATGTACCTCTTGTCTAGAATGGCAATTATGAGAAATTGAATGTTAACACCTAACGAAGTTGAGGTACCTCAGAGAAAATTTTATTTATGCATCAGAAGGTGAATACTCGGACACAAATATATATATTTGAAGAAATAAGAAACAAGAAAAAAATCATCTGAAGTATCAGCAAAAACGACAAGAAAAATAAAAGATCGTTGTAATGACGCCAGTTGATAAAAAGAGTAGAAGAAGAGAAAAACACAAGAAAATTAAAAAGAAACCAAACTCAACGCGATGCAAGAGTAGATAAAGGTAGTGATGCGATATATACAAGAAAGGGGTTGTAGTATGTGTCTGTGAAATGGTAGGGGAAGAGGAAAGAGGAGAAGACGCCGTGTTTCCTTGCACCATCCCGTGCCCTCCCACCCGCCGTGCTAGTCCCATGAGATGGCTGATAGCAAACAACGATTAATCAACCGAGAACCCGGTCCATTGTTGTAGAGAAGCCATCACGGGGCCTCGTTTTCCTCGCTGCCATTGTCAGCACCCGATTTGCATTTTGCTGATGTGGACTGGCTAGCCAAGCTGATGGTTGTTGCGTTTCTTGCTCCCAGAAAAAAAAAAAAAAAAACAGAGCGGCCATTAACAAAAAAAAAAAAAAAATGAAATTGAAGAAAATGTCGGACAGTGTTAAGTTCATTGGTTGGTTTAGGGATTTTTTTTTTCAAGGTAACAATATGGAGAACTGGTAGAGTGGTTAACTTATCTCTGGGACAATGTATTAATTTAGAGTAATCATATATCCTGTTTTACCCGAACATGTCCTCTTTTTAGGACTCTAAAAAATGGCCGAAAGGGTTTTTAGGAAAATAGAAAAATGTCCTTTTGGGGGGTGAGATGGTACAGTGCAGACAATTGTCTCAAGTTCAACATTCGTAGAAGGTGTCCCGTGAAGAACGCAACTTTTGAAATGTCCGCCATTTCTGTTCTTGTAAGTTGGCAGCACTGAACATTACACGATTTTCATCTGTTGCTTTTGTAGTTAGTAGTCAGGGATCCCCGAATAGCACGTGATTGTAATCTGAGCTTACAAACAATCTTTGCACAACATTCATGTCACCTCATTTGTAATGTTTTCGCTGTGACAGCAAGCTGTTCCGTTTTGAAGCGCTCCATTCCTACCCGCACAGAAAACAGATAGCCATCATGCGCTCCAGTGCTGCCAACTTCATAGAACAAAAATGGTGGACATTTCAAAATCCTTTATTGGACACCCTATATTTTACGTGTTATTTTTAATTGGTCATTTTTAAATGGAGGGTATGCCCCATTTGAATGTTTGTTGTACATAAAATCTTTTAACAATAACCGATTGGCATGTATTTGTAAACAACTGTTAATGTTAATATTGTTCCAATGTTAAATTTCGCAGGAAATAGAACACATCAATCTGTAAATGCGAAGGAAAGATCGGTTATTATAAAAATTTAGTTGTACAATTTAATTCACACTAGCCAAATTTTCTGGCTGAAGCAAGCAGTGTGTATATTACACGAAGCAACTCAAGCATTTTTCGAATAACTTCGCTTTCTATTAAGATAGTGCAACGAAAATTGGCTGCTTCGCTAACCTATATTATGTCTTGTTCTTCATAAAAGTTCAACGTTTTGTATCTAGTCATTTACAAGATAGAGGATCACGATCATCAAATCCTCAAAATGTATCAACTTTCGGCATTTACTCATCAAAACCTATTGAACACATGGAAACTTGAAATTTGACACAAGTACACAGGACCTTTATTACAAAAGCCCTTTGTCTTCGTATAAACAAATGTATATCATACATTGAAGAATTATGTTCGAGGTATCATGCGAATCGCTTTCACCTATACTACAAGAAACAAGGTATACAGCATAAGAGGCGTGGAAGTTGTCTAAAAGTCAATTACTATTCGAAGAAATGTAGCTATGGATTTAACAACAATCTACTTTTATGGTAAATGAAGTAAATAGTGTGGTAAAGAAGAAGTGGATCGACAACAGTCGATTAATAATAATAATAATAATAATAATAATAATAATAATAATAATAATAATAATAATAATAATAATAATAATAATAATAATAATAATAATCTTACAAGATTCGGGCCGCAGAAATAACAAATAGATATACTAAAATTGGATTAAATTACTATCAATTATAAAGACAATTCATTGTGCGTGCAGTTGCTGAAATAAACAGACAAAAACTAAATGCTGAATTAGCGGCAGTCGAAGCCCAGTCTCCTGCATATTGGGATAGTTGCTTTACCACTAAGCAAGGCTCTCTGATCAATTCTAGCTTTTTCATGCATGCGTTATTCGTTTTCTATATCTTGCCAAAGTCCAGCAACGCTGTAGTCTCCAATAACTCCCAACGATTTTCTTTTCTTGTTCCTCCCAATAGCAGGTGACTAATTGCTTGTACAGGTGACTAATTGCTTGATATGTTTAGTCATTCATCTGGTTTTCCAGTTCATACGCATTTTCCTATCTTTCCAGTTGAAAAGGCATAGGTGCTCAAGCTCCACGGCAGGGAAATTGTGCACGTGTGAATCTAACATTTCGTTTGAAAGCAAGTTTACGAATAATGTTTTCCAGGTTAATCGACATCTGCAATACCCAAGCCCATTTTCAGTTTTTCGAAATGATATGCCACGAGAATAGCGCATAAGATAGGGATCCAGTTGTACTGGACAAGGTCTTCAGAAAAGTACATACACAATTTATTGAACAGCCATTGAATTAGGGTTCGATAGAAAGGATTCTTTCTCGAAGAGACATGTAACATTGAATTATTTTTGCTTTACAAGAGAGAGAGAGAGAGAGAGAGAGAGAGAGAGAGAGAGAAAGACAAAGCAAAGAATGAGAATGAGCATTAACATCTTAAACGTCAAGATCCATATGTCACATAACCCCTTTCCCGTATATTTTTTTTGCGCTAAGTCCAACATGACGGCTCTTCAGATGCCCCATATGTTCACATTACGCCTATTCAGTGGAGCTCTACATGTATTTCTCATATCCAACATTTGACCTCAACCCCTCTACTCGTTTCAAAATTAACATGGCATTTCTAGACATTTTCTACGTACTATCTTCGCACTTTGCCCTAATTTATCTCCCACCTTCTGTATGGTCTGCCATTAAACACTCTTTTTTTCTGTTTCTTTTGGTGCTGAATCCAGTGCTAGCGATCATTTTCAGCAATTAAATTCGCCAAATCGGAATGGTCCCTTGTAAGTTTTATTTCTGTATGTCTAAATACCCGTACTGACGGTAACCGTCTAATTTCGGAATTCTTCCTTATATAACTTGCGAGCTTCGTACGCATTTCGCCGCTTTTCACCGTAGATAAGGATCATGTCCGTGTACTCCTCATGTAAAAGCACCTCCATCACTAGCCATCTGGTCACAAATGAAATCACTACTGATTACGATTACAAGTGCAGTCTATAACCATCATACAGAAATACTCAAAAGAAATAAAGAAGTTCCATCTAGCGATCATACATACTTTTAGTTACTTTCGTTATTATTCGGAACCTGTGTGTGCTTTAGAGGTAGGCAGCTGCTTTTTCATATAAGTATGGTTAGTCATCTACTTACGAATTGTAAGGCGCAATATATATATATATATATATATATATATATATATATATATATATATATATATATATATATATATATATATATATATATATTATAAATATAAAATATATATTTCAGGGTGAGCGCCTATATATATATATATATATATATATATATATATATATATATATATATATATAGGCGCTCACCCAGAAATTTTTGTTGGGAGGGTTCCAATATTACATGATAATAAGTAATTGTTCAGTACTTTCATCAATATTCTGAGAAGAAAACATAAAAACTAGATTGTTTTCTAAGAAGAAAAAAAAAAGGAGTATACATGAAATGTTTAGGCAAAATTAATTATTTCTCTGCCAAACAATTATAGGCTACAATTTTATTAAAAAAGTGTAAAAATGTATGCTGAGTTACAAAGTTTGGAACGCGGTCTGAAGCCGGTAGATACCCGCATGAGCGTGCTCCTGTATATATATACATATATAGAAAGAGAGAGCAGTAGCGTCGCCTTATGCAGTTCACAAGAGCACGTGAACCACGAAATATTGTGCGCTGTTTATTGCTCCTTAAGATATTTAATAATATTATTATATTATCGTTTCGTTTCTTTCTTTTATCTTTTTAAATTTAAAATAGAGTCAGAACTGTTGTTGACTAATTTCCAGTAATGTAACGCTTTAAACAGAATCAGAGAATGATCTTTTGTAATTGGAAATTGAAAAATATGGTAGTATATAACTCATTTTCTAAATCACTTATTTACATTTCTTTTTATCTAAATTTCTTGTAATGAAAACAAACTAATGGAACAAACAAAATTACGGTTTTCCGAGGTTGTACCGAGGGGTGTTAGAGATTTGGAACCCTTCCCTAGAGATTCTTAACTTAACGCAGAAAAAAAATAATAATTTATTTTCAAGACATATTTTTAAATACCTATAATCTCTGATTTTTCTTTAGGGTACGGTTTTCATGTCTAAAGAAACTAAGTGATTGTAAGAAAAGGGAATAGCTTATCAAAACATACTTTACTTTGTAATATTGTTAAAATTGTAAAATCTTACGTTCTGTATAGTGAAAACCTCAAGGAAATTTTGTAACTGATTTTTCTATTTCAATATTCATTTTTAACACAGGTGAAATAGAAAAAGATGAATATTGTTACTTGCAGTAATGTATTCAGCTGTAACACTTCTGAAAAAAAAAAGCGGCAACGTTTTTCTTTGGGGGTGGGGAGCGTAACTTACTTCGGAGATTGTATTCTCGGAACTTGTACAGATTGGAGATTGTACTTTACACGCAGAGACATTATTCTCTCAGTGTATTTCTAAGTGGCAGAAAGTGAAAACGTGTTGTGTGGTTGTATACTGATTGATTTAAAAATATGTTTGCTAGTATTTATTATTTCTTTTCCATAGTTTCCATCATCTATGTACTGCTAGGATTTTGGTAATTATACGCTCGACTGTTATCAAAATTATAGCTTATATTCATCCTTATATCTCCATTACATCTCTCAATTAAAGTGAATATATGCTGAACTTAAAGACATTAGGTGGGTATATGCCGTATATTCCATTATATCCTCCTCAGTAGATCTGTAGTGTTAGGCTTTTCTAAAATACTTTCTTAATACCAGTGAATCTAAGGCCTGTTCGATACGGAAGCATTTTTTGGGAAGATTTCTTGTAAGAAAAATCTTATCATTACCCTATTTTGTAGAGAATTCTGTTGAGCGATTACAAACTACTGTATTTCATTTAGTGCACTGACAAATTGTGAAAGTTTAGAAAGAATTTAGGACACGATCAACCAATTAACTATCAACTTGAAGGAAAATTAAATTGTGTCGAAATTTCAAAAGTTGATTTAAAGCAATAAATGGTTGACAGATTATGAAATGAAAATATCATTGTTTTGCTTTTTTTTTTTTTTTGGTCGTGTATGAAGGGAATTAACAGTGGACCTGAATTGTGTAATATTCTTGAGTCATCTGGTTGAAAAAGTAAAGAAGTATAACTGTAATAAATACATTTAAAACTAGGTTGAATTTGACTAGTGTGAGCATCAGGGGCGCACCCACACATGATATCTACCGGGTTCGAATCTCCCCTTAAAACTTCTTAACTCGACATACGTTTGTACACTTTCATAATAAAATTATAATTATTTGTAGAGAAATGGCTGTTGTAACCTAAAGATTTGATGTTACACTTCATCTGTACTCTTTCTTTTCTTAAAATAAAGTTTAATTCTATATTTTTTCTTAGAAGATGGCAGAACTTAACAATTGCATATCATTTCTCGGGTGTAGAATTACATCGGATCAATAGTACATAGATGTAATGTCTTATAGTATTGGACCCTCCTCCCTAACTTTGGACTCACCCAACTAAATTTTCAGGCACATAACAAACTTCGTGAACATCATAGTAAATAATCAGACGTCGATTTCAGAAACTAAAAGTTGATTTACCATGTTAAAGAATATAAAAGCAATTAAAATAATGCCGTAGCCCAAAGTAGTCTCATTGCATTAGTTAATTTCTGTTAGCGACTTTACTCCGAAATAGGAAATATTTCATCTCCTATTCAGTAGCTTTTTGGGTCAACTTTTTGGCAACACTGTTGTTTCTATTACAAATTAGCATGTGTATCACCGTGCAAACTACAATAAATATAATCTGCTAATTATCAATGAATTTTTAAGTATATGTACAGTGCATAACTAAGTATATGATGCGTTAAACAGAGCAGATATTATCGATTATTATAATTGACAATGAACGACATATTTTTCAGTAGGCATGTAAGCAAGAATTTTTGGGGGGGAGTAGAATACGAAGCTTTTCAGGGTTTCAAATTAAATATAACGATAAATTATATTAAAATTTGTAAAATCACCCCAACATTGTACCAAGTTTACAGAAAAGTCAGAATCTCGAGAAAGGGGGCTCCAGACCGCAAAGACCCATCCTCTGCGTATATCCATGCTTTCCAGGTAACCCCATAAAAATTCGGTTTTCTCGAAAGCTACGCATGAGAATTTATCCATTTTGTTCCATTTCATGTCATCAATGGATTGATACATGTCTTATTTGTCTTATTTTTGAATAATATAATTTTAAAAAAGTAAAATTTAAGAGTTAACTATAATTTTAGGCAATATCTTATTAACACACTCGGTACTGTTGTTTTGCTAGTGTCAGAACGAAAAGCTTGTGAGGTTGTATGTCAGTATTGGTTCCATCTTAATAATTGATATAGTCATCGTACATCATCAATTATTAGATTATTATTATTATTATTATTATTATTATTATTATTATTATTATTATTATTATTATTATTATTATTATTATTATTATAAGTGTTCTGCCCGTTGGCAGGTCCTGGGAATAATGAGAAACCTTTCTCTTCTCTCCTATCCATTCTCGTTTGTTACTCTTTTCGAGCATTTTATCTCCTCCATCTTGGTCCAACATCGCATTTAAAACCTCTCTAAATATTTCTTCTTTAATTCCCCTAGTCTCTAAACCACACAGTCCAATACTCCATATTTAGCATTTGACCAATTTCTTCCTTAGTCAAACATTGAGCCTGCTAGTTAAGAGTGATATTTTCTTGTTCAATGCTTCTTTGGCTATGGCAATTCTTGATCTGATCCCTTTGGTGCAGTAAGCGTTTCTCGACAAAATTCTTTCCAGATTATTTGAAATTATTAATCTCTTCAAGTTCTCTTCGTTCTATTCTGACCCGTAAGTCGCGTTTCCTTGGGATATTCTTATGAGTTTCTATTTTTCGATGTTGATTTTAATTCCATATAATTTATCAGTGTCAACTATTTTGTCCATCATCTCCTGCAATCCTTCTTCGCTTCTAGCTATAAAAACCGTTTTACCTGAATACATAATATTGTTAATGATCTGCCCTCCAATCTTGAAATCCCCAATTCCCATTAACGCTTTCTTCATTAAGTACTAACTGTAAATGTTGAATAATTGTTGCGACATACTACATCCTTGTCTGACTCCCCTCCCAATCTCCACACTATTGGTTTCTCCTTCATTCAAACGGAACTTCATTCGTTGTCCTATGTACACTCATGTCCAAAATGATTCTCACATATCTATAACTGTCTTCTTGTAAGAATATAATTTGATAATGATTTCGCAGGGTACTTTTAATATTGATACTAGATCTTACACTAAAATACAAATGCTGAGTAAAGCAACGTTTATTAGAAAATAATAAATGTAACAGTTTCGGATATCTAACATATCCTTCTTCAGAGACTATCGAAAATAAATGAAAACACAGACTTATATATAGTCATTGTTATGTAAAATTTTAAATCCTTTAACAAACATATAAGAAGAAAAATTAAATTCTTTTAACAGACATACTGTAGATAACAGAAACACAGAAAAATGTTCTGAACCAGGGGCGTCATTTAAGGGGGCAGGGAGAGGCAATTGCCCCCCATGAGTTTGAGATTTATATAGATTTCACCAATACAATAGTAGTAAATCAGTGAAAAATGCTAAATTTTACTTATATCAAGGGGTCTTGCCCCATCCAAGCAAAATTTGAAATGCCATCCTATTCCGAACGTTGATTGGCTGATCAATAAAGAATCATTTAAACATGTAAGGGACACGGGGCTTAATATTAATTGGTGCGAGATTGAAGTGTTAGCACGGAAACAAAGGACGTTAATAAGAAAGTGGGAGGAGGCCAGGTTCATTGAAAAAGAGAAAAGCTGTTTCATGAATTGGAATACAGGACATAAAATTGACGAACAGTGGGGCAAGTTATTGGGAAGTCTTAATTTGTAGTTTGACTTTCCACTGGACCAGGGAGGGAAATGGATCTTTGGTGTTTAGTTTCAATTTTGGTCAACTTATGTTATGATTGGCTGATTCTTTATTGATCAGCCAATCAGCGTTCAGAACCTTTTTCTGTGTTTCTGTTATATATGTCTGTTAAAAGAATTTAATTTTTTTTCTTAACAATGACTATATATATGTTTGTTAAAGAATTTAAAATTTGTCATAACAATGACTATATATAAGTCTGTGTTTTAATTTATTTTCAATAGTGTCTGAAGAAGGATATGTTAGATATCCGAAACTGTTACATTTATTATTTTATAATAAACGTTACTTTGCTCAACATTTGTATTTTAGTGTAAGTTATTGATAGTGTGCGTATAATTGGGAAATGTATATTTGTGATAAATTTCTTAGGAAAATAATTATAAATACGAAAATTAGAATAAGTAAAACAAAATGTTGCTAAATGGACAAGAAAGTTTTATTTTCGTTATATGGTTCATATTTACTGATCTTTTGACATGAAATTTGGCACATACATGTCTTTGCCGATTACACACACACTAACATTATAAGAAATACCGGGCGAATTCGTTTGTATAGTCTTACAACAACATATTTATAGACATGCGACCATAATTTTGGACATGAGTGTACAGGTTTTGAATGAATGTCGGTCTCTATTAGATTTACATAAAAATGTTTTGTTGATTTCCTCGAAAACTGCGCATGATAATTTACATTCAACCTATGTTATTTTATTTAGTTGAACGAGGTATTTAGTATATGACTCACTTTTGGACAATTATTTTTCCTGACATACGGTAGTATTGATGTAGAATTATGCACAGTGTTACCACCACCTGCGAGAATTTTGAAGGCGATGTCCTCGGTTGCAGGTTCAAGACGCCCAGAATTGAATGAAACTTTCTTAATTTAATTTCTTTGTCTCTCTTTCTTTTATTTAACCTTTCATATCTTTGACTCTCTTGGAAAGCGCAAAATAAAACTCGGTCAACTCGTTAATGACGATATATATAAGGACTGATTAAATCCTAAAAAGGGACATAAGACAGACAAACCCTCAAAATATAATTTGCACAGTGAAAAATTTTCAATAATTACATTTTACATTATGCTCTTCTAGTTTCCTCTCCGCACCCAAATTTAAATTTTCTTAAAAAATTATTGATTTTTTAAATTTTGCAATAATAATAATAATAATAATAATAATTTAATTTCCACAAAAAATTCTGAATTTGCAAAAAGAATGTTAAAGTAGTAGGGGTCCCGTTATATTGCGCCGAGTCAGCAAAAATTTTCTCGATTCTGATTGGCTGAGAGAGGTCACGTGACGTTAGGCCCCGCCCACGCGGGAAATTCAAATTTTCAGGTCACGTGGTATGACGTCATGAGTCACCCTGCGGGGAAATCCCTTCACCAAGGATTTTTGAAATTCGTTCCCTTTTACGGGTAAGATGTGTGTTTATGATTGGTTGACAAATGTCACGTGATCTTAGACCCTGGGATATTTGAAATTCGTTTCCTTTTATGGGTAACATCAATCCTTTGGTACCACGATGCTGATTGGTTGATAGAGGTCACGTGATCTTAAGCCCTGTGACTTTTGAAATTCGTTTCCTTTTTTACGAGTAAGATGTATACTTTGGTATCTCGATTCTGATTGGTCGACAGAGGTCACATGATTTTAGACCCGCCATACGGTGAACAGATTACATGGGAAAACCCCTCACTCATTTGTTTCTATTTTGCGGGTAAGATGAATGTTTTGGTACCACGATGTTGATTGGTTGATAGAAGTCGCATAATCTTACCCCAACCCCCAATGCTAGAAATTCAGAGCGATATGACGGCGATCCACCCTAGACCTGGATTTTAGAATTTTGTTCCCTTTTATGGTTATCCTTAAAGTTCCCATGAAGGGTTCAACCTCCTCCTTAAATAACCCTTTTTTTGGTATCATGATATTGTACTGAAGTTTACATGAAATATTATCGTTCTCTTTGACAGATAAGATGATTACCAGCTTTCTTACCTTGATGGAGATCCTGTCCTTGAATTAGTAGCCTATGTCTCTGGAAGTAACAATGGTGAAAGAGGGGGTGTCGCTTGTAGATTTCTTATAACACATTGTTGTGAGTTTAAGCGATTTATTGCTCAGTAAGCGCTTCATTAATAAAAACAGTGTTGCCAGATTTTTCTTACCGAAACTGCTCCGATTCTTTTCGAAACGGTTCCGCAGAGTGCAAAAATTTTAAACTAAATTTTTTCGAACTAAAAAATTTTCAACAAAAATTTTCAAACAAAAAATTTTCGAACTAAAAATTTTGAAACAAAAATTTCAAAAAAATTTCGAACTAAAAAATTTAAACTAAAAACTTTCGAACCAAATTTTCAAATCAAAAAATTTTCGAACTAAAAAAATTAAATTTTCGAACCCCAAAAAAAATCGAACTAAAAAAATTTAAAAATTTTCGAACGAAAAAAATATTTTAAACTAAAAACTTTCGAACTAAATTTTCAATTCAAAATTTTTCGAACTAAAAATTTTTTAAAAAAAAATTTCGAATCAATTTTTAAAACAAGTTTTGAACTAAAGATGTAAACCACATTTGAAAATTTTCAAATCAATTTTTTTTGAACTAAATTAAAAACCAAATTTTGGACACTATAAAATTCTTTAATTAATTTTTCGAACAAAATCGTGTAAACCAAATCTTGGATATATTTTCCACCTTAAAATTTCAAGATTACCATGATTTGAAAACAAGTGTTCAGGGTTTCAAGAAATAATAAAACATTTTTTTTTCAACTTGTTGTATTTTAACGAAAGGTATGTGGTCTTCTCATACAATTTATTAACATAATAAATGCAGGATCTAATTAATGAATATGTTGGACGTGTCATCATCTTCGAATGTTGTAGACGTATCCTGTAAAGAAAAAGAAGAAACAACGGATTACTTTAGGAATTTCTTTTTCCTGAAACAATAAAAATGAGTCAATATTGATAAGAGAGAAATAGAACTTACTCGTAAATGATGGATCTGTTTAGGCTCATCTTCATCCTCGGGTACGAGATGACAGCTTTTCTACCACTGATGGATGTTTATGAACTCTTCTGGGTACTGCATTTTTTCTAGGTGTTGCTGCTTTATGGTCAAGATTTCCCCTTGGGTACGAGATGACTACATTTCTTCCACTGATGGTGATGTTGATGGTTTATGAACTCTTGTGGGTACTTCATTTTTTTTTCTTCTTGGTGTTGCTGCTTTATGGTCAAGGATTGGAAAAAGGAAAAGGAAAAAAAGAAATGGCGGCCTTATTGGGTGTTTACAGTTTTTTCTTCTTCATCTTCTTTTTCCAGTTCCAACTTCTGTTTTTTAACATACCCGTACGGAACCGTATCATAAGAATTGAGTTCTTTAAATCGACGTTTTGTGTACTGGATGCTGTACATTTTTTCTTCTTTGTGTGTGACGATGGTATGGTCTTTGGTCCTGCATATTTTATGGGGGATAGTGATGGTGACTTGTCCACGGCATTGATTTGTAATCATTTCTTTTAGCGTGTTGAAATTTAATTGTTGTCCTGCATTGTAGTTTAATGTAAATCCTCTAATTTTACATATGTAGCTGGTGACGTTGGTGTCCGGATTGTATATTTCTAGGCTGTAATTTTTCGGTCCTCCACTGACAAATGTCTTGATGTATGCTCGTTGGCCGTAAGACTCCATCTCATCCGATAAGCATCCCAAGTACGTTGAAGGTTCAATGGTTGGCTCCCCGGGCTTTTCTGTAAATATCACAGAATCCGTGTCGAAATATAAAACACGTTCCTGCAACATTTCCAGGTACTTGTACAGTTCCAGACGTGCCTGACATGTTGTAAATGCGCCTAACACGACATTGGTGTTTCGGTTTTGAACAGGCACATGTTCATTGTACTCCCAGAACGCATACAACATCGTATCATTGATGGGTACAATTTGATGGAGTTTAATGTCGGGGGAAGTGAGTTTTTCATAAAATTCTTCCGGCCGATCAATAATTGTGGTCTGGCTAAAGTTTGATCTTTGCGAAAGTTTTCCCCAAAGAGCGTTAACACAAAGCTTAGATAAACTTCTTCGTGCAGGATTATTTTCAATTTTGGTCGGATCCAATGCAATACCTTCACGCTCCAGGACGGTTTGTATGAATTTTGTTTTGTCTTCTTCGGTCACACAGGAACTGTTCCAGCCAGACGCTTCCATTTCCGATTTCAGAAATGTATTGATATATTCCGTGAACAAGCCACCTGTTTTCGTGATGGGATCATATTGTTCAATGTCATAATCCCAAATTTCAAAGATTTCCACTGGTTGATATCCTAATTCTATTGCTTTCTGTATTTCATATGATACCCATGTTCCAGTGAGGCATCGCTCCTGGTCGTTGTGCGTACACGTTGCTGTAGGGTCTGGGTTCATTTCTTCGGCACACGCAGCACACAGTGGAAAGAGTAGTTTCTTGTTGCATCGGTAAGGCAGGAGACCATGATAAAGATGTTGACTTGGTAATATCGTCATTTTGATCAGACCATTGACTTTATTTATTGGTGGTATATTTTCATCACCCTGTAGATAAATTCTAGGATGTCCTACAGGGTATTTAGCACACTTATTTATGTAAGGATAAAGTGAAACAATATCGAAATATTTTATTACTTCTCCTGCTTTTTCGTCGACTTGGTGGTACAATTTCACGCAATTGGTCCTTCCTCCAAAAAAGCTATCTCTTGGATTTAATGGTCTGCGGTTCATGTACGGGTGATTCTTCAGATACGTCGCCATTGCAGGATTTTGTTTCAAGAACTGATTAAATTCACACTCCCACATTTCATGTACAATGTACCCCAATTCACGCAGTCTTGCATTTTTTCGTTGCGTTCGTTCATAACGGAATTCCATAGTGTCTTCTGGATTGCCATAGATGGGCTGATTACGGCCTGTAGTAAAACATACTTTACACCCGTGATAAAAGCAGCCGGCATGCTCGTAGATGTGCTCCTCTAACGTCTCAGGATCTTGGTAGTAACCATCAACATGGAATCCCGCAATAAACACTTCTTTTTGTCGGGCCGCATGTAAGATTTGTTTTTCTTCGGTTTTTTCAATGTAGGCCAGCCATTGCATTGCAGCGATTGATTGGGTACTTCTCCATCGATAGCCATGTGCCGGTAGAATTCCAATAGTGTTGGGTTTAAGGAAATTCCGGCGGAATACTAAATTGGAAGCACTGGCGATCGTGATCGTCTCCAAGAAGGGATTCACTTTGGTTTCTGTTTCAAATGACGTCATAAACGAAACGCATGCTTGTCGCAGTACATTGACATCTTGAATACAATACTTGATAATTTCTTTTTGGAAATCA
Source organism: Thermobia domestica (assembly GCF_964235325.1). Lineage (NCBI taxonomy): Eukaryota > Metazoa > Arthropoda > Insecta > Zygentoma > Lepismatidae > Thermobia > Thermobia domestica. The sequence continues at coordinate 91,201,853 of NC_137461.1, forward strand.
AACGTGTCATTACGATGATCGTTGTACCACTGCATGAACTTGTTCCTGTCTTCGACGGTCATTTCATCTGCACCATAATACTTTGTTTCTGGAAGTGGTCCAATATACGATTGATTCTCCTTGGTGTTGAAGAAATGCGGGAAGTAGCCTTTGGTTGCGGGTAAATTGAACGCTTTTGACAATTTACTTAATGCCATAGGTAGGAAGTTCAACGAGTCAATGAACGTCAGATTATTCAAGGTTAAACTCAGTATCTTGGTCCCATTTAATATGACGTCAGGTCTCCATTGGCATTGTTCTACCATGGTCTGTAGGATGAAATGTCCATCGTAGCCCTTTGAGTTATGAGCAAGACAGAAAATCCTATTTATATTGGGACGACGTTCCCGCAAGTACTGGAGAAAATCATAAACTGGATCCTCTCCTTGGAAAATATGCTGGCGCTGACCACACGTACTGCAAGACTGCTGGATATTATTGTTTTCAACACATGCGTAACATACTTGTTGTGCAACCAATAAATTTGGAACGTGTACATACGTATTATCGCCAATATTCTTGTCTTGCATAGATTCTATATCATAGAATATCAATAAGGCTTTCTTTGCGTGCATGAGTGAAGGAACACCAGGTTTCAAGCATTGTCGATCGGGAAGCATAAAACATTGATGTGATCCCGGAACAATCTTCTTACAAACATTGCAAAAAATCTCATTACAGTCATGAATCCGTTGTCCACTTCGTACAAAAGAATAAACTCTGTAGCATTTAGTACATTGCTTCACCATTTTGCATACAGGTTCCCCACGATGATATACAATATTACGATGATTATTAAAACATTGTTCGCCGTAAAATTGACGATTGCAGTCGTTGCACAATATCGGTGTTTGGTTCTTATCGCATAGAGGTCTCTGTAAGCATTTGGAGCATGTTACAGGACAATTTTTCACATGTCTGTTACGTTCACTATACTTTTTATGGCACGCTTCACAGTAGAACTTGGTTGCAAAACAAGCAGTTAAAGATTGAATGATGTCAAAATGTCCAGCCAAACAAATCAAATTTATGGGAGTGCGATTTTCATCGTTGGGCCCCTCGTACATGATGTCACGGCCTGAGAAACTGGTATAGACTGTAATTTTATATTCTTTGAGGTATGACTGGAATTGCCGAATTTCATTTACACTGGCACCATGATCCAAATTGACTCCTGCATTTGCACATAACGCATCGACTTCTTGATCTACAATACATTTTCTCTGATGTTGATACTGTGTATATCGTTTCATATCTACATTCTTGTATTTTCTCAGGCCAATAGCAATAACAAGGGCGTACGCCAGACACCTTGAATCTTGATTTTTTACACGTACAATCCCACGCTTGCAACGTAACAATTCTTCATTTTGAAGTATTCCTTGTGCTAAACGATCTCCATATCCGTATCCTCTTGGAATATCCACACGATGGAAATGAACCGTGAATGGTTCGTGCAGGAGAAACGCATTGTTACTTTGTAAAACTCTTTCGAACGAGGCCCACATCGTTTCCAGTGTTAGGTTTCGCGCTTGGCGAAAACTCACCCAAAATGGTTTATTCGTGTTCCGTGGCGATATTACTGATAAACCAACCATCGCCTCATCGTCGACATTGGCTAACAAATGGTCCAGCATTGCTTGGAAACTGTTATGTACATACTGTATGATATCGGTTCCTACGGGTGGTGCGTTGAATTGAATTTCGAGCATTCTACCTTCAATGTTAAATCGTCTATAATGACGAGTGATTTCATTGCGAACAGTAAAACCCGATTCGGCCATGGTTAAAAATGAAAACAAACAAACAGGTACGGTAAAACAAATATGTAATGGGAAAAAGGAATTGAGCAGCGTGAATTTACTACAAAAGAAAAGAAGAAAGAAAAATCTTAATCATCTGATAACATTCATGATAAATTCTTAACTAAGTAATTCATGTAAAGGTCCTGAGTTTGATTCCTGGCGGTGACGTTCAGAATCTCATTATGAAAGCACGTGTACTAGAAATCAAAGTTTTTTTTAAATAATTATGTTACTGAAATGAGTGTTTTATTGTCGTCAAACTCGAGACCATTACATCAGCATGTAACTGACCTATCATTCTATAGTGATAAAAAGAATGCATGAAATGAATGAATGTTTTAACAGTGCTGAGATGTGACAAAGTACGCGTAAGCATTTTTTCCACTCACAACGACCTTTAAATGATGCGTTTGCAAGTTGAAGAGACTCATCGAACATTAAAGTTACGCATACGTAATTGTCGAAACAAAATCTGTATAGTGTATTTTTTTTATTGTGACTAAGCGGTTAGCGTACATGGTTCGGACGTGGAAGTCCCTGGTTCAATCCTCGGTGGGTTTGCTTTCCACGTCGGGGGCATGTCAAGCCTTTTCTGTAATTTAATATTCTCACGCGTTATCATACATTCTTTTCAAAACTAAGCTAAATGGTTGACGTACACACCTCATAATACATAAACGTACATAAATCGTCTATAATGACGAGTGATTTCATTACAAACAGTAAAACCCGATTCGACCATGGTTAAAAATGAAAACAAACAAACAGGTACGGTAAAACAAATATGTAATGGGAAAAAAGGAATTGAGCAGCGTGAATTTACTACAAAAGAAAAGAAGAAAGAAAAATCTTAATCACCTGATAAACAGGAAATCATAACATTCATGATAAATTCTTAACTAAGTAATTCATGTAAAGGTCCTGAGTTTGATTCCCCGGCGGTGACGTTCAGAATCTCATTATGAAAGCACGTGTACTAGAAATTAAAGTTTTTTCTGATATGTGATAAAGCACGCGTAAGCATTTTTTCTACTCACAACGACCTTTAAATGATGCGTTTGCAAGTTGAAGAGATTCACCGAACATTAACGTAACACATACGTAATTGTCAAAACAAAATATGTATAGCGTAAATCTTTTAACCAAATATTCATGCACTCTTTTTTATTTAAGCGGTTAGCGTACATGCTTCGGATGTGGAAGGTCCTGGTTCAATCCTCGGTGGGATTTGCTTTCACACATCGGATCACTGTCAAGCTTTCTGAAATTTAATATTCTCATGCGTTATCATACATTCTTTTCAAAACTAAGCTAAATGGTTGACGTACACACCTCTGGCCCAGGTTCAATCCCGGGTGATTGCTTGAATATCACGTTAAGCTGAAGGGGACGCTAATGGTTTCAAAGGGTATCGAACCATATTATTCTCAGGCATAGTTTCTGAAATTTTGTAATGTATTCTTTTCAAAACTAAGCGTACACATTTTTCTGGCCATGGTTCAATTCCCGACGGGAGTTCACATTCAACATTAAGCTGAAGGGACGTTAAACCATATCATTTCTCGTGCTTACTTCTAATGTGTGGGGGTTCCTGATTCGTACTCCCACTTTCCCATTCCACTAATTCCTTCATAGCATAAATATTTCGTACCAAAAGTAAAACAGTGTATGAGTGATCCACCCCCACAAATATAAAATAAAAATGATTTTCGAATCTTGTGTGAAAAATAAAATCTCACTGAACTTACCTCAAATTCAATGAACGAAAAATCGGTGCAGTAAAGTTTAAATGAAGACACTTCTAAAAAAGTCTACCTTCTCACTTGACAGTTGAGAGCGGTGTAGGATTTGAAAAATGAAATTTAGATTTTTATTTAGGTCTCTGCGAAAACGACGTCACCGTCAACCAATCAGAAACGAGGAAATTTATAAAATGACATCACAACGAACCAATCAAAACGCTCGCTGCTTTTGTCATGAATCACGAACCAAAACGATGTGTAACAATCGATCGTGACGTCATTCATGTTTCTCAATAGTTACAACATCTAGTATCGCAATTCCGATGCCAATTCCCTTCTGCCAGGATCATGTCACTACTTGTCGTAAATTGTGACGACATTTCATTTTCCTCATATTCCATACGAGAATGTCAATGTTTGCTTTTTTCATGAATCATGCTGACACGTTCGTAGTAAAACAAAAGTAATGCGATCCGCTGACGTTTGCATTTTCAATCATATGTACTTCTATGTCTACACACAAAGAAGTCTATCAGCATTTTATTTTAATCCATGAACGGATGCGTTACACTGTCAGATTTATTTTCTTAAAGTATATGTGTATCCTTTTCAAGAACCATGGTTCGAAACCCACCAACCACGATTAAAACCGAATTCATTCATAGCTAAACGGTTAGCATACACATCTTTGGTTTGAAAGACCTGAGTTCGATTCCTGGAGAAACATTTCTTAGGATTTTTCTAAAACTTGGTTTAAATTTCTAGTTCGAAAATTTTAAAAGTTTAGTTCGATAAAAAGTTTGATTTGAAAATTTTTAGATGTGATTTACATCTTTAGTTCGAAACTTTTGTTTTTAAAAAATGTTTTAGTTCGACAAAATTTTGTTTCAATTTTTTTTTAGTTCGAAATTTTTTTTGGGTTCGAAAATTTTTTGTTTGAAACTTTTTTGTTTCAAAATTTTTTAGTTCGAAAATTTTTTGTTTGAAAATTTTTTAGTTTTGAAATTTTTTTAGTTCGAAAAATTTTTAGTTTAAAATTTTTGCACTCTGCGGAACCGTTTCGAAAAGAATCGGAGCAGTTTCGGTAAGAAAAATCTGGCAACACTGTTTTTATTAATGAAGCGCTTACTGAGCAATAAATCGCTTAAACTCACAACAATGTGTTATAAGAAATCTACAAGCGACACCCCCTCTTTCACCATTGTTACTTCCAGAGACATAGGCTACTAATTCAAGGACAGGATCTCCATCAAGGTAAGAAAGCTGGTAATCATCTTATCTGTCAAAGAGAATGATAATATTTAATGTAAACTTCAGTACAATATCATGATACCAAAAAGTGTTATTTAAGGAGGAGGTTGAACCCTTCATGGGAACTTTAAGGATAACCATAAAAGGGAACAAAATTCTAAAATCCAGGTCTAGGGTGGATCGCCGTCATATCGCTCTGAATTTCTAGCATTGGGGGTTGGGGTAAGATTATGCGACTTCTATCAACCAATCAACATCGTGGTACCAAAACATTCATCTTACCCTTAAAATAGAAACAAATGAGTGAGGGGTTTTCCCATGTAATCTGTTCACCGTGTGGCGGGTCTAAAATCATGTGACCTCTGTCGACCAATCAGAATCGAGATACCAAAGTATACATCTTACTCGTAAAAAAGGAAACGAATTTCAAAAGTCACAGGGCTTAAGATCACGTGACCTCTATCAACCAATCAGCATCGTGGTACCAAAGGATTGATGTTACCCATAAAAGGAAACGAATTTCAAATATCCCAGGGTCTAAGATCACGTGACATTTGTCAACCAATCATAAACACACATCTTACCCGTAAAAGGGAACGAATTTCAAAAATCCTTGGTGAAGGGATTTCCCCGCAGGGTGACTCATGACGTCATACCACGTGACCTGAAAATTTGAATTTCCCGCGTGGGCGGGGCCTAACGTCACGTGACCTCTCTCAGCCAATCAGAATCGAGAAAATTTTTGCTGACTCGGCGCAATATAACGGGACCCCTACTACTGTTAATTTCCCTTAAAAATTTGCTGTTGTGATTTTAAAAAAAAAATAGTAAAATTTCCTTAAGAATCTGTCGTTTTCTTGTAATTTTGCAAGAAGTTCAGTTTGATATTTAACCTATTTTAAAAAAGAGGAGATACTTAATTCCACCATATAGGCCTATATCCGTTATATGGCGTAAATCCGTTCTATATTTACGATATCCACCCATACGCCCGGGACATAAAAATCTCGAGTGTTACTCTACCAATCATCACCAAAATTTGGTCAGAATGTCGAAGATCAAAACCTAGGAATCGAATTCGTTTTTGGGCCTGATACTCAAACCAGAGGTTCTAGAAATTAACAATTTTCGGTATTAACGTTCATGGCAGTAGAACAGAAACAGCATTAGTCAGAGCGATGCTGTTTTCTACAATCGATTAAGCGTCCCAAAAATACATTGTGTCTCCATTCTTAACCTCTACTAAAACTGGAAGTGGTTTAAATCCACTACAACAGCCGGTTTTAATATTGATCTACATAAAACAAAAACGGTAACTGATAGCGAAAAACAGCTTTTTGGAATCGATTTAATGTTCTAAGAATAGCTATCATCTTCTTGCTTAACTATCAATCCAAATCGTAAGTGGCAGATATCAACCATTTCCGATTCTAACGTTTATCACCATAGAGCAAAAACCGTAATAAATAGGAAAATGTTTTCTGCAATCAATTAAGAGTCCCAAAAGTATATCTTATTTCCACTCTAACCTGTCTACTAAAACCAGAAATGGGGGCCGCGGTGGCTCAGTAATAGAGAGTTCACCTCTGGTGCATGGAGTCCCGAGTTCAAACCCCGCCAAGTGAACCTTGTGGTGGACGAACACCGTGTGTGTGGGTTTCCTCGGGGTTCCCCCGTTTCCTCCCACTTTCTTTATTCCACCATCTCATTCATTGCTCATCATCACCGGCTTCCTTAGCCTAGCCGGCATAACCGTAGGACGTAAAACTTTTAAATAAAAAAACAGAAATATCGCAAATCAACCACTTCTGGTTTTAACACTTTCAATCCTAGGGGGTAAATAAATTGACGAAGTCCTGTGTCTTGGAGAAAATAAGGGTTATTTTTAAAAAAAATCGTATCTTCCTAAATTTTTAATCTAAGCGGTTGAAACTTTCAGAAATAAAAGTAAAAATAACAATCTACTAGAAGATACCTGTTTCCGTACAAGACATATGTGGCTAATGATTGCAAATAATAACTTTATTCCTTGCAAAGTAATAATGCTTGAGTGTTAATGTTATACCTTCTTTAGTTCTCTTTTTACAATTACTGAAAGGCATTCTTGGTATCAGGTTTGCCAGTAGACAATCCACAAAGCACTCAAAATTACTTTCTCAAATAAATGAACATACAAAATTCATTTTTGATTGGTATTTTAAATTTTAAATGGTCGTGTCGTTCCCGGACGGCACTCGGATTTAAGAGGCCTCATCCCGGCGAAATTAAAATACCGCTAATTTAAATTACCTCACGTAAAATAATATTGTCTAGGGCGCTCTTGTTCCACATTTCGATTGTCTTCTATATATTTGAAGATATCACATAATTTCTGTAAAATTAGCGGTATTTTAATTTTGCCGGAATGAGACCTTGCCTGTCGTTCGAGAATTACAGTAGGATTGAAAGTGTTAACTTTGGCCGATATAGAGTAGAAGCGGTAATAACTAGTGAGAATTGCGGTTTTCTGCAATTGATTAAGCGTCATAAGAATATATTTCATTTGCACTCCAATTTCTGTACTAACATCAGAAGTGACAGAAATCAACTACTTCCGGTTTTAATGTAGATCATGATAGACTCAGAACGGTACCAGATAGTGAGAAACTGATTTTTGCACTCAATTAAGCGTCCTAAGAATATATAAATTACATCTTCACTCTAATCTCTCTACTGAAACCGGAAGTGGCATTCAGTGTACAACATTTTCCGGTTTAAATAATAATTGAGAATGTATCACACCCTAAAATAGTTCCTTTACATAATGCACACGTGATATTGCTACTTCTTTAGTTTTAAAGATTATACTTTATCATGATCTGATTAATCTTTATCATGATCCCAACTAATTTTATAATGATCTGATTAGTCCTTGGAGTTAGATCATGGAACTTCTTAATAGATAGTAGTGTTAATATCATGATTATATTTACGTGTAATTCCAACATATATATAGTCATGTATGTTTTAGAGAACGACCCACTTTATAGAAGTTATTGCCCTTCCTTTAGTTAGGATCTAACTAAACTACTAGGGTAACGAAGAAAAATAGCCGGCTTGAATAATGAATTACGAATCAGAAAATAGTTATCTATATATATAAAAGAGAACGCACAAATCCTTTGTTACCTCATCACGCTAATACGGCTGAACCAATTTCTTTTATTTTTGGGGGGTTATTAGGATTTGGACCCTAGATGGTTTTTATCATATCACTTTAATTTTTAATTACCAGTGTCTTGAGATAATTGACCATTCAAGTGTCCATAACGTACAAATCCTTTGTTAGTTCATCATAGGTAAAAATAAACCTATTTATATGCAACCCGCATGACCGTGTAACTCGGCGGGTTAACATAAATGACAGGCGATATAATGTTAACATTTACTGCAATATACTATTGTTTTTATCATATCACTTGAAAGCGAAAACTTCCGGGGTGACCGCAGCGAAGCGGGGCGGGTTAACATAAATGACAGGCGATATAATGTTAACATTTACTGCAATCTTCTATGGTTTTTATCATATCACTTGAAAGCGAAAAAGTAAAAATTATCTAAGTAACAAAGTTTATTGCGTTCCGGGGTGACCGCAGCGAAGCGGGGTGAACGCTGCTAGTATTGTAATATAAATAATATTAACCGACTTTAACAAAAGCGCTAAAAAGTAGAAAATAATAACCGTGTTAAAAGGTAGAAAATAATAATAATAAAGGGCTTAAAAGTAGAAAATAATTCATTAATATTATCTATTTTTTTTTAAAAAAAAATGAAGTGTGTGCCAAGCCAAACAAGTTAGTGCCTCATAAAGTTATCATCGAAACAAATTTCATATTAGGTATTAATTTGTTTGGCTTGGCACAAACTTCAAATTTTTAATAGATAACAGTAATAAATTATTTTCTGATTTCAATCGCTTTATTATTATTATTATTATTATTATTATTATTATTATTATTATTATTATTATTATTATTATTATTATTATTATTATTTTCTGCTTTTTAGCACCTTCGTTGAATTCGTTTAATACTACTATTTTTTTTTAAAAAAAAGATTTTAGTTCCAGAATTTAATGTTCTTTTTAAATTTTACAAGGAGTTTGGTTAAATCCATAGGAATTTACTATTTTCTTGTATTTTAGAAAAAAAGCTAAGATCCCATAAGAATTTAGTTTCCTAGTAATTTTTCAAAACATAAATTAAATTTTTATAAGAATTTATAGTGTTCAATGCAATTTGACCACAAACTGAGTTAAAATTCGATAAGAATTTTGTTTTCTTGTACTTTTACAAGAAATTATATTAAACTTACATAAGTATTTACTATTTTCTTGTAATTTTACAAGAAATTTAGTTGAAATTCGATAATAATTTTCTGTTTTCTTGTACTTTTGCAAGAAATTTAATCAAATTTGCATTCTTGTAAAAATTTAATTAAGAAATTTAACTAAAATTCCGTAAGAATTTATTCAAAAAATTTCCAAAAGTTTTAGGTAAACTATTTAATAATCAAACTAACGTAAAATAGACCTCTTGAATATGCATATCCTTATTGTAAGATTTTATTTAAAGATGTTCATTATTTTAAAATTGTCAGTTAATGAACGGTTAGGCAAGACAAAAATTGTCCATTTTGTGTTGCAAATATCTGCAACTACTACATTTGTTTCAACGCCGTAAATTTCACGAATAACAGAAAGCTTAAAAGTTCTCATTAATTTGTACCCAATTTAGAAGTCTCCTAGGAGGGCTAGGTCGACAGGTATCAGAGCCAAAACGTTAAGAGATATCGAAAACTTTTTTTTTTAATCTATTGAGCATCCCAAGAATAATTTTCATCTTTGCGACTAATCTTCTATTCAAACTGGAAATAATAAAAGTTAATCATTTTCGGTTTCATTGATAATCATTGATTGTCATATATCGAAAATGGTTACATATAGCGACAAGCTAACTAACTAACTAACTAATTCTATGGCCTATGGAACCCGGAGGTTCAATGCCGCGTTCACAAAAGCTCTCCACTGACTTCTATCCTTAGCTAACTGCATCCAGTTTCTACTTTGTATCTCTGCGAGATCCATCTTAATATTGTCCTCCCATCTGCGCCTAGGTCTTCCTAATGGTCGTTTTCCGATTGGTCTTTCAGTCAAGACTTTGAAAGCGTTTCTACTTTCTTCCATTCTAGCTACATGACCCGCCCATCTAAGCCTCCTAGACTTGACGACTCTAACAATGTTGGGTAAACCATATAAATTATGTAGTTCCTCGTTATGAAGTTTCCGCCATTCCCCATTCCCGTTCCTCTTGGGTCCGAATATTCGTCTCAGGATCTTGTTCTCAAATACTTTCAGTCTATGTTCTTCCCGCAGAGTAAGTGACCATGTTTCGCAGCCACACAAAACAACAGGCATGATTATCGTTTTGTATATTTTAAGCTTCAAATTCCTCGACAGAATTCGCGACGACAAGAGATTTTGAACCGAATAGTAACACGAATTCCCTGCTTTTAGTCGACATTTAATTTCTCCATGAATATGATTTTCCTCTGTTAATATTGATCCTAGATATTTGAAACTATCCACTTTATCAAAAGTATTATTTAATATTTTAACGTATTTATAACTTGCTGTATTCCGGTCCCGACGCACTTCCATGTATTTAGTTTTCTCTGCATTTACTTCTAAACCCATGTCCCTGCAAGCGTTTAATAAGATCTCTGCATTTCTTTCTATTGTTCTCCTATTATCCCCTATTAAATTTACATCATCAGCATATGCCATAACCTGGTGAATACCGTTCAACTCTAGGCGCTGGCTGCTATCTTTGATTTTCCTTATAGCGTATTCCAGAACAAAGTTAAATAATAATGGCGACAACGCATCTCCTTGTTTCAGGCCATTTTCGACGTGAAAACTCGTGGACAAAAATTTTCCTACCCGGACTTTACTTTGGGACTCATTTAAACATATCTTAATTAATCTAATTAGCTTTCTCAGTATTCCAAGTTCTGTAAGAACGTTGTATAATGTTTCTCTCCTAACCGAGTCGTACGCCTTTCTAAAATCAATAAATAGTTGATGTACAGAGGTATTGTATTCCCACTTTTTTTCGAGTATTTGGCGAATGGTAAATATTTGGTGGATAGTTGATCGATTTCGCCTAAATCCGCACTGATAATCTCCAATAATTTCATCTGCGTATGGGGTCAGTCTTGCTAATAGAATATTCGAAAGGATTTTATAGGATGTTGACAGAAGAGAAATGCCTCGATAACTATTACAGTCAGTTTTGTCGCCTTTCTTGTGAATTGGAACAATGATTGATTCTTTCCACTCTTGTGGCAATTCTTCCTTGTTCCAGATAAGGAGAATGAGTTTGTGTATCTTGTTCCACAATTTTTCGCCTCCAGCTAAAATTAACTCAGCCGGAATTTCATCTACACCCGGAGATTTGTGTTTCTTTAATTTCTTTATAGCGGTTTCCACTTCTATTCGGTTGGGTTCTGGAATATACGGTTCTGCGATGTGTATCTCCTTTTCTCCACGCACACTAGTTTTTGGTTGCGTGTTAAGCAAATCGTCAAAGAAATCTTTCCATCTATTTAAGATGCTATCCGTGTCAGTGAGAACTGTACAGTCAGATTTCTTTAATATATACGCACGAGGTTGATAGCCTTTCTTAAATTCGTTGATTTCCTTATACATGTCCCGGATGTTTTTATTTTTACTATTATCTTCAAGTTCCTTAATTTTAGCTTTCAGAAAATCGCGTTTCTTTGTTCTAAAAGTTTTGGAAGTTTCCCGCCTGATATCTGTGAAATTTTGTGTAGTTATTTCATTCGGATTTTGTAGCCAGCGTAATTTTGCCTGTTTTCTCTTCTTTGCTAGGTTTATGCATTCCTGGTCGAACCATGGTTTGTTCCTACATATTTCCGCGTGTCCCAATTTTTCTTTTGCTGAAATTTTAATGCTATCTCTAATTTCAATCCAGGTATCCTCAACACTAGTGCACTCCGAATATTCTAAAGCCGAGAATCTATTCGAAACTTCAATCTAGTGTTTCTCTCTTACCTGTCTCTCTTCTAATTTCTTTAAATTGAATCTCTCTGCTTTCGAACAATGAATTTTACCTTTATTTATTTTTAAAAATATCTATTCATCATCTGAAGGATTCATCATTTCCCGTATTTGTATTGAAAGCAGAGGTAATAAAATTAGATGAATATGCTATATAGCATTTCATGTTTCAATAGTAATTTTCGAAGAGCACAAACAGGAAGAAAAGGGACAAACGCCTTTTTGATATGGTGTCCCAAGAATGAATGTCATCTCGACCTTCATAATTTTAATTAAGCCGAAGGTGGTGGAAACCTACGGCATCAAGTTTCAACACTGATCACCAAAGACGGTAATAGTTAACGATAAACAGCTTTTTCTTATGATAAGGATTGGTACCGCAAAAATTGGTTTCATCTCAGTTTTTATTCCTCTGTTACAACCGAAAGCGTTAGAAATCGACTAGGATATTACTTCTGGTTATAATATTATTTCACACAGAACGAAAACGGCAATAGAAGACATCATATGGTCTTTTGTGTGGATTTTGAATCCCAAGAGTAGATCTCATCTCAGCTTTATGATTCTATACAAACAGAAGAAGATAGTAAGAACTAGCCATTGCAAGAGATAGCGAGAAACTACTTTTGGTATGGATTCAACATGCAATGAATAGGTTTTCGTTAATTCGTCCCGATACAAACATGTGCACACGCCCACACACTATTCAACGTATTAATAGTAATCTGCATTTAAAAGACGAATGAGTTGAGTACGGAAAAACGACGAGAATACTTACAAGCAGAGATGGAGTGGGTCAGTGGGTCGGTGGCTCAATGGGTCAAATTTTCTGAGTGGGTCAGTGGGTTGTGGGTCAACATCATGTTACCCACTGTGACCCACTGCGACCCATCACCCACCATGACCCACTGCGACCCACCACCCACAGTGACTCACTGCGACCCACCACCCACTGCGACCCACCGATTTAGTATGATCTACCGAACCTCTCTGCTCACTGGATTGTAGAGAGTATCTTCTGAAGACTGGTAAATTTGTCTCCGTTTTACTTTCAAGACCTTCATTTCCCTTTCCTTTCCACTTGTTTCTGTCTACTTACCTGAGGTGAGTATATCTAACCAAGTGAAAAAAGAACTTCAGGACTTTTGGATATTGATATTTTTAATTGTAATAATAGCAATAGGACTTACACTACAACTTGGCTTTCGAGACCTGTGGGTTTTTAGAGCTAACTACTGGAAAAAATACATTTTTGAATCACTGTAATATATAAATTATTTATAAAAAATTGAATGTAACTATGTGTATCTGATCATCACGGTCAATTGCAAAGTCAAATGAAATTACTTTTGGTATATAGTTAGGCCTTAATCCAAATTGGGATGTTATATTGCTTTTATTATAATACATAATATCCTAAGGAGGCAGTGAGGATCCGAATTTTTGCGAAAAAAAATGAGTATCTCGCAAGCAGTTAAACTTACAGAGCTGAAATTCAGTGTATTAACTCTTTATTGAAAATAAACAGAATGTGTCCTAGCATTTTTTTTTTAAAAAATTCTCCTTTATGCGGGGGAGGCACTTTCTATATATGGAAAATTGGTAATGAGTTGGTTTGTAAAAATGATCGAAAACGATCGATGTTATTTAAGAAAAAAATCAGAAACAAAAAATACAGTGCTGGGCTCCGTATATCCATTGCTTTCTGCTATAATAATTGCTGAAGCTTATTTTTTTATTATATGGAGCGCTCACATCACAGGGCAATCAACCCATAAAGTTCTGAGAAAAACAGGCATATAGTTTGTACTGTAAGCTTAATTACACGGAAATTTGACGTTTGGATTGTACGCATAATTGTATGGAAAATTTTACCCTTTTTTTCCTTTACGTTGGTCTACTTACTTTGATTTGGAACTTTGAAATTTCATCCTTTTTTCCACTGAGAAGTATTGATAATTCAACAAGGAAATAATTATACTATGATAATTTAATTGAAATTCATCGTAATTTGGCACATGGCAAACAGCAGTGTGGTAACTGAAGTTGAAGAAAGAGGGAAATTCCCATTTACCTCTGAATACTTTCCAGAAACCTCGTTCCATTTCGCTTTCTAGACGGGGGAGGGAACTTAGTAGTGGTATCAAACCTTCATGTGTAATTACAAAAAATAAATTTATAAACAAATAAGAAATCATCAGTTTATCAGGCTTTAATTGATAATTTATTCACAAGATTTCCTATCAAAGGCGTGATAGATAAACTTTCTGTTCTACATGGGTCGACATTGCCAACTGACACGGTCGATATGGAAAAGATGTTGTATGGTGATAGAGAGATGATACCTCTTGCTGAGTATTTCAAACCTGACCAAGAAAAATCGTTATCAGACTTAAGCAGATTGCCGATGAGAAGTTGCAAAAATCGGGTAGAAGTATTATCAATTTCCACAACAGAGTGCGAACGGGGATTTCCACTTATGAATTTACAGATGACCGATATTAGAAATAGGTTAAGTGCTCAAACATTGTCTAACTTGTTGCTCATCAATGTTAATGGCTCACCGCTAGACAAGCTCAAAGTAGACGAGCTAGTTATTTCTTGGCTGAAGGATGGACATCATTCTGCTGTGGATGATTTACCAAGAAAAAGTTACCAACAGGAAATAAACCCGATTTCAGATTTGTTTTAAGGTGGAAAATTACGAGTTATAGAAAATGTATACTTGTATTAGTAATGGCTTATTTGTGTTATTCAACTTTGTACCTATTTTTTAGTAAGTCTCTTCTATGCTTTAGATAAACTACTTTGAATAAATATTCATAATAATTGCAATTATGCATATTTGTGACTTAAATTTAACGTGGTGTTTTAGTGATTGTACAAATTACAATTATGAGCATATTTTATGGAGATGCTCTCACATAGGGTACCCAAGCACCTTTATAAGCTATGAAAAACTGATTTTTCAAGTCTTTTGTGAGAAAAATACTGTGAACTGAGAAACCATAACCTTATCCATATTGTACAGGGGTATTTTCCTGCGAATAGAAGTTTCTTGGGGAATGCGTTCAGAAATTAACACTTGCAAGAATACTCTCTTAGTACAAGTATATTTTAGGCACACACTAATTTCCCCCCACCTCGAACTGTTTCAATTTCCTCACTGACAAGCACTTTACCATTTTATATCGTAAAGGTCAGATCCACCGTTATTGTAACAGAGTGGTGCTTGAGCGATTGACTAGAAATTCAAACTCCGATTAGTGACAATTTCAGTCTTGTTTTATTACAAGTATAAACTCTTTAGTCAGTTCAGAAGAGGCCGTGGATCGTGTTCAGAGTTGATGACGATGGATTTTTGTGAGTCAGAGTAGGTCAAAGTGGATGAGAGTGGTTCATGGTGGGTGGTGGGTCACGGTGGGTCAGAGTAGGTCACGGTGGGTGGTGGGTCATAGTGGGTCACGGTGGGTGATGGGTTACAGTGGGTCATGGTGGGTGGTGGGTCAGAGTGGATCATGTGGGTCGTGGGTCACGGTGGGTGGTGGGTCAGTGGGTCGTGGGTCAAGTTTTCATTGACCCACGCCAACTCTGCTTACAAGTATTCGAACTGAACTGCGGAAACAATTCAAGTTAGAAACAACGCTGTTATTTGCAATTTGCACTCTTTGCACAGTTCAGCTCACTTAGTTCGCATGAATGTTATCATAGTTTTTCTATACTGAAGTTCGTCAGTTTTCAGTGTGGGTTATCATTGGTTTCACTAATGACATTCAATTGCTTTGAACTCAAATTTCTGCACTATATGAAATATATTTTTGTGCAGGTGTAGTTTTGGTGCACCACTAGAAATAATTGTAATTCTTTCACTAATTCACTTCTTATTGTCTCCAAAAAGATTTGCGCTGGGCGACATGAAAATATCTCACTTGTCATAGATAAAATTCAAGGGGGGCACCAGAGATAATTGTTGAAAAATTACAATTCTTTTCCGAGTTGCGTATAAACATGGTTTCCGGATATACGGCATAAGAACTACAGTGCAAAAACACAAACCAATCTGTGCTAGGTGGACACTAAAAAGCACGAATACTATCTATCCAAGTCAGGGTAGGGCGAAGCTGATGGGCAAGCGGGGTGGGGGCGTACGAAAGGCCAGACACGTCAGCGATCGTGGGTATACGCGTAAGCGAGAACAGGGAGAAAGAAGTGGATTTTAGCAAATATGCGAGTTTCAATAGCACTTGTCATGACTTTACACTAGTAACGTTCCACTTGTAAACATAAAATACAGCTTCTGTACACTGTGCAGAAATGCACCGCCGGCAGAAAATAACATCTAATAGTCATCTTTTATATGCATTCACTTATTTTATCCACCGTAAAGCACTTGTAATGATTTTACACTAGCAACCCTACACTTGTAAACCTGAAATACAGCTGTATTATTTTGTATAAAATTTTGTCAGCTACAGAAATATGTTCCTTATGGATATAACTTTTCATTCAAAGTATTCAATTTCACCTGTAAATCTTCCAAAATGTGCTGCGCCAAAACTATACCAGCACCGATATTTTTGAAACAACTGTATTAGTTCGTTAAATAGAATTCACTTCACATATATTCGTTGTTTTAAGCCGTTCACTAGTGGGAGGTGAGCCTAGCGAATACTCGTCAATATTGGCTACACATATAATTTTATAAAATGGTTTAAAAGGCAAAAATATTTATAAAATTTCCTAACTAACTTGGACTTCAAAAATTTCAGTCGTGAACTTGTTACCAAATACTCTTTATGGCTACCTACAGTATTGAGAAGAAAAGTAAAGAATTGTCATTAGTTCATCCGCCAATCAAGCTTTCATTAAATGCAATGACCTTGATGTCAGGCAGGAAACAATGTCAACCCCCCAGCCAATAAGAGAAATGACCTTTATCCTAAAAAAAAAAAAAAACCCTGTTGAGAGGGTGTAAGTGAAGCGACGCTACAGGTGCTTGGTTTGGTGCTTGTTTCAAAGTTAAACATTGTTTATCAAAAGTTTATCAGTGAATTTGACTTTGTACTTGTCTGTCGTAGGGGACAAGGAGAATGTACTTTGATTTTTTTCTTATCTTTTTGACTTTTTATTGTTATTTTCCACTCTTTCTTGTTTTGCATCCTCGTTGTTGTTGAGGTATTTTGTTTTTGTTTCTTTTTACGGGGGTCGAGAACGCCCTTTTGTTTTCAGTGTTTTTCGTCCACAGCCATGCAGAGGCAATTCGTCCATGGTGACTCGACATGTTAAGAGCCCAGTTACTCGGCACTTTTCTCGACATGTGAAGTGGCCAAGTAATTAATTTATATCATGGCGTGTGTTGTTTTCTATTTTTTTTTTTTTTTTTGTTTTTCTTCCTTTCTCTCTTCCTTGAGGAAACACCTCACAAATCTGATTGGATGCTTTTCTTAAGTATTCAAGAAGGTCTAGAAAAGCAGAACGTTAAATGTGTGAGGAGGAATGTGTATAAAGGATTGTTTAGATTGGTTGGACTTGAAAAGTGTTGAAAAGTATATCAAGTATTGAATAACAAAATATTTGATTATTTGTACAGTATACAGTGAAATTAACTTTGAATTTAATAAAAAATAAAATTAAAACCAGAACATCCCACGCTTATGATCTTCCCGATAATAAAAAAGGATAGTAAAAATGTAAGTAAAGCATAATAGAAGAGTTAGGAATTGAAAATCATTGGAGAAAGTAACCCACAAAACCCAAATTGTACAGTCAGCGACAAAAGTTATTTCCATGTTTTAAAATTTATTGGTAAATAACGTTGGTATAGCTGGAAAGTACAGAAAATTACATTATTTTTTATTTACTGAAAATTGTATTCAAAGTGTCCTTCCATTCTAAAGTTATTTATGAAACTAATTTCAACAAACGGGAGGAACTTTTGTTGCTGACTGTACACCTTCTGAGACAATTAAGATCGCACTAGAAATTGGAACCCCCTCCTGGCTAAGCGGTTAGCATACGCGCCTTTGGCGTGGGAGACCCGGGTTCAATTTCCGGCGGAAGGTCATGTGGTTTGAATCCCACACTAACTCGTTAACGCCCAGTGTACCTTTCAAGGTACAGTTATCTTTTGGTTCACAGAGTGTTCCATAGTGGTCGCCGCCTTAGAAAATCTCGTAAATGAGATCACTGTGGTCTCATTGTTAAACGGAATACAATATCCGTTCAATGTGGTCTCATATTCAAATAGATGTAGTTTATACAGATATTGCGAAAGCATTTGATAAGGTAAACCACACGTTGTTAGTGAATAAACTTAAATTTATCAACTTTTCTGATGAGTTAATTGCTCTTATGAAGTCATATTTGATGGACAGAAAACAATATGTGGTTTATAAATCCTGTAGATCATTTGAATACATTCAATTTTCTGGAGTCCCACAAGGATCTAATTTAGGGCCGTTACTTTTTATAATATTCATTAATGGCCTTCCTAATTGTATTAAAACATCACATAAACTACTCTATGCAGACGATCTAAAATTATATAGGAGAATTACAACAGCACAGGACTGTGTCAGTTTGCAGGAGGATCTAGACAGAGTAAATGAATGGTGCAAGAGCAACTTTTTAAACATAAATTCAGATAAATGCAAAACCGTGTCCTTCACTAAGAAACGGAATGTTGTTAAATTTCAATATAAGATAGATGGTAAACAATTAAATGGGGAACAAACTGTCAATGATTTGGGTGTAATATATGATAACAAACTATCGTTTGAGCATCATATAAATCAAATTGTAAATGACGCAAACAGAAATCTTGGATTCGTTTTGAGAATGGGAAGGGAATTTAATAAGTCGAATGTTTTACTGAAATTATATTTTTCATTTGTTAGAACAAAATTAGAATATGCGTCTATTATATGGAACTCCCACACGAAGAAAGACTCTATTAGAATAGAAAGAGTTCTAAATAAATTTCTGTGGTTTCTGGTGTACAAGAGAACAGGCATCTTCCCCACATATGAAAATAGTACTTCTCTTAATGAAAATTTTAACACAATGTCTCTCAATCACAGAAGAGTATTAAATGACATGATATTCTTGTACAAAATATTAAATAACAAATTAAATAGTAAGGATTTGGTCTCTGCCTTTCATCTAAGGGTACCCAATGGAAACATACGTGTGGGCAATGGAAATTTCTTTTGGGTGCAGTGTACAACAAACTGACTAACTGTAAAAAAGTTCTGGATATATACAGTATGAGTCAGAATAGATTTCGCAAATATATTACAATTATTCTATGTAACTCTGATATGAACCTCGTAATTGGGTAGAATAACCCGTTGTGTTCTTCTTCTTAAATAAATAAATAAATATTTGGGTTTTAAACTTTTGAATAAACGACACTTTCTCCTTAACAGTCAATCTTTTTCCATTTTGCCATCTTGTTTTAGAAAATTTACAATAACTTTGTAAAAAGATAAGAACATTTTTTTTAAATATTGAAGATATGTGTGTAACGTCTCTGTAGTGGTATTAGTTGTGTTAGTGCAGTATTCACTTGTGCTGTATGCTAGTGGAATGGCGAGAAATAAAGTTGTCCCTCGAAAGGTACACTGGTCACTAACGATATCAGCTTGAGGTTTCTCTCTTTGTAATATATATGTGAGAGCATATTGTGTACACTATTACTAGCACTAACAGCAGTTTGATAACGCATTGGATGATGTTTTATAATGTCTAGCACAAGCCGAGTTTCTCACCAGCGTCGCTTCCTATCATTGCAAGAAGTTTTAGATGAATTAGAAATCGTGTCTGTGGATAATGAGTGTGATACAATTGATGTGACTTTCCTGGGTTACATGCACAGGACCGACACGGCGTAGGGCCGACACGGCATAGGATCGACACGGCATAGGACCGAAACGGCACAGGATCGACACGGCACAGGACCGAAACAGGTTTCTGAGCTGAATTGTCGGTCGTATGCCGTGTCGATCCTGTGCCGCATCCCCACTTTCCTGCCGCCTAATGCTGGTGTGCTCACAGATGAAGAAGGAGATGACGACGAATGATTCAAAGAACACAGAGGTCGTTCCAAAACATAAGAATAAAACTTCACAAAGTGAATTTCTCTCAAAGTGGAAGAAAGGAGATATTGTCTATGCGAGTAATTGGGAAGGTAAATGTAGAAATGGAGCTGAAGAAAGGTTTCAGAAGATGAAGGGAGAACCTGAAAATCTTTCGTCCTATGAAATATTTTGTTTGTTTTTGACCGATAAAGTATTTGAACATATTGCCGAGCAGACAAATGTGTACACTCAGCAGAAAAACAATCATGAGTTCGATGTTACTGCTGACTTGATTAGGAATTTAATTTTTATTTTACTCTTATCGGAAT
Organism: Thermobia domestica; assembly: GCF_964235325.1. Taxonomy (NCBI): domain Eukaryota; kingdom Metazoa; phylum Arthropoda; class Insecta; order Zygentoma; family Lepismatidae; genus Thermobia; species Thermobia domestica. The sequence goes on from NC_137461.1 coordinate 91,222,217, forward strand.
ATCATACGTTGAAGAAGGAAAGGCAATATTGGTCTCTGGATGAGGATCTTCATGTAAAAATAAACAAGGAAACGCCAAGCAACATATGGAGGTGGGCGGAGCAAATTGCCAGGAAATATTCCACAATCTGTGCCCCTTAGCCCATTTGGGCACTTTGACGCCAAATTTGCAAATCGTTGCAGGTGCGTCCTGTGTTATATGAGAACTGTCTGGCAATGCAAAAATGTGATGTATACCTGTGCCAGGAAAGAGACTGTTTCGAAGAACTTCACACAAAGTAGAATAACTTTTTAAAGTACGTATGTAATATTAAAAATGTCACATTAAAAAGCCCAGTGTACCTTTTAAGGTACGCATCTGTATCTCCGAAAGGGTATAAGATATTATCCTGAATAAATAAATATGCTCAAATTATAATGTTCTTAATATATATACACAAAGTTTCGTTAAAATATCTCAAGTACATTACTCTTGGGCGTTAAGGAGTTAAGCTATAGATCCACGTCTCATACAGTCTCGCTGCTGCAAGGGACGCTGAACTAAAAATCAAAATCAAATCGCGCTACAAATTGAGAAATGAAAATATCCACGGTACTTGTCTCAGTGGAATGTACCTATCACAGGACAATATATATAAAACTTCTCGTGCGATAATCCCACAAAATGTCCTGAAATGTCTCATAGGAAATCCCGTTCTCGAAACATGAGCGGACATTTGGATTTCCATTGAAAGTCAGTGGGGCGTCTCGAGGATATCTCAAAAACTGAAACGAAATCAACTAGTTTTACGTTTCATGTTTATGCTCTTTAACCTAAAGATTGTGTTCCCATGATACAAGAAATACCATTTTTCGTCTCGTCTTTGTAAAAATTTTATAGAAATCTCGTCTCTTTTTGTTTCTCAAAGATTCTTTCTCGTCTCACCTAGAATGTCGATTCTAGAAAAAGCCTTACTCTTCTCGTTTTGTATATTTACGTACAAAATCTATGACCTGATTTTGTTCTTCATTTCACCTAGATAGGGATGCGCACGAGACGAGTCGAGACAGGATTTTCCTGACAAAATTCGAGTCGAGACACGGTTCTTCCAGTAAAAAAAATATACATTTTTCGAGTCGAGACATCACTTTTACAGCACATTTTCGAAACTAGACAGCCACAAATCTTGTCTCGTGCGCATCCCTACACCTAGAAGTTATCAGATTGTTTTCACGACACTACAGGTTTACAAAGGGAGTGAAAGGGTATATTAACATTTAAATCATGTTTATTATTGGAATATTTTATGTAATGACATGCATCTTTAAACGTTGATAAATGTTCATCATCGTGTTTGTAGAAACACTTTATCAATGTATAGCTTTTAAACTATGATCAATGTAACAATAAAAAAATGTTTGAGATCTTTAAGACTTTGGCGAACTAGTGTTGCTCTCGTGAAATTTTTCTACTCAAATCTTGTATTAAAACGAAACCAGAATTATTGTTTCTCGTCTCGTCTCGATTTTTAAAAATGTACTTCTCGCCTCGTGGATAAGACTAGCTAAATCATTCGGGTGATTAATGAAAACGAATGATGAAGGAATTGGTGGAATGAGAATGTGGTAAGAAACAGGAAAACGTACAGTCACGATGTTGTCGATAACAAGCTTACATAACAGGGATCGAACCAAGAACCCTTCGTCCCAGAAATGATCTGCACTATCACTAAGGCACCGTATAACTGGGAAATAACGATAGTGGAAGGCAGTAAGAGAACTCTCAAGAAATCCTTGGATGTTAAATAATTTTACTAGAAAATTACATTATGTAAGATCGAACCTTGGAACCTTTGTATCAGAATCATACTTTCCTCTAATTGCTACCTTTCTTCCTACAATATGAGTGTAAATATAGATCTGGCTTCAATGACTACACCGGAACTCGAATCCCGTTTTAAAATATATATTCTAAAATTGAAAGTGACGTATGTTTGTGACTCTTAATCTCTTGAACCACCCAACAGATCTCTATCAAATTTTTAACATTCATGAGGTTTTGGCCTGGGAGTGTTTTCAGCTACGGCAGAACTTAGGGGCAGCGGAGTTGGGGCAAATAGAAAAAAAAAATAAATAAAACTTAATAACTCTTGAACCAAACCACCAATCTCGATCAAATTTTCAACATAGAGAGGTTGGTGCCTGGAATGATCTTTATCATTTCACTTGACAGAGCAACTTATGGGAGGGGGAGGATATATATATATATATTTAGATGGATAGATAGAGAGATAGATATAGATATAGATATAGATATATAGATATAGATATAGATATAGATAGATATATAGATATAGATATAGATATAGATATAGATATAGATATAGATATAGATATAGATATAGATATAGATATAGATATAGATATAGATATAGATATATAAATGAAAGGGACTGTCTTTGTGACTTCATCACTCTTGAGTTACTCTATTAATCTGGATGAAATCTTCAACATAGATGAGGCTCGGGCCAAGAATTGTATTATCTATTTACTTTGACGATAGAACTTTGGGGATGAGAAAGGAGGAATTAATGAAAATAAATAAAACTTAAGTCTTGGACCAAACGATCAATCTCGATCAAGTTTTTAACAAATGAAGTTCTGTCCTGAGATGTTTCTGGCATTTCGCTTTGATGGTAGAACTTATGGGAGGGGGATGGAAGAAAATACATAATAAATAAATAAATGTTAATAAGTCTTGAACCACCAGACCGATCTCGATCAAATTTTCAACCTAGGTGAAGTTCAAACCGACGTTGTAACTTAAGAGAGGGGGAGATATTTAAAAATGTTCGAAAATGACCGATATATGTGGAATCTATAGTTTCTGGGATCACTGTAGGGAACAGTGACACTTTCGATGCTATTTAAATCCAAATTCAGCCGCGCAGGTTGGCAGAGAGGGAGGGGCGATATATAAAATGATCTAAAATGTCCGATATTAGTGCCGAATCTATAGATTTTCAGGTCGCTGGGTTGAACAGTGACACTTCTGATGCCGTTTAAATTCCAAATTATCCCCGTAAGTTGGGGGAAGGGGGTATATATATATATATATATGATCGAAATTGCCAATATCAGTGTCGAATTCACAGTTTTCGCGGTCGCTGAGATTAACAATGACACTTCCGATACCGTGTCCTGCAACATGGAGAGAGGAAGGGGATAGATATAAAAATGATCGAAAATGACCGATATCAAAGAGCGCTTTAGTAATAGTAAAAAGTGACTGACTAACGGAACATCTTACTACTTTTACTTAATTTAACCCAGCGAAGCTAGATGCTAGAATTGATGCTAGAATGCTATATAGTAAATGAAATGTTTTAAGTGTGTATGGCTCTTGATTTTTTTTTAAGTAAACGAACAGAGTTTGTGATGTTGATCCATCATATTAGGAGACAATTCGAGAGATGTACATGAATTAAGGAAAAACAATGAACTTCTGAATAGAAACCGCATACTAATAAAAGATTGAATCGATTTGATTATTACACATCATTTATCTAAAATATGTCTGGCTTGTGGGATATACCTTTTTGTGCCTTTACCTTCAGGGATTTTATTTTTGTGTACATATGTCCGACCTTTAACATTTTGTGTACACTAACGTGCCAACTATACATTTTATGTATAATAGTACGTAAACAAAGTTGTACTACTTTGTTTCCTGTAAATCCTTATCGTTATTTATATTAATATCTAGATTTTGACTTGACTTGTTTTTAGTTTAGCGTCCTTCCAGCAGCGAAACTATATGAGACGTTTACCTACGGCTTAACGTGGAATCCGAACCACAGGAGCTCCTGCCGGGAATCGAACTCCGGTCTCTCACACCAAAGGGCTTAGCTAAGATGGGACTTTTATTATTATTATTATTATTATTATTATTATTATTATTATTATTATTATTATTATTATTATTATTATTATTATTATTATTATTATTATTATTATTATTATAGAACAAGTATGTCAAGTTCTTGGCCCGCCAGTATAGTGAGATATATAAACCTCTAAAATTAAGAAAATATTTCACTTCCGGATACAGTCTATCCTTTTTCAGGGCAGTAAGTATGGGTCTTGAGAAATCGAAAATAACCAGGATACAAGATTTACTATGGCTGTGTGTGTGTGTCACCCATTTTACAAGATAGGCTCGGCAATTTTATGTGTTGGTGTAAATCAGGTACAAAATATCTAACAGAAGCAATATTGATGTCTAAATGTTTTCGAGATTACTGAGTTGATTGGAATAATTCTAAAAACCTATCTTACGCAAACTTGAGTGCCAGTACGTTCCATTTTTCAATATGGCCTCTCCGTAACGTGTCGAGTGAATTTAAACTAGTACGATAAAAAACAATGTCTATTTATGAATTTTAGAGGTCACTTAATTGATTTATTTAGACATGTAAGGCGTGTACTTGACTACAAGAAGCAGCCATTTTTAAATACTGCCATCCAATAACGTTAGATGTGCATGAAAATCAAGAAGTAAAAATCTTACAACTGTGAAGTTGGTGTCTGCTCATAGATTTCTAATGTGGCTATGCTGATTAGAATAGTTTTTGAAATGTTCATAGACATCATTGACAATCATTTCTCAAGATAGTAATATTACTTTAATACTACTTTCCTTGGAATTAAAAAGCTCAGGAGATTAATATTTTGTGATATGTTCCTACTTCACATTAAGTTCTTGTTGGATAACTTTTGAACAGCTTGCACAAGGTGGGTCAAAAAGAACGGGCGTTTTAAAAAAATCATAAAATCGTTATTTTATGCATTTATTTATTTATTTATTTATTTTGCAAAACAAAAATTTATTGACAGATATTGAAATAGAATTTTACAAAATCAAGTCTGAAAAACATGTGATATGTGGCATCTTTTATCTCAGATGCATTTCTGAAGAAGTTCTTCGAAGTTGGCATCCACTCTTTCCAACATATCTCTGTCGATTTGGGCGACTTCCACGCGAATAACATTCTTCATGTCTTAAAACGTATGGGGCATATGCTTGTAAACACGTAACTTGAGGTAACCCCACAATAAATAACTGCACTTTGATAGGTCAGGGGACCAAGAAGGCTAATGAATGTTCTCAAATCCGGAAACAAGGCGAAGGAAGAGCGGGCGAAGAACGGACATTGATATTCTAGCTGTGTGGGCTGTCGTCCCATCCTGTTGAAACCACACACGTTGAATTGGAATATTTTTGCCATAAGTCAGATGAAAAGAATTTGTTGATCATCTCGATATTGCACTCTGAATTCACCGTATAACAATATTTTCATCATCATTGTCGAAAAAGTAAAAACTTATGACAGCAGTTTTGCTTATAGCACATCAAACCGTCACTTTAGAACTGTGCAGTGGGCTTTCATGTACTACTTTGGGATTTTCAGACGCCTAATAACAACAGTTCTCTTGGTTCATTATGTCATTGAGAAGAAAATGAGTTTTATTACTCATGCCACTTTGCTTTTTAAAAAATAGCTTCAATCTCGTGTGTGCAGTTAAGTCGCTATGTGTAAACATCAAGTTTCAGCTGTTGCACAACGATCAATTTGTATGGGTGAAAATATAGGTGTAAATGGAAAATACGTCTGATCGAACGAATGCTCAACCCAAATTCATGCCTCCAAGTGGATTGATATGGACTGTGTAGTGTCTCGTCTTGCTCTTTGCACATTTTCGGTGGTACGTGCAGTTCATGTGGCTCCTGGGTTTTTTCGTTCACTAGTGTACGTGTACGAAGTGCTTTAACCCGACGTAGACTAGTGTTACGAGTGGAAACAGCTTGATTTCTATGGATATTGAAATGACGGCGAAACTATGGGAAAAACTGAGGAATAGATTCGTTATTCTTGACAAAATTGTCATAGACAAAAACACGGTGATCTATTGTCCACGGCTCCATGACTTAATCTGAAAATAAAGGAAAAATGTTAGGACTTCACTAACCTAATGGCACCTTCCGCATATCTATCACTGCATCTAGTGAAGAGTTTTATTGATTTTAAAAACGTCCGTCCTTTTCGGCCTTACCCTGTATAATGGATACCGATTTACAATGTTTTATCACTTCACTCAGTAAAGGATGATACAAATAAGTTTTTTCTGAAGTCTTTGTCAGCATATCCCATAGATACCACAGCCAATTGGGAAGAAAGCTCTAGGTTACATATAGTGACGATGATTAGTCCTGGATGAATGATGTCACACCAGGTTCTTAATAGAGTTGGTTATGTTGATGAGAATATTTCACGTTAAATATTACAAGCTTGACTTTCAAATTGTTTTTTTTTCGCTTTTCTTTTTCTTTTTTATCAAATCTATTGATAAAATATTGTTTTGATAAATAAGATATGTATAATGTTTATCACAGAGATGACCAACACGTCGCTTGCGATCTAGTAGTCAACCAGCAAGTCACGAGAGATAGCTCAAGTGGTCCTGTCTGTATTAATCCTTGTTTTATGATTCCTTCGTAGATGAGTAGATCGCCAGTAATTTCTGAAATGACATATAGCTCTCAATCTTAATTTACCTGATGTATTGAAATATTACATAGGTAAGTTTTCTTCCCTTAGTTTCTACAGGTAAAATTCTAGTTTTTACTGATGTACTTTCCTCAAGAGCCGACATTGATCACTGATATATTTTTTTTTTTTTTACTATGACAGTGTTTGCTTTTCTTTGTGCTTCTTTGAACAAATGTTGATTTGGTTCATTAACACAGATAACGCAATTAATGGGCAGTGAAATCGATAATTCATATTAAATTTTATGTTACGAAGAGTTTCTTTAGAAAATCAAATTATTATTTGTGTTCAAAGTGACTCCCATCCAACAAGGACGTATTCCCCACTCGTCTAATGGCTAACGCGTCCACCTTTGACATACGCGATCCTGGGTTTGATTCCCTGTGGAAGAGCTCTAAAAAAATTTACTTTTATTAATCATGCGTCTCCTTTAGCCTAATGGACATTAAACTAAAAAAGAATATCATTTCATTTTTTTTTACAACAACTAATTTCCTTTGATGAAACACAAGCTGGTCCCGGTTTCGACTCTTGAAGAGATCTACAAGTTTACTATTGATCCAGGAACTACTGACATTGATAACTTAGAATACTTTAAGACTTCGCTCTGTTTATATCCCCTACTTCTGGCCATATTTGAGAATTTTTTTGTTTTTAAAAACTACCGATATTTATTTAATGCAAAACTCTTTCGAAAAATCAATTTGAGCTAGATGTCCTTGTGTCTTTGAAATACAAGTAGAGATATGTTGAAAATAAGTGACTGAAGTCATATCAAGTGATAATGGCAACATTAAATTAATTAAATTTGCCCAGAATTAAATTTAAAATCTTAAAAGTTAGCGATGTAAATATACATTGTTGGGCACTTAAGCTTTGAGTGGATTAGTATATTTACTTCTATGAGAGTCAAAACTTTTCAGAGAAGACAAACTGCAGGCTAGAAAGACAGAGAAAGTGAAGGAGGCACACGGGTAAACAAGTATGTGCCTAGATAGTAATTGGCATACCCCTGGATAGCGATATGCAATAAGCAGTGGTGCTATTCAGCCAGTTCGCACTGGTTCGATACAACCAGTTGTTAAAATATTTCCAGTTCGCAGAACCGTTTGTTATATCCAGACATGACAGTAAATTTTACTCTGTTATACCCAAGATCAGTAAATTTTAGTTTAAGTATCTTTGTTTTCAGAAATCCTTACAGCTACAAGGTTAAACGTTGATCTCTCAGAACAAGGTAGGGTAAACCATACAGTGATTGGCACCAAGACAGTAATTGGCAGTTTTCCAGCTAATATTTAAATAATAAGAAAACAAATCAGTTTTTTGAAGGTATTCACTAACAAATATCAGTACTGGTCTTTTCTTCCATATTCTGTAAAGTTTCTTTCGTACTATTTTAGTATTAGAGTGAAGTAGTTTATGGAATAGGTGGATATATTTTCCTAAAATTAAATATGGTCTTATTGCTTATGAATTTGTTAAGGATGTTTAAAGAATATTTACCATCGTGCCGACTTATTAAATGTTTCTTACGTTTTGGTTTATTGGCATTGCAGATCAGGAAGTATCAAAATGTGCTTTCCCTTCAAGCAACCTTGTAATCCATCTCTGCATTGTTGAAACAATGGGGATGCCAATCACTGTATGAAGAAGTATGTGCCTAGATAGTAATTGGCATACCCCTGCCAATAACTATCAAATTAATATTTTGTATATGATTATGATATAAGGCTTTTAAAAGCTTTCAATTAGGGAAAATACAAATGTTCTAAATTCTCGTGTTTCTACGTTAACTCTTTCTAGTTAATGGCACCCCTGCCAATTACTCTATATTGTGGTGCCAATCACTGTAATTCAAAAATAATCAAATTGAAAAAAAGTTAATCACTTGAACTCTTAGTTTCGATCGCGTGAATCAGAAGTCATGGCATATTAGTATAGTATTATATAACACTAGACCAAGCACCAGAATCTCATTATGAGATAATTAAGTCTAAAGTTTTCAAAGTGAATCACATATAAGTAAACTGGTGCTTAGTCATTAAAATTATTTGTAGGCAAGCACTGCTAAGAATTGGTAGTAATTTTTACTTGCATGACTTTCCAAATAGAGTATGCCATAAAACAAAAATTCTAAGGAGTGGCACTTTGCCTATTTATGCTAAACACTGTCCATTTTTCTTGTTTTTTCAATTGAATCATTGAGTTTAAAGACCTGTCATCTCCATCGAAATAAGTCTTTCTAGGACATGGAATGTTTTCAAATTAAATAAAAATTTCAATGCTCAACATTTTCTACAAACAGTGGGAGGAGATGACTTGTTTTTAGCTTAAGTGGTGTTCCCACATCAGTTGAGCCGGAACGTGCAAGAATCTCAATTTTGTCCAAAAGTGGGGATGACTGCTTTTCAAACTCATCGATTCAATTTATGGCGGCACGTTGTGTTAATGTTAACTTTTATATCTTGTACTGGAGTAGTTCCTCTTGGTTAGAGATCTAGCCCAATATTGCAATATGCCAATAATTCGAACTCTTAAATATTATAAGCAAAGGCTTGAAGATGCTCTCCAATCAGTTTCAGAAGGCATGGGAATCATAACAGCCTCAAAGATGTACGGTGTACCTAGATCTACATCGTAATTCCGTTAAAAAAATCCTAGTTGCAGAGATGAGTTCGGTCCTACTCTAATTTTGTAAAAAGAACCTATATAAGTGAAAAAGATACAGTAAGTGTTCTAGCTGAAAAGAGTGCCAAAATGTGTACGAAGTTAAAGCTAAAGATTCAATAACAGTATTGTTTATATTTAAGATCACTCCCTGTATCCTGCCAGTCAAGTCGCCAGTCGAGCTATGCTGTGAATTACGAATAGAATTTATTGCTTTGTATCCAAATGCAACTCGTATACTTCAAACAGCAAATGTTGCAGCATTTCGACCTATAAAGAAGGGGTGGAGAAAAGTGGTTCGGAATTGGAGGCACAACCATCCCGTTGAAATGTGAATAAGCGGAATTATGCTCCTCTTCTTAAAGAAGTAGTGGATAATTATATTTTTCCCATTTACTATTAAGAATGGCTTTGCCTCCTTTGACTTGTTTCCCTTTGACCCAAATAGTATGGACTATGGTAAATAGTAAATGCATTGGGAACACATCTACGTCCTCACCAATTTTTGCTCAACATTCTTGTGCGGAAACAAACGAAACTATTATCTTAACAGCTGAGTAGTTCTCAGACATTGTAGGAGAAGATGGAAAGCACTAAAGTGGAGAAAGACTCGAAAAAGAATCGTAGTGTGGAAAGTCAGCCTTATATTTTTTGTGGAGACATTTCAAAACATCTACACAAAGCAGTAACCTATATTCATTAGGAAAGGGAATTAATGCAAATGTTCTTCAAAATTCTTTAGCAGAGGACCCGTCAGTCTATTAAACAGAAGAAACATCAGGCGCCGCCATATACGAACAAGAACCAAACGTAAATGCTCTGATTAAAATAATTCCAACAATGTTAGACCACCATTATTTTCTGGGAGTGCAAATGTAGAGACATTTGAGAATGAAGTGAGTGCGTCGTGTTCAGAAAGTGGTGAGATGAGTAAAGGCTCAAGCAGATAGTTGAAAAATGACAATTTAAATCATGTGTCATTTGCTGATCCTGCACTGACCAGAGACACCAAAGCGCAAAGAGAAATACATTATAGACCGCTTACCGTTTGTTGTCACTTCAGAGACATAGCAAGAAATGATAAGAGAGAAGGAAGCCCGGAAGAAGCAAACTGAAGAAGAAAAAGCTAAGCGGAAAAGAAAGAGATAGGAATCTAAGGCAGAAAATGGAAGGAAAATGCCAGCAAAATAGGATATAAAGATTGTACAGCCAGAAATGAATCGAAAGATTGTACAGCCAGAGAGGAACCAGAAATAGGTGAGAGTAGCGCCAGAACCGGAAGCATTTCTCCTCAGAATTCAAAACAGGAACAAACTGTAAAGAGAAATTTGTTCTGTGTCCAACGGATGTCAGTGAGAACTCCAATAAATCAGGTCGAAAATGTGTTAAACGCTTACAACATGATAACGCGTTCTTTGTGTACGAATAGTTTTCATTTATATTGCATTCCTAGAGATCACAAGATACATATTCCAGAAGACCTCCAAGATGATGATTTTATGTGCTATATTTGCTATACGTTCTGGACGATGACAGCGAAGATATAGATATACCAGGCATGGATGCGCGAAGGGGGGAGGGGCAAGGTGGGGCCCGAGCCCTCCAGGATCATGAATATGAATTAAATTCAGTGTTAATTTCTTAATACAAATAAAAAATTTAAAAATAAAAACATAATATAGCAACCAGGGATTTGAGCCCCCTAGAAATCTTTCCTTGGGCGTCCATGACACCAGGTTATAATGATAGTGAGTAATATCATTCAGCCTCTGTAATGCAAATCGTGCGACCCTTGTTCCTCGTTTCCTTCTTTCATATTCAAAGATTTATTAAGATAGAGGTTTAAAAAAGATTGGTCATTTTGCTGAATTTAAATGTTATTGTTCGTAGAACGTTATAAACAATTTTAAGTGATTTATTCTAATTATTGGTCAAAGAGTAGCCTGATAGTATTATATTTCAGCACATAATGTAAAACTATGTTAAATAAAAGCCATAAATAAAAACCATTTGAGTTGTAGATTACTAACAGTGCCAATCACTATAGGAATAAGTGCCAATTACTGTATTTTTCAGTGCCAATCACTATAGTTTTATACTTGTGTTCACTGTAAGCTCTATAAACATTTTCTGCTTTTGAAATACGTAAAAAATACACGTTCTCCGTAATCAATATGTATTAATGTATATTTAGAGAAAAAATCAAGAGAATCTATTTTAAAAGATGAAAGATGTAGTCAGCTATATTTTAAAAATCCTTAAAGTGCCAATCACTGTATGGTTTACCCTATAAACGTTTATTTCTTAATCTCAAATGCTCAGATATCAAGAATGAGAACTAGGATCACATGAGTGTAGCGGTGTGGGTTATTTATTTTTGAAACATACATATACCATTATCAACAATTGTTGATCCATTGCTGAATTAAGGTATTTCCAATACTTTTTGACAAGCATCTATCTTGGATAATTCGTTTCCAAGATATTGGCAGTGCTACTTAATTTGGTGACACCACCTTGTATTGGCATGCTCTGTAGCTTTCAACTTGTCATTTGTAATATGCAGTAAAAAATTTGCTTTTGTCTATGTTGTGTGGTTTGTTTCCTAAGAGAGTTATATCTATCTATCCCCCAAAATTAGAATAACACCACTTTCAATAAATACTAGTTTGAAGAAGTGGATAAAGTTAGGAAGCCTTCACAACAATTTATTCCTGTAATTAAAAGAAAAAAAGATAGAGAATTTTAATGTAATAGGTTAAATTGACACATCTGTTAGAATTTTGATAAATTTGTGCACTAATCTCACCTTTAGTAGATTCAATATTTCTTCATAATTTGGTGCAATATCAAGAAAAAAATGTAGAATTGAGAGAGCCACCTTGGGTTTTACTTTTGCAATAGCTCTGTTGTTATAACATTGTTTTCAAAAGTTGATATGTGTATATTTCACAAAATAATGTAAAGATGCTAGAAGGTTAACTTCTTGGAAAGATCTTGTTACCGTGACGCATGAGTCCTCCTCCCATTCACGAATCCTATCTCTCTCTGTTTCTACTGCAGTTTCCGCTTCTTCTCCATATATATATATTGAAAGCACACGCTCTTTTCAGCTGACTGACTGTTCACATTTTCCCTTATTTTCATGTTTTTCCGTAATTCTGACGTTATATACAGGGTGTTCTACAACTTATTTACGGACGGAGATCCAAACAGGTCTGGATTAGTGCATAGCAGTGACGATGGTAGAAGGGGCAAGGGAGCGGGTGCCTCCCAGTGGCATCGTCCGCCCGGACTACCCCAAGACATGTATTTTAATGAAGGTCAAGTAACATAAAACTATTCTTTTTAGTATTCAAAAAATAGTTGTCACCTCCAAAATGTATCTGCCTCGTGCTCTTAAAAGAAATTAATTCTGGTGTCGTCACTGATGCATACGCTGAGTGGGTTGGCGCTAAGGGCAGTATGTTTGGCTTTCTGTCCCCTTCTTTTATATATTACACAATAAATTAATATTTAGTACTAGCAATTTTTCATATGTGCGTTTCTGCATTACAAATTATACAATATTATTATGAGTCATAAGTCTTGCAGTGCTTCCGTAACTCAAACAGTAGGTGCGTGCATATGCCGTGATCTTCCGAAAATGTCCTAAGTCAAACTGGCCGAAAGTAGTGTGTATAGCGGACTATTTACTATGGAGGCAGCCACTATGTCAACATCTTCAGTCAGTTTTTAGTGACACTGTCAATGAGTCAGATACGTGAATTATTACTGAATGAGTTTGAACTCGGATATAACGTTGCGGAAGCAACTAAAAACGTTTGTCATGCGAAAAGGTAAGGTACAGTTAACCACTGCACAGCAACTCGTTTATTCTAGAAATTTCGTCTAGGTGTAAAAATGACGAAGACCAGCCAGGGTCCCAGGGCAACATGTTCTGAGGTAATGCGACACGGCATTGAGGAAAATCCATCCACCAATAACAGTTGCCAAACCAACTCCAATGTAGTGTACGTCCTTCACGAATTCGGTAAAGCTACCAAGAGCTGCCGCATTGTGCTACATGAGTTGACTTAAACTCAGGCCCAGAAGAGAGTGAATGTGTGCCGAAAAATGCTACCAAAACCATGTGATATAAATTCCGTGGAAAGGATTGTTGCATGTAACGAAAAGCTGGCGTTTTTCCAAAATCCGATTATGCAAAATCTGTCATTGAGGAAGGGCTAACTTCTGAGATCGGTCGTCAAACAGGGCCGTTTTGATCCTGCTCCGTTTCTGAAGTCGTGCTCTGTGTGTGGTGGAAGTAAGAGGAAATGATTCACCTAAGAATTCGTACATGACTGTTGGGGCGGATATATGCTACATTCAGCCAAAAATATTTTACGTTGGTGAGCCGAAGCGCGCCCTGCTGCAACAGGATAACGTAAAACCAAACTCAGCTCATAAAACGCAACAAAAAAATGTAGGAACTTGATGTCATCGATGACGCTGGGCATATAGTTCTGACCTCATCCCTCCTGTTTCGGTCCATGGCGCATTTCCTGAAATCATGTTGTTTCACCAACAAATAGCAGGAGGTAGGAACAGCAGCTCACTGATTTCTTTGCCTCTTAGGGTAAGACATGGTGTTGACGTGGAATTGAGAAACTGGCGGAAAGGTAGCTGCAGTCTAACACGAGGGCTATACTTTGAATATCAACCTGTTTTCACTGTACTGTAATATATATAGGTATATTGCGTACTAGATTACTGCAAGATTTACTGCAAGACTTCCTTGTAATACCCTTTTCCCTTTTTTGAAGTAAAATTTCTACTTTAATGTCCCGCGGTTATTCTCTTTAGGTTGAAGAATGCGGATGATTAATGAAAGTGGATGGAATGTGGGAAAGAACTGAGGATGTGAAAATGTGGAAGGAAACAGGCGAACCACGAGAAAACTCACACACACGATGTCGTCCACAACAAACTCACATGGCCTGGAATTGAACCAGAGATGAGCACTTACTTGTATTTTTCGTTACCTCGACTAAAATACAAGGTGTCCTAAAAGTAACTACTACGTAGATATTTTGAAATCCCAATAAAATTTTAAAGAAATATGTTCTACAAAAAGGGTAGACCCAAAAAGATAGTGTCGTCTATGGAAGATTTTTCATTACTTCTTAAATATAACATTCTTCAAGTGCCTGCCATTTCAGCCTCATACATTCTTGCTCTTACTCTGTGGTGTGTTGGAAGAACGTGGTCTCCCTGTTCGACTCAGGTCAGTTACAGTCGAGGCAGTTCAGTTCTGTTGTCGAAAATGTGTAATCAAATTGTGCATAATCATGTCCGAGAGTACGTTTCTTAGATTAAAACGTCTGCGATTGCCTCTTTGACTCGCAGAATTAATCATTGGTTTTCGAAAAAAAAAAGTTTCACAATTGTAACTCTTTGTTCAGTACTGAATTTCTTCATATTTTTAATATCTTTAAATCTGAAACCGAAACTAACCTTTTAAGTTTCTAGTTTTCAAATCTGGGACAAAACGAAAAAAAAAGTGGATTATTTTAAAATCATCAATTAGTTTTGGGACACCTTGTATAAAATGTTCTTCAAACATTAAAACAAAATGGACTACAACAAGAACAGCTTTGAAATTCAATAAGTAGAAGTAGAAATTAGGGATGGGCAAAACCGGTTTTTATAAAAACCGAAAACCGGTTTCTATAAAAAACCGAAACCCTAAAAACCGACATTTCGGTTTTCTCAAAAACCGGTTCGGTTTTTTCACCGAAACTGGTTTCGGTGAAATCTTTTCGAAAACACATAAAACTATTTCTGTGGAAATGGATTCAGTTTCCGGAGAACAACGAAACACTATTCTGGTCAGCAATAGAACAAATTTTGAAAAAAAAAACGGAATCGGTTTTGAAGAAAACCGAAACCGGTTTTAGAGAAAACCGAACCGGTTTTGAAGAAAACCGAAACCGGTTTTAGAGAAAACCGAACCGGTTTTGAAGAAAACCGAAAACCAAAAAAATTCAAAACCCGGTTTCGGTTTTCTGAAAGGCGAAAACCGAAAAACCGGTTTTTGTGCCCACCACTAGTAGAAATACGAGTACACTACGTTGGATGAGGAACGACTCCGAAAAGGCGCCCTAGTGTGTTAATCCGATCCTCAATCCAGAACGGCGGACCAATTTCCAGTCTTCAGATTTATACTATACTTTGTGGTTTTTGTATTGTGGAGAATATCACTTCAAATTCATTACAGATATACCGGCTAGTTTTTTTTTTTCTACATACGTTGCAGTAAACTAGCTGAAAGGAAAATTTGACCCATACATCATAATCCCTATAAAAAGAATTCGACAAAATTTTCTAGTGCCTAACATATTTAGCAATTGAATAGTCGATTTAATCGTCTATGCGGTTTTACAACTAAAAGAGAAAAGGTCTAAATTATTAGGATCTGATTTACCTGAAATTGCAGTACATCCAACTTGAATTCTTGAACTTTCAGACACAATTGCTGGCGTTGCTCGTGTTGAAGTTTAACGTCTCTTTTCAGCACCAAGGCCTTATGAGACGTGGACCTACAGTTTTAAGATGGAATTCCAACCATCGTAATGTGTTCAGAGTTGTGATGCTCTTTGACCTCGAATCGAACGCGGGTTTCAAAAGTATACCAAAATACACGCGCTAGCCACTAGGCCAGCAGTGAGGGCCCATAAAGAAACGTCTCTATTAGGAGGTGTAGGGACGAGGTAGAAGAATGGGACGACAATATGGTTGCTAAAATAAATTTATACTAAAATGATCAGTTGCTCTCCCCAAAGTTTCTGCTTAAGTGCAAATTACATGCACGCCAATGATATCTCTTGTCGTCATGTAAGAGGCAGTGCAGTAAGCGACAATTATTAGCCTAATTGTAAACTATTAAGAATTAGAGTGAGTGACAAACGTGTCTAGCGTTAATAAGACGGAATAAGTATATATTATCGCCTGGATATATATGCAGCTTGCAATTCCGAAATGTTTTGAGGTTTGCATATATTCGTTATTCATAGACTAATAGGCTACGTTTTTGCTTTATGATAAGGATTTAGTGAAAACTACGTTTAATGTTTTAAACATTTTCTAAATAAAATAATAGTTTGTGAAAGTATATAAAACTGCACTTTTGAGTGACTTTTTTCTTTTTTACCGAAGAATAGATTTAAAAAGTATTTTTCCCTTTATATGTCGTAATAATATTGTTCACTACAAAGAGACATTACTACAAAATTAAAATTGTAAAGGTCCCACAACAGAAATAAATTTCGTTCGTACCCGGGACCAAAGAAAGATAATTAAGTCCAACTAAATACATGGGTGAGCATTTAAAATGGTTGTTCGATAAATTGAAAAGTCAAAAATATCGTAAATTATTGAAAAATGTAAAAAATCGAAAAACATCAAAGTGTTAAATTTCAAAATTTTAATAAAGAATATGAAGATACAGTACAGTCCCAAAAATTCGGCCTAATGTAGACCGAAGGGTGGTCGAGTTTGTAAAAATGCAAGGTTATCGGGAATAAGGTTAAAAAAGAATAACATATGAGTATTTTCTCAGAAAATACAGTAGAATAAACTGTCCATTTGCCCTTAAACAAAGGAAAAGTATGTATTTATGAAAGCATAGAGCCTTTACTATACATGAAAATGAAAATTAATGAATACACACTGCACAGTAATTTACCTGGTAAGACAGGTCTAAGAAAAATACTTGATGGGCCTGCGCGCGGGGTTTTTTCAGCCTGCCAGTGTGTGACCGAGTTATCCGGACTACCAGACTATCGAGTGCCGAGTTGTAGGAACTCTACTTTATTGAAAAATATCGACATATCGAAAAATTAAAATAGACCTAAATATCGAAATATTGAAATATCGGATATCAACAAAATCGAAATACCGACATGTAGATCAGAGATATTTTTGATACCGATATTTGAAAAGTATTGATCGATCTTCGATATATTGAAATATCGGTCAGCTCTAGTTCGAATCCAATAGCACGTGTCCCAAAGATATGCGCGCTATTCTCTAGACCAGCGGGGAGGAGTCAAAATCTTTTCTCTTGTTCACCATTTTATAGGTAACTTTAATTAATTTACTTAAATCACAACTTCTACAAAACGAAATTTCTGACTAGGTTATAAAACTGTAATGTGATACTATCATTAGATACTTACAAGTTTTGATTTCTGAATGGTGAGATCATTTTACATGTATTTAAATAATAATAAATTAATTAATTTCCAGTTTTCTCTACGAGAAAGGCTTAAATGCAAATATGGAAGCTTTTATATTAAGCGGTACAGTAATAGCCCTCCCTTAAAACCCGCCTTTGACATAACCACACCTTCCTTTCTTTAGCATTGCTTCTTCAATACAACTTCGACCTACAAGTCACAAGGAAGGAGAGAAAGAGAACACGAACAAGAAAAATGAAACCAAATGGATAAAAAAAGAAACGAAAAGAAAAAAAAGAAAAAAGTGGAAATTCCTCGTATCGCGAGAGATGTGCTGTGTCATAGCCGGAGCATACGGG